>NC_065587.1:22682282-22986521 GCF_024542745.1 Macaca thibetana thibetana
GTAGGGATAGTGAGTTGCCTTACTACCCTATGAGAAGTGATGATAATTAGAGCTTACATATATTGAGCATTTTTTTCCTACATGCTAGATACTGAAATAAAGACTTTCTATGCATTCACTTATTTAATCCTTAGAGCTACCCAGTGGGGCAGATACTATTCTTGTCCTCATTTTACAAATAAGAAAACTCAAGGTCACAGCTCCCAAGTGGCAGAGTGGAGATTTGAAATGCTGGCTTGTCTTCCTCTAAAAGCTGTGCTCTCAACCTCTGGGTTATTCTGTCTCCCCCAGTTATGGTACTCGCTTTGTCTTCTTATTGCGGTTCTCTTCAGGGGATAAATTATTATTAGGGTATATAAAGAATTATATAATACAGTACAAATTGAGGGATTTGGAGGATTAAGGAATTAATGCTATTCCTCTGAGTTCTACCCATTATTAATTAACATGTGTAGTAAGTATTTACTCACATGATAAAGCTGCTATACAAAGAAGCAGTTTGTATGGCTCTGGATTTCCCCCCCTGCTAAATGTCCCAATACTGCTTTAAGTTTTAGTTTGTTCTTATTATGTGGAAAAGGGGAGAAATTAGGCCAGTGAATTACCAAGCCCTCGTGGAAAGAGGTAGGAAACAAACTTGCAAAAAACAATGACTTGAAATAAGAGTGTGGACCTTTATTCTTGGCCCCATAGATTAGCCCTATAGTTTTACAAGATACTTTGGGCAGGATCTTTTGTATCTGCTTGAGTAAGCAAATCCATTGTGGCTTCAGTAGGTGTCCTTCAGTATGAAGGACGGAGCTGCAATCAGCAAAGTGGTATCATATTCCAAGTTTTTCCTCCTCTTTCTTAACTATTGAGCTGAAAAAAAAATTACCCACTTATTTAGTTAGTGTATGACGTAGGGTGTATATTGGTTATCTTCACAATATTTTTTTAGTTGTCAGTGTTAAGAATTGTATTCTGTTTTAAATTCTAATATCCTCCTTAATTTAAGAGCACCTTTGGAATTAACTCTTACTTTTCCATGATGAAGAAGAGCCTGAGAAAGTAGTGGAGAATAAGGTAAATTCAGCCCCCAGCCTGGCCCCTGGTTTCCAGGCTGGCTACAGTGAGAACTGTCAAGGAGATAGATAGGGGCTCTAAGGTTTCCTGGAGTTTTCAGCCATGTGTGGGCACCACATGTGGTGTGTTCAGTGAATACAAATACAAGAACACATGCTGTTTCCATTAGGGACACTTCAGACCCCTCTCTGTCCCCAGCCTTACTGCAGAGTTGAATGGGTCATTTATCATAGGCCACTTACTAATACTGACTGGTCTTCAGGCCCTGCTGCAAGTAAGCAGCAAACGATGTGACTGAGTTCTTTTAGAATGTTTATCATACAGTGATATTGTTTCTTGACAATTCACAATTCATTTGCAAAGAAGGGGTTTACTAGCTGCTTCTAAAAGGGATTTGTTTGTATTAAAAATGCAAATCTGACCATGTGCCTACCTGACTTAAACCCTTCAATGACTCGTGATAGGTAATCAAAACCATTCAAGATGGGATCCTCCCTTCTCTGCAGCCTCATCCCCTTCTATTATCTCTAGAAAGCTTAACTACTTTTAGTTCTCCACATATATCATACACATTTTAGCCTTTCTTGACCTCTGTTTGTTTTGTTGACAAGATCTTTCTCTACCTTCTTTGTCAAGGTAAAGTATTCTCATTCTGTAAGATTTAGGTCAGACATCACCTCCCTTTCCCCCAGCAAAGCTTCTCTATTTCTCTTCCCCCAGTCTTGGCTTGATATCCTCTGTGTACTCAGAGAATGGTGAGATGTTATCTGTTATAGGTAGCTCTGATCCCACTGTAGTGAAGCAATCTGTTTCCACCTCTGTCTCATGGTATAGCAGCCTGAAGGCTGGACGACATCTCTTTTCTCACCCACTCTTGGGTGCCCAGCCCAGTGCCTCAAGCAGCGTAGGGGCAGCCAATAGTGATTCTTGAGCTGAGTTGAACTGTTTTGTAAGCAACTCTCAGCTTCACTCAGGCAGCCACATATGATTCTCATTATATTCCTTATCCCAGTGACTTACACACCCACACCATGAGAAAGTTCATACTGAAGAACTGGCTGGCAATGTGACTCCCTCAATTTTCTATGATTGAAGAGCCCAGATACACAAACTGTACAATCTGTTTTCCTGAGTGTTTTCACTAGAGACACTCTTTATTGAGTGTTGTCCCTGGCAATCCTAGCAGGCACCCAGCAGCCGCATCATCTATTGCTTATAGTTATGAAAAAAGTAGCGTCTTAGAAAGAATGCCAAGTATCTTGATCTTAATCATTTTTCTTTTATATTTGGCATAACTGCCCAGGGTCAGACAGATCTTGCCCTCAGGTAGGGCTCTAGTAAAAGTTTCCCATTGCTTCAGCGTGTGCTTGCATGCTGTTTACTTTCAAGAAATGCATTTTTTTTTTTCCTAACCAGGTGCTGGGGTGTATAGATCTTCCTTTAAACAGCCATTTTCATTGAAGGGCAGCACATCCCCACCTCTTATTCTGTTTTATTTTTACTAATTGATGATACTGGGTCTTCCTTCTCCTTGACATTTTTCAAGAGGCCCCATAGCACACTAAGAATAATAGGAGCTTTGAAGTCAGAGACCTGGGGTGAAAGCTGAACTATACCGCTTACTAGATTGTGGTCTTCGGTCTGTTAATTAACCCCATTGATCCTCAGTTTTCTCATTTGAAAATGAAGATAGTTCCTATGTCATTAGGTTGGTATGTGGATTCAGTGAGATAATTTATATATGTAAGGTGCCAAATACTTGGTCACTGTGATCATGACCACATGCAACTATGCTAGGATCTATCCCTAGCATACTTGCATAAAATACTGATACATGAAACAAGTAGCAATATAAGATATTACATGAAAAGTATTACGATTAGCTTCTCAAAGAATCACAGTATGTTATAGACCAGAAAAAAGCCTTAGAGACCATCTAGTCTAGCCTCTTTATTTTACAGATTCAGCAAACATTTATTGAATACCTGTTTTGTGCCAGACCTTGGAGTGGTGTGTTGGCACATCATAACTCATTCAAACCTCAAAATAGCATTGATATAGATCATTTTATTCCTTATTTTAGAGATGTGGCCAAATGATCTGCTCAGTAAGTAGAAAAGGAGGATTTAAACCCAGGTCTCTTGTGTACAAATGCCATGTTCTTTCTATTATTAATACATTGTATTCCTTCTGTTTAACAAATATATGAATGTGTAGTGTGTGTAAGGCACAATGTTGGGCTCTTAAAGATGAAGTTTTTCTACCATTAAAGCTAACAGTGAATAATAAGAACAGAGCTCACTATTTACTTTTATTTAGCTTCATGGAAGATGTGTACTTAAGCTTCCCTTTGAAGGATGGATAGCAGTTTGATAGAAGAACATAGGAAGCATTTCAGATGAAGTAATAGCATAAGTTAGGAAACAGGAAAATTCAAGACCTATTCATGAATATTTACTGTCACTCTTTGATTGCAGTGAAAAGTTCGTATAGGGGGCTAAGATTGGAAAGGAGCCTGATTGTGAAAGGTCTTACTGACCAGGTTGAAGAGCTTGACCTTTGTTCTAGAGGCAGTGGTAAATGTTAGTTTGTCTGTAGTGTGGTAAGTCACTGAAAGCAGTCTCATTAGCTTGATCTAATATTAAAGACCAAAGTGCCAGTGAGAAAGACTACTATGTTTAACATTTATTTGTGAATTGCATTTATTTTAGTGCATCGTGTGAAAGCATTTAGCTTGCATAGTAGGGTATTTTGGCTAAGAACATTCTAATTATAGCTCATAAGTTTGTAGTGTAGTGAGATGTTCATTTCTTTTGTGATGTTTTGGAGTCCACCCTAAAAAATAGGATTTAAGTTCTGACTATACCATTTACTAACAGTGTGACCTTAGATTCAGCCTCCTCATCTATAAAACTGGGCAAATCATTAATATGTATGTACCTCCTTACTTTACAGAATTGGCCTAAGGATGAAATAGAGTCATTACCATGCTAGTAAATAATGGTATTGGTATTACTGTAATTGTTAATAATAGGAGCTGCATACTCTTCCTGTGGCATTTTGGTTTTATATTAGTTGAAAGTCTATGATTTTGCCCCCATTATAAAGCATGAGAAACTGTTAAGATAGTTATTCAATTTTCATGCATCTGTTAAATAAAATTTCTGCTTCTAAACATTATCAAAATCCCGTACCATTTGTGAATATAAGCATGACTTCTGAAAAACAACTCTCCACAATATAAAAATGAAAGTCTTGCTCTGCTTTGTGTCTCCACTTTCTGTTCTAGCTAGCTCTAAGGGCATTTGAATGATAACTGCTTTTTTTCTGAATACATAATGTTTCTACTTGAACTTATCTTGCTTGTAGGCATGACACAAGCAACATGAAGGCTGGGCACTTGCAGTAGACCTCCTTCTAGGTGTATGTGGATGGCCAGCTAGATCACTTTCACTTCACTGAGCTGTGAAATTGACACCAAATTGTGCCATTAGCTTGTTTCTGAAGGGTATGTTGTGCTGGATATTTTCTTCTTGCTTGCATGGTACATGAAAAAAGATGACAAGATAAAAATGTCCCATAAATGAACATGAGCAAGAAAATTTAGATGTAATTTGTCATGAATTAAAAACATTTATATGTTTTTAATTTAATTGAATAATGGATCAAAAACCCCTAGAAGCAGAGGTGCTGAGAATTCAGAGCAGCCATTTAGTACTTGGGGAAGAGAAAATACAGAGCTTTAGGTTTCTCTTTTGAAGCTTTTCCTAATTTTCATTTGCCTTCTTTATACCCTGCTAGCAAGAGAACAATTTCTGAAGTCAGTTAAATCATTCAAGAGTGCTTGCCTGTCAGTTCACTGATTTAGGTATAGCAGTGTGTTTTCTTGAATTTTTTCCTTCTCCATAGTTGAATCATTCTTGGCCTACCTTCTGAGTAGAAAATCAAGATAAATTATTTCTCGGTAAATTGTTTTCCTTATATTTGAGAGGAGGCGAAGGGTAGCTGTAAATGTAGTAGTTGAAGGAGGTTTCTCTGAGTGGAATCCATGTTGTCTTTGTGAAAGCATTCTGTGTGTTAAAGCAGTGGCTGCTTTCCATCTAGTCTCTGCCTTTTCCCTCTGTTCTTCTCCTAGATGTCTATTTAATTCATTCTCTCACTCCCCTCAGGCTTTTACTCAAACCCACCCAACTCTGCCTATCCTCCTTCCTTACTACTTTATTTTCCCCTCAGATCTTACCACTGGTCTAACTTACTGCCATGTTTATTGATTCTTGGCATATATATTTTTCACATTTTAGCATTTCTGAAATCGATGTATTTAATAATCAATGACATCTTAGATTCTGTAAAATAAATATGTATAATTTATTTTCCTTATTGTCTTTTTCTCATCTCTAAAATCTAAGCTCCATAAGGACAAAGATTTCTCTTCATGTTGTGCATTCTGTATCTTTAGTGCCTGTAACAGTGTTTACCACATAGTAAGTACTCAATACATATTTGTTGAATGAGTCAAATGAACTGTCCATGTTCAAGGAAGTTGGGGGAAAGCTATTCTACATTTGCTTCTCTATCCTTCTGTCCACTCCCCACCTTCCACTCCTTTTACCTTTTGCCTGCTTGTTTTTTCTGTGTCAGAGGACACTCATTATGCCTGGACCCCATCCCACCCCACATGCCACTAAAGCAGTGAGGCTTACAGTAGCTATCTAATCCACGTTCTCTAAAACTCAAGCCTCTTAAGAATTTCACTGCTCTTAAGAATTGTAAGAGGCTGGAAGTAATAACAAGCAGATTCATTTTATGAATTTCACTGCTGGGTGAGATCTTACTTTATCTAACTCTGTAGTCTGTAGTACATGATAGCATCAAAACTCACATAGTATAAGTACTTGGCAAACTCCCTGTGGTTAAATATCAGTCTTAAATTTCTAATCCATCGCAGATTAGCACTTTTGTAAAATACAAAAGAAAAACACACAAAAAAATGAAAAAAAAAAAAAAAAAAAAAAAAAGAGTCAAATGTGAAAACTCAAGGTTTTTGTTTTTTGTTTTGTTTGTTTTGTTTTGAGACAGGGTCTCCCTCTGTTACCCAAGCTGGAGTGCAGTGGCACGATCATGGCTCACTGCAACCTCCACCTCCTAGGCTCAAGCAAATTCTCCTGCCTCCCAAGTAGCTCAGAATACAGGTGTGTGACAGTGTGGCTGGCTAGTTTTTGTATTTTTTTTTGTTGTTGTTGTTGAGAGGGGGTTTTGCCAGGTTGCCCAGGCTGGTTTCAAACTCTTGGGCTCAAGCAATCTACTTGCTTTGACCTCCCAAAGTGTTGTGCTTAGAGGTGTGAGCCTCTGCGCCTGGCCCGGTTTTTTTTTTTTTTAATTATTAGATTAAATAGATTAAAATGACTCTGTCAAATTGATTTTTAAAGGATTTTAAATATTTACTCTCATTTTCTGTACCTGTCTTGTCACAGACCAGTAACAGTTTGCACATCAGCACCATTCTACTTAGTTTGAGAGGCAGTGTATCAGGTCATGCCTGCCCAATTTGATGTCAATTTAATTTTAACGTGTCCTCTAAAATGAATCTGCTTGTTATTACTTCCAGCCTCTTACATATTATTGGTCACAGACATTAAGTAAAATTGAAACTTATTTAATCCAGTCAGCACCAGTAATTAGTTGGTTAATGGAAAAAAATCATTTAAAACAGAAATTATAACAAGGATATATACATATTCAAACATATTATTTCAATTAAACATAAAAAAACACTGACCCAACAATCTTAAGACATAGAACAAATGCCTTTTCTTTAATTCGAGGCTTAGAGTTATGTAGAATAATTCCTGCATAAACCGCATCCATTTACAATTTCATTTTCTTCAAAGAGTTGTAAAAATTGAGTACATCACTTAAAAGGAAGTCTAAGTGCACAATCTCTCTAGATTTTTATGGCTTTTTCTAATATTTTATAATTATTTTACCTATATCAAATTCGCCTCAGATTCATTGTCTTTCGAAAGTATTCACTGTAGTTTTCAGAGAAACAAGAGCTTTTTTCCTGCACTTGTAGTTCATTAGTTTCTGTCAGATGGCGTAATTACTGTAACAAGTAAATGTGATATAAACTTATTTGGGAGCAGTCATAACAGACTCTTGGTAAAATGTACCACCCACTCCATTAGAAGGAGTAAAGGGCCAGGGAATGCTGGAGAGTAGACAGTAGTCACAGGTAATTGGTGTGCTGTGGCGCCAGGCAGTGTATTCTACTGAGGGAACAAAAAGCAGAGGCTAATCTGTGAGTTGTTATAAAGATCCCCTGAAATAGTTTCTGCTATGTCATTTTACTTACCAATGCTTCTTTTCTTGTCTTCAGAGTATCACTTTTAAGCTTCTTGTAGTACTCCTAGAATTCTGTTGAATGAGTCTTTTTTTGGCTATCCTTTTTATAATTAGAAATGCTTCATTTATATCCTCACTTAGCATTTTTATTTACAAAAAAAAAGCCTGATTTTTTTAAATGTATAACCACAAAACACATCCTAATTCTTTATTTTATTTCCCTTTCTTTATGCTTCCTCTAGTTTCATTACCACTTTGTTACACTGTCATAACCAAACTACTTTAAGTCCCATACCTAAAGCATGAGGGAGTAAGAAGCCTATTTTTATAACTTTTTATTTTTTTTATAATTCCAAACTTACAAAAAGTTGTGAGATTAGTATAAAGAACTCCTGTGTACCCTTTACCCAGATTCAATCATTATTTTCCCCATTTGTTTTAACATATTTTCTCTCTCTCCTTAAATTTTTAATCTCAAACCATTTGAGGGTAAATTACATACAGTTGCCTTTTGCCCCTAAATACTTACATTTGTATTTATTGAGAATAAGGGCATTCTCTTACATAATCATAGTCCAGTTATCAAATATATAGCTCATACTCAAATTTTATATTAATATTAAATAAATTATCCCAGTAATGTCTGATCTGCTATTTTTCCTTGTCCAGGATCCAATCCAGGATTAGATTTTGCATTTAGTTTTCATGTCGGCTTAGAACCTCAGCTTTTCTTTGTCTTCCTTGACCTTGACACTTTTTAAGAATACAGGCCATTTATTTTATAGAATGTTTCTCAATTTGATTATCTATGGTTCTTCATGATTAGATCCCTGTTTTCCATTTTTGGGGCAAAAATACGACAGAAGTGATACTTATTCTTCTCAGCACATCTTATAAAGAGACACATGGTATTGGAGTGCTTCATACCTGGGGAAATGAACTTTGATCATGTGATTCAGGTGGAGTCTGCCAGGTTTCTCTACCGTGAAGTTACTGTTTTTTCATTTGTAGTTTTTGTGGGGAGACATTTTGAGACTAGACTTTGTGCATTTTCTGTTCATTCCTTCTATATTAGTTGATGTTTTACCAGAAAGAGCTTTCCCTTTTCCACCATTTATTTATTCATTTATATCAGTGTGATCTCATGAATTATTTTATTTTCTTATTTTGCTAACTGGGTTAAAGGACTATTTCTATTATTATTTAGTTTGATTTGCTGCTCAAATTGTCCCAGACTGGGAGTCTTTTTAAGCTAATTACTACATTCTTTTGACTTGTCTCCATTGTTCTTTGAGCATTTATTTACTTTCTGGTGCAACAAGATGTTCCAGCCTTATGGTTTGCCTTCCCTGCCCAGGTCCCACAAGCTGCCATTTCTTTGGTTAGCTCTGGTTCCCTTTAAGGGAGAATGGTTTAGAAATCAAGATCTCTGTGCTAGGTGTGCTCATTTCTAATGAGGTATCAATGTTTTTGGTTTCTCTCTGGAGACTAAGCTAGGGAAAAATATATATACATGTATACATGTATCTGTGTGGATATAGATGTATACAAATATATACATATGTATACATATAGATATGTGTTTACATATACATGTGTATATATACCATATAAATACATATATCTGTAGTTATTTCTGTATTATATTTTTAAAAGTATTAAAGATTATGAATACTTATAGATATCCCCAATTCCAATTTAATGCCACAGCAGAATTCTTTCTAGTCTTCCTCTTTCCATATTTGTCATTCCTTTCTCCCATAGTGAGGAACATGACTTTCTATTATTCTCCATATATTATCTCAGTCCTCTAATATACAGAATATGTTTTCAGAGGTACTAATTAATGCCACTGTAAAACAAACTCCCTAACAAATTCAGTATTTCCTAAGGATTGTTTTTGTCTTTGCCTGAGGGCACATAGTCAAAATATTGGGTTGAAAAGTTTCTTGGATTAGTTCTTTTTCTTTAATATGATTCTATTACTCGTTTGAAAGACAGTCAGATTCATTCATTTCTGTCATCTAGTGGATAGAGGTCAGGGATGCTGCTAAACATCCTACAGTGCACAGGACAGCTCCCACAACAAACAATTATTTATTCCCAAATGTCAGTAGTGCCATTGTTGAGAAACCCTGGTCTAGAAGCAATGAGAGATGATGAGGGAATGAGAGGTAAGTCTAAAGATTAGATCTCCTTCAGGACAGTTACTTCAGGAAAGGCCATTACAGATTCTTAGGCAAGTAGAGACCAACCCTTGGGGGCTCAAGGTCCTCATCTTCATCAGAATATGCCCATATGTCTCCATCCCTTTTTTCAAGTCCCATTCCTTTCTAATTGGTGTTTCCTGTGAGAGCCTGATAGAATTCCTGGGGAAAAAAAACAAAAAACCTCCATGAGAGCAATAACCTCTCTGTGTCTGTGTTCTCCATAGGCTTCGTGCTCTCATGCTAGACTATGTTAAGCCTTTAGCATTTGGTAAAACTATTTTGTTTAATCTTCCTACTGGCTTTTATGATATTTAGCAGCACCTGTCTCAGGTAAGCAAATGCTTATTCTGTCTGTAGTTGCTTGCTTCTCTATATATTTTAGGTTAGTTGTCTACCCTGTGACTTCACTTGTCTGATTGATTTAAGAAAAGTCATTGATTTGTACTTTGTCCACCTTTTTGTCTTCTTGTACGGTAGAGTGGTGCTCTTTCCAGTTTTATATTTCCAAGCTGAAATAAAAAGTCACTGGTCATATTTTAAGTTCTCAAGAGCCACATGTGGCTATTGGCTACTGTATTGGACAAAGAAGATTATAGAATATGTCCATTATTGCAGAAAGTTCTGTTGAACAGAACTGTTTGATAGAAGGGAAATTGAAGCAAAATAAAAAGAATAAAAATTTTACTTTGTTCATGATGGAATAACTTGTCCTTCCACTGTAAACAACTACAACATTGGTCAGTATATATGAAAATACTGTTTTCAGACCTGAGCAAATCATGCAGAACTGTGATCCCTGACAGAAGGGAAATAGAGCATTGAACCTTACAGTTACTCTGTTTCTACCTAGAATACTTTGCAGGTCATGTCGTAAGGAGAGAAACCTCGTAGAGCACAATGGTTTCACTGAGTTGAGGAAAAATAGATATTAGTGTGGGGAGTCTGAACCATCTGGAATTTGTGGAACAGAGACAGGAAGGGGCAACATAGAGAAAGACCTCCAGAAATCTATGTGTGAGTCCTCTTCAGAGTTTGGGTAAATACTGTGCTATACTTGTGTAAGGTTAGTTGCCACAAAGCCAGGCAAAGAATAAGATATTGGGGGAAAGAACAACTACCTGGGAGTTGAGCAACTACCAGAACTACCACATGGCCAGATGGAAAAGACATTGTTGAACACCCAGTACATTTAGTAGAGACCCTAAAAAGGCCGTGTCTTAGGAGTAGAACTAAACAGCCCTGGTAAAGGCAATGCTGGACTCATTCTAAAAAAACTTAAAAACAAGTCTTAGAGTAGGCTGATTTGCAAGTAAATGACACAAATGATGGAATTAACAGACAAGTACTTTAAAAAAGATAAACATTTTCAAAGATTTAGAAGAGAACATTTGATATAATATAAAATAACTGGAAGATCTATGAAAGAACCAAATGAAACTTCTGGATTGGAGAAATACAATTTCAGAAATGAAAAATGACTGGATGGGCTTAATAAGAGATTAGATACAGCTGAAGAAAACATCAAATAACCTAAAGATGCATCAATAGAAAACATCCAGACTGAAGCAAAGGAAAAAAGACCAAGGAAAATCAATAAAACCTCAGTGATCCATTGGAAACTGTTAAGTAGACTAGACTATATGTAACTGAATTCTCAGAAAGGTGGTATACAAATATTTGAAGAAATAATGATGAAGGAATTTCCTAATATTATGAAATTTTCATTTCATACCCAATTTTCATTTTCATGAATCCCATTCGTGCAGTAAAAATATAAAGTAAGTCACAGCTAGGCACAACATAATCAAACTACTGAAAATAAATGATAAAAGAGAGAATCTGAAGAGCAGCCAGAGAAACTACATTACATAAAGAGAAACAAAGATAAGAATGATTACTGACTTCTCATTAGAAGCAATACAAGCCAGAGAACAATGGGATGACATCTTGGTAATGTTAAAAGAAACACTCTCCCCCCAGAATTCAGTATCTAGCAAAAATATACTTCAAAAATAGAGGTGAAATCAACATTTTCAGACAAACAAAGGCTGAGAAAAATTGCTGCCAGCAGATTTGCACTAAAGAACTATTAAAGGAAGTTTTTCAGGTGGAAGGAAAATGATACCAGAGAGAAACTTGAATCTATACAAAGGAAAGAAGGGAGGCCAAAATGTAACTATGTAGATAAATATAAGTGATATCCCTCATTTTTTCATGTATTTTGAAGATTTTATTTAGAAGATGAATGACTAGGTAACACAGCAGTGATAATGGTGTATTGTGGGGCTTATAACGTGTTGAAATAAAATATATTACAATAATATAGAATAAGAGGGGGAAATGAAAGTACATACTGTTGTAAGGTTTTTACATTATATATGAAGCAGTTAATATTATTTAAAGGTAGACTGTACTAATTTAAAGATGTGTGCTGTAAACCCTAGCAGCCTTTCTCAACTGGAGTTCCTCATTTCAACCATGAAACACAGAAAATCATTTGAGAACTGCTGTCTCAATTCTCCTAAGAATGGAATGTAACTAGTACTATTCTAGGATGCGTAGGAGAGGGGTTAGATCATTACATACAGTGGACACGTTAGGACATTATTGTTTAATTCTATCGTAGAATCTCAGTTGAAGAGGGCTGTGAGAGCAACCATTGAGAGACAAAAAGGGAGAGAAAAGGGTGGGGAGAGAGCGAGAGAGAGAGAGAGAATGCACCAGTGAGCGAGAGCACATGAACAAGAACACTAAGTCAATAGAGGAGATAAAATTAGATCCTAAAAATGCTCACTTGATCCAGAAGAAGGCAGGATAAAGAGGGGGAAAAGGAACAAAGGAGAAATGGAGTTCCAGGTTTTAGTCAGCCATTACTTTAATCAGGTAATTACTTTGGGAGAGGCCATTATAGGTTATCAGGCAAGGAAAGATTAACCTTTAGGGGTTCAAGGTCCTCAACTTCATTAGAATTTGCTTGTGTGTCTTTATCCTATTTTTCAGAGTTCCATTCCCTCTATTTCCTAATTAGTTTTCTGAAATCTTGAACCTGTGGCTTCAGAAAATAAGGACATCTTTCAGGACAATTGTAGAGAAGCTTTCTGGTTCTTCTCTGAACATACGCTGGAATTCAAAGTGCCGAGATCGTAATTTTCTTTTCCTCAAATTCTCCAGCATGCTTAGAAAGAAGTTGACCAAGCCCATATCCTTAAACTCTATTTCCACTAACATGTACTGTTGTACAATGACAGCAGCGTCTTGGACACCTGAAGCTTTGCAGTTTATTGGCACTTGACTTCAGGTGACTACAGGTAAGAGTTGTATTATCTGTTTGCCACTGTATGCCACCTATTACCTGTATTCTATTTATCACTATTAATAGGGTCACGAATGCCTTTAAAGACTTCAGACTAGGCAGATCAAAGAACCAATTCCAGGTTCCCATCCTTTTCATACTTCACCTTGGAACTCTACTCCAAAGACCAATAATTATATCGCTCATGCAAGCAAATTCACTATGCATGTTATGGGATAAGGAATTTAATACAGGATAGACGTTATGCAAATGTGGAAATAGCTAAGGAAATGAAAGTCCAAAAGTGGGAGTTGGAGGGTCAATGCAAAAGTCACCAATCTTCCTGAAGCACTGGTGCAGGTGACAAACTGGAGCTGGCAGGAAAACCTGAGAAGCCAATCATGTCTTGCTGCAGAACTAGGATTGTGAGGGTGGTGTGTGGAGGGGATCTGTGGGGAAAATGTTGCCTCCATGTAATCATTACCAGGCATTTGGTGATGGACCTGGGACTGCTGTTGGTCAGCAAGACCAGCAGTCACCTGGAGAAAGATGACAAACTGGAACTTACCGGGCACCATCATATTAGTCAATGAAGACTCTTAGAAAGCAGTAGCTGCTATTTTACTTCCACCTCCGAAGTTTCTCAAAAGTTCCTCTTTTGGCATATTCTAACCTGAACCAATACAAAGAAGAGGGTTCCAGGAATTGTAGTTCCAACTTAACGAAGTTAGCAATAGAACAGTTACGTGGTTTCAGTTTTTACATTTTAATCTGCGATCCATTTGGAGTTTATCCTTGTGTATAGTAGGAGGTGTGGATATACTTTTATCTTTTTCCAAAGACTGTTATTCAGTTTTCCCCATCAACATTTATTAAAATCTGCTTCAGTCCTTTGAGATGCTACCATTACCATATTCTAAATTTCCTTATGTACTTGTGTGTATTCTGGACTTCATATTCTATTCCAGTGTTCTTTTTATCTGTTCAGACACTACTACCATGTTGTTCTATTCTAGAAACTTTATAAAAAGTTTTCTTATCTGACAGGGCCAGTCTTCCTTTATAGTTTAAAAGCCTGTATTTAAACCCCATTCTTATCTAACTTTAGCTAGAACCTCACTTACAGCAGTGTTTTCCCTTGAATATTAGGAATTATTAATGGAAAGGAGAAATAGATTTAGAGGCCAATTAGATTTGCCACTGATTACTATGGAGTTTTAGTGAAGGTGAAGGTAATTATTCTTTCCTAGATGGAGTTGAGTGAGGGCAACAGACCAGGCGTCAAATACTAGTACAAATATTACTTCCTTCTCTGGTCTCTTCATCTTGCCTATTTTAGAATAAAAAAGAATAAAACCAAAACAATAAGGACATTATAAGAATAACTCAAAAAGCAGTAGAGTCTGGACTAAAAGAAAGTGATCTGTGGGCTGGTAGCAGCTTTGCCACTGACATTTCTTGTGACTCTGGGAGAGCTGTTTCATCTCTTTGGGCTTTAATTTCCCACCTGCCATATGAGAGGGCTAGATTAAACATCTCAGTCTTTCCTTTTCTAATATTCTATGACTAAACCTCATAATTTGTGTATCAAAAAGTCCCCTTCCTTGGCAATAACATAAAAGATCACAACTCAAGTTGGAGGTAATCATTAGCTGGTTGTCTATCAGTGAGTATATTTTAGGAGCTTGTTGTGTATAAGCTCACATTCCCACTGGAACAATTTAGCATCACTATTCTAGTTTAGAAGTAAATTGTATTTGTGGGGCATAGTGGGGGCCACTTACCTAATATGCCTCTGAGGGTTCAGGAATTTTACTCACACCCTTATTTCACTGTATATAGATAAACATTTCAAGGGATCTCAGCTTCTCCCTAATTTGGTATAGTGTTTAAATTAGAAGATGAGGCCAGGCGTTAGTGGCTCATGCCTGTAATCCTAGCACTTCGGGAGCCGGAGGTGGGTGAATCACTTGAGGTCAGGGAGTTCGAGACCAGCCTGACCAACATGGTGAAACCCCATCTCTACTAAAAATACATAAATTAGCTGCGTGTGGTGGTGTACACCTGTAATCCCAGCTACTCAGGAGACTGAGGCAGGAGAATCATGTGAACTCAGGAGGCAGAGGTTGCAGTGAGCTGAGATCGTGCCACTGTACTCTAGCCTGGGTGACAGAGCGAGACTCTGTCTCCAAAAAAAAAAAAAGGTTCTTTTTGTCTCTAATAATTTTAGTAAATTCTTCCATTGTCATTTAACTCGTGATCTGCACATTAGTTATGGCTCCTTGGGCTCTTGTAACAAATACAATACATGCCTTTGAGTGGTATGATGTATTGCTGGTGAGTTTGTAATGTCTGAAGAATACTTGGAATACATGTGTCTAACTGGGGAATCAACCTCTGGGTTATTTTTATCATTTTATTTTATTTTTCATTATTTCAATAGTATAATGGACAGATATTCACATATTAAACAACATGGCAGCATTCTAGAAGAGTGTATAAATAATGCATTAATAAAAATGTGTACATTTTGTGATGTATAGAGATATCCCTATAATGAAGGGAAATGAAAATAATTTGATAGAGACACAAAAAACCCTTCAAAAAATCAATGAATCCAGGAACTGGTTTTTTGAAAAGATCAACAAAATTGATAGAATGCTAGCAAGACTAATAAAGAAGAAAAGAGAGAAAAATCAAATAGACGCAATAAAAAATGGTAAAGGGGATATCGCCACCGACCCCACAGAAATACAGACTACCATCAGAGAATACTATAAACACCTCTGTGCAAATAAATTAGAAAACCTAGAAGAAATGGATAAATTCCTGGACACATACACTCTCCCAAGACTAAACCAGGAAGAAGTTGAATTCCTGAGTAGACCAATAGCAGGCTCTGAAATTGAGGCAATCATTAATAGCCTACCAAGCAAAAAAAGTCCAGGAACAGATGAATTCACAGCCGAATTCTACCAGAGGTACAAGGAGGAGCTGTTACCATTCCTTCTGAAACTATTCCAATCAATAGAAAAAGAGGGAATCCTCCCTAACTCATTTGATGAGGCCAACATCATCCTGATACCAAAGCCTGGCAGAGACACAACAAAAAAAGAGAATTTTAAACCAATATCCCTGATGAACATCGATGCAAAAATCCTCAATAAAATACTGGCAAACCGAATCCAGCAGCACATCAAAAAGCTTATCCACCATGATCAAGTGGGCTTCATCCCTGGGATGCAAGGCTGGTTCAACATTCGCAAATCAATAAACGTAATCCAGCATATAAACAGAACCAAAGACAAAAACCACATGATTATCTCAATAGATGCAGAAAAGGCCTTTGACAAAATTCAGCAGCCCTTCATGCTAAAAACGCTCAATAAATTCGGTATTGATGGAACGTATCTCAAAATAATAAGAGCTATTTATGACAAACCCACAGCCAATATCATACTGAATGAGTAAAAACTGGAAGCATTCCCTTTGAAAACTGGCACAAGACAGGGATGCCCTCTCTCACCACTCCTATTCAACATAGTGTTGGAAGTTCTGGCCAGGGCAATCAGGCAAGAGAAAGAAAGAAAGGATATTCAGTTAGGAAAAGAAGAAGTCAAATTGTCCCTGTTTGCAGATGACCTGATTGTATATTTAGAAAACCCCATCGTCTCAGCCCAAAATCTCCTTAAGCTGATAAGAAACTTTAGCAAAGTCTCAGGATACAAAATCAGTGTGCAAAAATCACAGGCATTCTTATACACCACCAATAACAGACAAACAGAGAGCCAAATCATGAATGAACTCCCATTCACAATTGCTTCAAAGAGAAAAAATACCTGGGAATCCAACTTACAAGGGATGTGAAGGACCTCTTCGAGGAGAACTAGAAACCACTGTGCAGTGAAATCAAAGAGGACACAAACAAATGGAAGAACATACCATGCCCGTGGATAGGAAGAATCAGTATCGTGAAAATGGCCATACTGCCCAAGGTAATTTATAGATTCATTGCCATCCCCATTAAGCTACCAATGACTTTCTTCACAGAATGGAAAAAACTGCTTTGAAGTTCATATGGAACCAAAAAAGAGCCCGCATTGCCAAGACAATCCTAAACCAAAAGAACAAAGCTGGAGGCATCATGCTACCTGACTTCAAACTATACTACAAGGCTACAGTAACCAAAACAGCATGGTACTGGTACCAAAACAGAGATATAGACCAATGGAACAGAACAGAGCCCTCAGAAATAATACCACACATCTACAGCCATCTGATCTTTGACAAACCTGATGAAAACAAGAAATGAGGAAAGGATTCCCTATTTAATAAATGGTGCTGGGAAAATTGGCTAGCCATAAGTAGAAAGCTGAAACTGGATCCTTTCCTTGCTCCTTATATGAAAATTAATTCAAGATGGATTAGAGACTTAAATGTTAGACCTAAAAACATAAAAACCATAGAAGAAAACATGTATGTTTATTGCGGCACTATTCACAATAGCAAAGACTTGGAATCAACCCACATGTCCATCAGTGACAGACTAGATTAAGAAAATGTGGCACATATACACCATGGAATACTATGCAGCCATAAAAAAGATGAATTCGTGTCTTTTGTAGGGACATGGATGCAGCTGGAAGCCATCATTCTCAGCAAACTATCGCAAGAACAGAAAACCAAACGCTGCATGTTCTCACTCATAGGTGGGAATTGAACAATGAGATCACTTGGACACAGGAAGGGGAACATCACACATCGGGGCCTATTGTGGGGAGGGGGAAGGGGAAGAGGGATAGCATTAGGAGATATACCTAATGTAAACGATGAGTTAATGGGTGCAGCACACCAACATGGCACATGTATACATATGTAACAAACCTGCACATTGTGCACATGTACCTTAGAACTTAAAGTATAATAAAAAAAAGAAAATAATTAAAATATGAGCAAAATTATGTGAAGATATATGGTCAAATTTAAAAGCAGTAAATTATGAGAAAAATTATCCAGAATTCTAATATAACTCAGTTGGGAGGACTTTAGACCACTCTTTCTACCGGTGTACTTGATTTTCTTTAAAATTATCACTGAAAAAATTCCAGAATTTTAATGCTCAAATAATATTGAAGAATGAATAATTCTAAAGCAACAAGGGAAAAGCAATTGAAAATTAAAACAGAATTTTTTTTTGTTTTTTGAGATGGAGTTTCACTCTTGTTGCCTAGGTTGGAGTGCAATGGCACGATCTCGGCTCACTGTAACCTCTGCCTCCTGGGTTCACGTGATTCTCCTGCCTCAGCTTCCTAAGTAGCTGGGATTACAGGCACCCGTCACCACGCCCAGCTAATATTTTGTATTTTTAGTAGAGAGGGAGTTTCACTATGTTGGCTAGGCTGGTCTCGAACTCCTAACCTCAGGCAATCCACCCACCTCGGCCTCCCAAAGTGCTGGGATTACAGGTGTGAGCCACTGCACCCAGCTCTAAAATGAAGAAAATTTAAAATTACTTTAAAATGAAGAAAATTGAAAATTACTTTGACAATGTGATGTCATCAAAGCAACCCTAAATAAGTGAAAGAAAAACTATTCATAAACCTACAAGAGAGACTAGTTATTTTCTTTATTCAGCCATCTGTTCTGTCTTGAGCCACGTACAAGATTCTAGCTAGCTGTACCACTTAACTGATTATTTAATTACATTGAGTTGTGGTTTTTTTCATTTATAAGATGTGCATTATACTTGGTTTCTATTGGTTTCAAATAGACATTTACAAAACAAATGTTAAGAGAAAGGGAACATATTATGAAGATACATGTACCCTGGAATGGAAACTCCAGCAAGGACCAGCAGCTTTCTCTATGTGATGGACCACCTAGGGTCTCTCTAAAACCGTAAAAACCCTAGAAGAAAACCTAGGCAATACCATTCAGGACATAGGCATGGGCAAGGACTTCATGTCTAAAACACCAAAAGCAGTGGGAACAAAAGCCAAAATTGACAAATAGGATCTAATTAAACTAAAGAGCTTCTTCACAGCAAAAGAAACTACCATCAGAGTGAACAGGCAACCTACAGAATGGGAAAAATTTTTTGCAATCTACTCATCTGACAAAGGGCTAGTATCCAGAATCTACAAATAACTCAAACAAATTTACAAGAAAAAAAAAAACCCATCAAAAAGTGGGCAAAGGATATGAACAGACAATTCTCAAAAGAAGACATTTATACAGCCAACAGACACATGGAAAAATGCTCATCATCACTCGCCATCAGAGAAATACAAATCAAACCACAATGAGATACCATCTCACACCAGTTATAATGGCAGTCATTAAAAAGTCAGGAAACAACAGGTGCTGGAGAGGATGTGGAGAAATAGGAACACTTTTACACTGTTGATGGGACTGTAAACTAGTTCAACCATTGTGGAAGGCAGTGTGGTGATTCCTCAAGGATCTAGAACTAGAAATACCATTTGATCCAGCCATCCCATTACTGGGTATATACGCAAAGGATTATAAATCATGCTGCTATAAAGACACATGCACACATATGTTTATTGCAGCACTATTCACAATAGCAAAGACTTGGAACCAACCCAAATGTCCATCAGTGATAGACTAGATTAAGAAAATGTGGCACATATACACCATGGAATACCATGCAGCCATAAAAAAGGATGAGTTCATGTCCTTTGTAGGGACATGGATGCAGCTGGAAACCATCATTCTCAGCAAACTATCGCAAGGAGAAAAAGCCAGACACTGCATATTCTAAATCATAAGTGGGAATTAAACAATGAGAACACTTGGATACAGGAAGGGGAACATCACACCCTGGGGCCTGTCGTGGGGTGGGGGGAGTGGGGAGGGATAGCATTAGGAGATATACCTAATGTAAATGACGAGTTAATGGGTGCAGCACACCAACATGGTACATGTATACATATGTAACAAACCTGTACATTGTGCACATGTACCCTAGAACTTAAAGTATAATAATAATAATAATAATAAGATTGCTGCTGCTTGCTAAGGATTATTCCCTTACCACTAGGCCTTGATAGGAGCTCCTAGGCCTGAAAGGCTGCCCCATGAGGCCTTTTTTTTTTTTTTTTTTTGCATTCTTTTGGCTTCAGAGTCACTCTTAACAGCCACATTCTCTTAATATTTATTAAATTCCTGAAAGTGGATTAATCTGATTGGTTGGAGCTCTTTTCTTCATTCCAGGTCACAAAATAGGTTGTTGATCATTCAATTGATTGGCTGTCTTTTAGTCAGATGCCCACACCTGACTCAAATAGCTATGCTGGAGTGGTTGAAATCCTGTGGTACTTCATGAGCAGCTATGGGTCTCAGCAGGGGTGGGATGAAGAAGTGGTTTTCCTTAAAAAAGGCTGTGGGCTGGCATTTCCCCATCACTGTTTGTCTGATAAAAGAAAGCTAATATCTGACTTCCATGGTTGTAGGGTAATCCTTCTAAAAATTATTGATAATTCCCAATTCTCCTGGATACTTTCTCAAACATGATGAGCTACTGTGGCCCCTAGGTGTATAAATCGAGAATAAGAATTTAAGGCTTGTATCAAATCGGAGAGAAACGTCCCTTAAATCTTCACACCATTGATTATTTGTTTCATATGAATAAATCAAACCATTGTCAGTTGTTTTCTTGCTGTTATCAAAGCTGGAATAAATGTATGTTTAGATGGACAAATGAGCTGATGTTTGACTTTGATTCTTTGGAACAACAACTGTCTTCCTTCCAGACATTTATTTTCATGGGCTTTCCTAATGGTCATGCCTGGTCTATTACAGCTGAGTTCCTGACAACTCTTGCATAGCTTCTCCTCACCAGCCATGTGTAAACTGCCAACATTCCACAACCGTCACAGGACTTGTAAACCAAATAGAACCAAGAGCAGTTCCCTGCTGTGATCTACAGACTTGAGCCACTCTTGTATTAGGTTTATCTTGTGACTCTAGGAGGAATTAGAAGAGTTATAGATGCAAATTATATATTTTGGGCTCTTCAGGGATTTGGACTTAATATGTAAAAATAAGACTGTAGGCTCGATCCCCTGCCTTGTGGTTTTTAAAAAAAACAAAACAAAACAAAACAAAAAAACAAACTTTTGTCTCAGATGTTCTGATTTTCTCTTTGCGTTTCCATGTATTAAAGAACTTATCCATGTATTCAGTCCATGTATTAAAGCATTTATCGCATGTGTTAAAGCATTTGTTTACATATCTGTCTCCTACTGTAGACTGTTGGTTCTTCAAGTGCAGAGACTGTGTTTAATTTATCTATGTATTCCCACCTTCCAGCTTCTCTTTCTAGCATAGTACCTATATGTGCTAGATATGTAGTCAGCAGTTGTGGCACGAACAGATTGTTGAAAGAAAAGAAAAGATTGTTGAAAGATGCTAACTTTAGAACATACCTAAATAAGTACTTGGGGATACTTGGGGATAACTTGGGCATCACCCAAGTTATATACTAGTATTTATTATAATTCATACCCATAAAATACTTGATACATTTTTCATCAATACAGGCTTCCCACATAGGTGTACACATCTCTCTTAAACATTTTGCCAAAACCTCACACACACAATTGAATAATGAGGTTAGACTTCCTATTAGGTCATTTCTCTGGCTGAGGAGGATTAAAATCCTGGAATTGGAATGAATGAGAACTCAATAGTTTACAATTATAGAAAATTTTTCTGCCCATACAGAAAAAATTTTGGTTCAACTCACACTTGACTTAATGTTCAGACCCTTCCCAGCTGCTACTATAGGATATACATCTAAGGGAAAATATCCTATTTCTCTCGAACCTCCCCCAGTCTCTCTCTGTATTCTAAAACATCAGTGCAATTCAGGGAAAGCACCTGGATGAATCTGGCATGGCACGTAAAGGAAATGTGGAGGAACCTCTTTTGAAAAATCTCCTCTGATGTCCAGGAGAATAAAAGGGTTGTTTTCTTTTCTGGGCAATGAGAAGACAAAGACCCTTCCCCTCTGTGTGAAGACTCAGTCTTATGTTGTAGTCACCTATGAAAGGATTGTAATGAGTCTCATCTGGATCTCTTGAATTTTAATAATCTGCAGAAAGCTTCAGCAGGATCAATACGCTTTTTACAGCCAACAGATCTCTCTGTGGAATGCTGCTCATCCTTGAGAAATTCTGCCTTGGTTTGGCTGGGAGGGACCTTTTTGTGACCAGTTATATTTGCTTGCATTCTTCGCTGTATCTCTTGTGTAACATACTTCCACTTGGGCTGATATGACAATTACAAGTAGAAAAGGAGCCTGAATTTTTCTTTGTCAGATTTTGTTACCTTTCACTGTGGAAGTGACGCTGGTCAGAATCTGCTCTTGCAGGATGCAGACTACTGCCACAATGGCTTTTTCCATTCTTTCATTTCCAACTAGTATCTGTCAGCTGGGGACCATACTGGATAGCAGGTTCCCACTATTCAAATATTCTGTTTGGAGACCAGACACATTGCATGTGTGCATTCTGCTTATTACCACTTCATGAAGCGGTCATTAGAGATGGAATTTTGTCCTTTTTATGTATTTTTTTAATTTAAGTATCTCAAAATGTTTTAAAGAATTGTAATTCTCAAAATCCTATCATAGAGAAGGGAACACATCATTATGTCTGTCTGGTAGCAGTGGACATTTCTGGGCAGTTATGCTGTGTCTACCTGCAGAGCTCAGAATGAGGCTTCAGAGTTATTACTCTGAATGCTGGATGACTGTCCTTAACTGCTGATTCATATGCTTGTAGAATTGAAAGGGGTGGCTTTCAATTTTAAGACTAGCAGCTCTTAGGAAGCTGCTTGTTGCCTCCATATTACTAGTCTATAACATTGTTTTGAGGACCTCGCTTGACTTTATATGGCCTCAAATATATTGTTAAAATAGAAGGATAACAAAATAGTGAAATTAGTTGAATCTGGAGTACTTGAACAAGCTTGTTGCTTTCATATTTTATTTATCTACATTAGAATAGGTCTATAAGGTTGAACTGAATAGTTTTGGAGTCAGACTTTGCTGGCAACAGTTGATAGCAGTTCATTATGATAGTGTTAAAAGTTAAGGATGTTCTTTATCCACTTGGTCCCCGTTTATTTTTGCTGGCTTCACTTAATTTTTTGGTTTGTATTGTTAAAGCCAAATGGAGACTTATTTGTTCTGCATGTGATTTTTTAAAGACAGTAGATATTCTACCCAGAACTACAAAATTAGCTTACCTTTTCCCTTAAGTTGACTTTGTTTTCCTATTGGAGAGGGTGTAGTTTTTTTGTTTGTTGTTTGAGATGGAGTCTCGCTCTGTCGCCCAGGCTGGAGTGCAGTGGTGCGGTCTCGGCTCACTGCAACCTCTGCCTCCCAGGTTCAAGCAATTCTCCTGTCTCAGCCTCCTGAGTAGTTGGGACTACAGGCGCCGGCCACCACGCCTGGCTAATTTTCTGTATTTTTAGTAGAGACAGGGTTTCACCATGTTGGCCAGGATGGTCTTGATCTCCTGACCTTGTGATCTGCCCGCCTCAGCCTCCCAAAGTGGTGGGATTACAGGTGTGAGCCACCACGCCTGGCCAGGGTGTAGTTTTTTAACAATCTAGAAAATATTTATATTCCATTTATTGATTTAAAGAAAAAATTTTAAAAGTTCCTACCAATAAAAGGGTCTTCAGTGTCTTAGAATGAATATTGAGAGAAGTCTAAACGTGTGTGTGTTTTTGTTTTGTTTTGTTTTTGATGGAGTCTTGTTCTGTCGCTCAGGCTGGAGTGTAGTGGTACAATCTCAGCTCACTGCAACCTCTGCCTCCCGGGTTCTAGCGATTCTCCTGCCTCAGCCTCCTGGGTAGCTGGGATTACAGGTGCACACCACCATGCCCGGCTAATTTTTGTATTTTTAGTAGAGACAGGGTTTCGCCATGTTGGCCAGGCTGGTCTTGAACTCCTGACCTCAGATAATCCCCCCGCCTCGGCCTTCCAAAGTGCTGGGATTACAGGCGTGAGCCACCGCACCCAGCCAAACGTGTATTTTTAAAATTTATTTTTATTGTGGTAAAACATACATAACAAAATTTACTATTTTAACAATTTTAGCTATACAGTTCAGTGACATTAAATATATTAACATTGTTTTGCAACTACTAACACCATCCCTCTCCAGAACAATTTCATTTTCACAAGTTGAATTTTGTGCCTATTAAATAGTCAACTCCTCATTCCCCTTTCCTCCTCAGCCGCTAGCAACCATCATTCTCCTTTCTGTCTCTGTGAATTTGTTTACTCTAGGTATCTGTATTAGTGGAATCATACAGTATGCGTCCTTTTGTGTCTGCCTTATTTCACTTTTAATGTCTTCAGGGTTTATTCATGTAGCATGTATCAGAATTTCCTTCTTTTTGAAGCCTGAATAATGTTTTATTGTATGTATATACCACATTTTGTTTATCCATTCATCTATAATGGACATTTGGGTTGCTTTCACCTTTGGGCTATTGTGAATAATGCTGCTATAAACATGGATGTGCAAATATCTCTTTGAGGTCCTGCTTTCAGTTCTTCTGAGTATATACCCAGGAGTAGAATTGCTGAGTCATACGGTAATTCTATAGGTAACTTTTTGAGGAACTGCCATCCTGTTTTTTACAATGGTTGTACCATTTTACATTCCCACTAGCAGTGCACAAGGGTTCCAATTTCTCTATATCCTTGCCAACACTTGTTTTCTTTTTTTTCAAATGTGTAATAACATCCTAAAGAGTGTGAAGAGGTATCTCATTGTGGTTTTGATTTGCATTTTCCTAATGACTAGTGATATTAAATAGATACTTAATATGTGCTTATTAGCTATTTATGTATCTTCTTTGGAGAAAAGTCTTCAAGTTCTAAGTCCATTTTTGAATTGGGTTGTTTGTGTTGGATTGTAGGAGTTCTTTACATATTCTGGATATAAATCCCTTTTTAGGTATATTTGCAAATATTCTGTTCCATTTTGTGTGTTATCTTTTTACTTCTTCAGCAGTGACCTTAAATTAATAACACAAAAGTTCTTAATTTTGATAAAGTTCAATTCATTGATTTTTAGCTGTGTCACTCATGCTGTTAGTGTCATATTTAAGAAAGCACTGCAGAATCCAATGTCATAAAGCTTTTCCTCAATGTTTTATTCTAAGAGTTTTATAGTTTTAGCTCTTGAGTTTAGGTCTTTCATCCATTTTGAGTTGATTTTTATATATGGTGTAAGGTAAAGATTCACTTCATTCTTTGAGAGGCCAGGGTTGGAGGATCACTTGAGGCCAAGAGTTTGAGATCAGCCTGGGCAATATAGTGAGACCCCATCTCTAAAAAAATAGAAATAAAATAAAAATTAGCTGAGCATGGAGGTGTGCACCTGTAGTCCCAGCTACTTGAGAACCTCAGGTGGGAAGATCATTTGAACCAGGAGTTTGAGGTTACAGTGAGCTATGATTGCTCTACTGCACTCCAGCCTCGATGACAGAGTGAGACCCTGTCACAAAACAAAACAAAAAATAAACAGATGACCCGAATAGTCCTGTAGAATGGATAAACTGGACTTCATCAAAATAATAACTTCTGCTCTTTGAAAGATGTCATTGAGAGAATAAAAGGAAACAAATACCACAGTTTAAAACTTGACAAAAGAGTTGAACAGATACTTGATCAAATGATGGCACTGAGTGACAAAAATAACATTAAAAAACGCTCAACATCAGCTGGGTGTGGTGGCTCATGTCTGTAATCCCAACACTTTGGGAGGCCAAGACGGGTGGATCACTTGAGATCAGGAGTTAAAAACTAGCCTGGCCAACATGGTGAAACCTTGTACCGAAAAATGCACAAATTAGCCAAGTGCGGTAACACACACTTGTAGTCCCAGCTACTTGGAAGGCTGAGGTGGGAGAATCCCGTGAACCTGGCCGGCAGAAGTTGCAGTGAGCTGAGATTGCACCACTGCACTCCAGCCTGGGAAGACAGAGTGAGACTGTCTCATAAAAAGAAAAAAAGAGAAGAGAAGAGAAGAAGCTCAACATCAATAGTATTTAGGGAAATACAAATTTAAACCATAGTGAGTAACCCTACATGCCCAATAGAATGGCTCAAATTAAAAACACTGACCACACTAAGTTTTGGAAAGGATATGGAAGGACTAGAACTCCCATACACTGCTGCTGAGAATGCAAAGTTGTACCACCACTTTGGAAAACAGTTTGGCAGTTTCCTACAAAGTTAAGCACATACCTAACATATGACCAAACCGTTTCACTCCTACAAATTTACACTAGTGAAAAGAAAGCACACGTCTACACAAAGATTTGTACATGAACATTCATAGCAGCTTTATCTATAATAGCCAAAAACTGGAAACAGCCCAAATATCCATTAGCAGGTGAATGGATAAACAAAGGGTGGTAGTATATTCAAACATCAGAATACGCCTCACTAATAAAAAGGAACAAGCTACTGATACATGTAACAACATGGTTGAATCTCAAAATAATTGTGTTGAGTGAAAGAAGCCCAACAAAAACAGAGTATATACAAAATGATTTCACTCATATGAAGCTCTACAAAATGCAGACTAATCTTCAGGCACAGAAAGCAAATCAGTGGTTGCCTGGTAATAGGGGTAAGGAGGTAGGACAAAAAGTAGGGGATGCAAAGGGGCATGAGAAAAATTTTTGGGGGGTGGATGGGATATGTTCACTATTTGCTTGTGGTGATTTTGCAAGTGTACACATATATCAGAGCTTACAAGTTGTACACTTCAATATATGGGGTTTTTTTTTTTGGCAATTACCTCAGTAAATAAATTGCATGCTGTTTTCAGTTATCTGTGCAGTTCTACCCTTCTTTAGGTCATTATTATTTCTTTTTGTAATAGTGTTACTGTTTGTCCATGGCAGAAAAGTTGATCTCAACTTGAAGAGTTGGAGACATTTCCCTTGGTGGAAGCAGGAATGGTTAACTTGGGAAAATGGAATGAAAATTTGAAGCACCATTGTTTTTCTTTTTCTTCTTCTTCTTTTTTTTTTTGAGACAGAGTCTCTCACTCTGTTGCCCAGGCTGGAGTACAGTGGCACGATCTCGGCTCACTGTAACCTCCGCCTTCTGGGTTCAAGCAATTCTTCTGCCTCAGCCTCTTGAGTAGCTGGGACTACATGCATGCACCATCACACCTGGCCAATTTTTGTACTTTTAGTAGAGATGGGGTTTCACCATGTTGGCAGGCTGGTCTCGAACTCCTGACCTCCGGTGATTCACCCACCTTGGCCTCCCAAAGTGTCGGGATTACGGGTGAGCCACTGCACCCAGCCAGCACCATTGTTTTTCTATGAGATGTGGCAGTAGTCTGTAAGGTTTATTATTTGATTGTTAATGGATAGCCTGTTTAAGGAGCATGGGATCTGGAGGCATAAAAAATTGTGCTTTGCTATTTACTGGTTCTTACTAACATTGGGAAAGTTGCTGAATTTCTAAGTGGGCGTTATATATCTCAGGGTTGAGGACAATCATTATGAACATATTTTGGTCAAGAATCAGTTGTTTTAAGTGAGTAAACCTTCTTAAACTAGTTTAAGCAAAAAAGGGAATGTCATCATACTATATAGAGGTATCTAATGAATGCTGGGGCAAGAAGTTCAGCTGGGGCCTCAGGAGGAACTGTAGAATGAAGGTGAGATCACTTTCTTATATTTGCTTCTCATCCATCAGTCATCTCCCTGCCCCCATGATCCCCTCCACCAGCCCATTTAGCTCAGAAACTTCTGTTTCTCTGTGCATATGGACCAAATACATATCCATTCTGGACCTAGCCCTATATCAGTTTCTAGCTCCCAGAATTAATTGCTGGCTCCTAGTTTTCAGCAGAAACTTTCTGGAGTTCCTGAGACCTGCTAACAAATTCTTGGGAGGTTATTTGACTGGCTTACTTGGGTTCTGGGGTCCATCAAAGTATTAAGAGCCATGAAAGGAAGGGTGGTCATATAACCCACTCACTAAGGGTTTGAGAACAGAATGGCCCTTGAGAAGGGCTGTATAAGACAGTACACATTGAGTACTACATGTGCTATGGAATCTTGGTATTCTGTGGACCAGCAACATCAGCATCACCTGGGAGTTGGTGAGGGATACAGAGTCTCAGATCCTGCCCCAGACCTACTGCATTTTAACATGACACATACACCTTAAAGCTCAAGAAGCACTGCTGTAGAGAAGGGTTTCTCCACCTCAGCACTGCTGACATGTGGTTCTGGGTCCTTCTTTATTGTGGGGATCTGTTCTGTGCATTGTAGGATGATTAGCAGCATCACTGACCTCTGCCCACTAGTTGCCAGTAGCAACTCTTCTGCTACAAGTTGTGACAACTAAACATGTCTCCAGACATTGCCAGATGTCCCTGGAGTGAGGAAATTGCTCCAGTTGAGAATCATTGCTATAGAGGATGAAAAGAAATAACATATAAAGTGTTTTATAAACTGTTAATCTGTACAAATATTAGTCAGTCTCATGGGATTTGCCTTCCAAAATCCAAAGCCCATGTACAAGGGTAGGTTTAGTATCAGGCTTTTGTGAGTTTTTATTTCTTTATAATGTCAGGTTTTATAATTTTCTTGTGAACTTTACTGTATTAATTTAGAAAGCCATTTCTTTTCATTTTCCATTATTGAGATATAGTGGGAAAATATTTATTCATGTAGGTACCAAGTACACATTAAATCTTGAACTTAGCCACTTGTGTAATTGTACTTGTTTTCTATAAAATACCTTTTGTTAGTGAACAGTGAGACCTTTTCAGCGAAATCTCTTTGGGAAGTTCAGGCTGTAATCATTCAGGATGTTCCAGTGCTGTGGCCAACTGTGGAGATGCAAAAACAGATGAAATCCAGTTCAGATAATTAAATTCTAATACACAGATGTTTGAAGCTCATCAAAATAGATTATGAAAGCTGAAATCATTGTTTAACAATGAATAACATTAACAAGAAGTAAATATTTTCTCAATTTCAATTTCTTCTTTTGAAGAAGAAACCAAAGTATCCTTTCCAGAGGGACTTTTCTGGCTTCACCTAATGTGGAGTGAAAGTTGCTTTTTCACATCCTTTGCTTCTTATGCTACTGTATAAATTCCCTTCTGAAAGGAAGGAGCCTATTGCAGTAAGCACATTGATGTGTTCTCAATGAGTATTTGTGGGATGGAAAGAAGGAATGACCAAAGAGCAAGCAGACAAGCCAGGATGCTGCACGACATGCTGGCTCTGGCTGCCCCTCTCCATGAAACGCAACTGTTATGTTCAGTGTCATGCTGAGAGCGTCTGGACAGAACGACCTTCCAGTTCCTGGATGTTTTCTCTCCAAAAGTCTGAATCTAAGGACATATTAAGCAAATTAATTCCCTTTTTGTCAGCATACCCAATGCTTGTCCCTCATTATGAATGGAGTTCCTTCATTGTCTTAGGCCAAAGGGCCATTTTAAAACATGGATATGTGCATATTTTAAACTAAAATGAAAAGATGTGTGCATAATTCGTTCCCATTTCTAGGGTTTAATAGCCATATTAAAAGGCTGAAAAGAGTTCGTACAGATTAGCTCAGGCCTTGTTTCTAGCCACTGCCTGTTGGGGTCACCTTGATTATGAACAATTGGATTTGAAAGATTCATTTCAACTTAAAATCTTTCACCATAGAAGAGAATTGACTGATACTGTTGTGCATGTCTGAGGATGATGAATAGCCCTTTTCTCTCTCGCCCAATAGGAGGTGGATAGCTTCTGAACATTTCTTAATGCAGAACTCAATAGCCAGCCTCAGAAATAGTAATTGCTGGGTCTGTGATCCAACTTTGTGTGTGTACATTAGGTTTCGTCATTGAAGTCTCACATGCAAGGGCAGAAGGAAGCCATTCTCACTGCAGAATGAATTTTAAAGAGGAAATACTTTTACTGTAGCTTTAGACACTAAAGATACCAAGTGCCAAGACATGTTTTTCTTGTCAACAAAAGGATAAGGACTTAAAATCACCTTCGGGTCATGTAGGTCTTCTGGGTTACCCACAGTGGCAACCATGAACTAAATTGGGGATTTTCCCTCTTTTGAAAACATGTGGGTGTTGTGTTCTGCTTTACCTCTCACATCTGGTGATCAGAGCTCTGGGTCAACAGGAGAAATGTCTGACTGTACATGCAGATTTGCAGTTTGTCCATAAAAGATTTAGTGTTGTTTTTTCAGCCCTCTATGTCAGGCTTCAGCTGCATCAATGCTCATTAAAGAGCAGCAGCTAGGTGAACCCAGGCATATACACAGAGCTCCCATCATTATTGCAAGAAGTGGGTGTATAGCAGGAGGAAATGGAGATGAGAGTTGGGGCACAAAATTAGACTCCTAAGGCAAGATCAATAAAGCATTAAAATACTTCCTGCATTTGTTTCAATAATTTTTATCAAGTAACCACTAAATGCCAGCCACTATTCCAGGTGCAAAGGATACAAAGTTGAGCGGATAGATATGGTCCTTTCCTTCTCATATTCCTAGTCTGTTAGGTTGAAGACACAGTCATAACTTGGTGATAAGTGCCACAATAGAGGTCTGGACAGTGGACACATTTCACAGAGAAAGTAACATATGGACTAGGTCCTGAGAAGTTAAGTAGAATTCTCTAGTTAGAGGCAGAGGAGATAGGGCACTTTAGGGAAAGTAAACGGAGGTTGTCTCAGAAGCATGCAAGTCTGTGCCATGTTTAGGACACAGCAGGGTGTTCCAGTGGTTTCAATCTAAGGAGTATCAAGCATGCAGGGGGACAAGACTAGATGGGCAGACTGAGGCTGTGTTATCATGGGATTCATACCATACTGTGGATTTAGACTCGATCCAGTGTCCTAAGCAATGAGAAACTATCAAAGCCAGTTCCTGTCTTCTCTTACTTAGCTCCCAACACCAGTACGTTAAAGTTTGACCTCACCTAGTCAATCCCTGACCAGGTCAGTCTCTGGAGCAAAGGTAGCCCTGGGTTATTAGCTGTCGGAATTTAAAATTAGTCTTGCTGCCCTAAACTGTGGTATGTCCGGACACTCATAAGCTCCCTGAGCTCAGTAACTGGACCCTCACTCTATCCTTGTTCTCCTGGTTTTTGTGACTGGGCTTTTGCTTGCTTTTCTGATTAGCCTTCCAATTCCCAGTACTGGAGCTAGAGTCCAGACACTGAATCTCTCTCTTATCAGTCCTCTTCCTCCTCCTAGGGTCTGTATTCTTCTTTCCATATTCCAGCCACCTGCTGGGATCCTGCTCCAACTAACAACTTTCCTGGAGCCACACCATCGTCACCTGCTCATTGTGAGTCCCTGTTAGCTCTTAACAGTTGTATCCAACCTACCAAATCAGACTTTTTTATCTGTACTATCTCACCTTTCTCCAGATTTTTTGCCTCCCTGTGGATATAGATTTAGGTGATACTAGACCTGTATTCCTTCTCTCCATACTATCGAGCTTATTCATTCTCCTCACTCTATTCTTGACTTGTTTCAAATTTTTCCTATTCTCTACTAGTCACACTGCATGCTCCAGCATGTCCGTGGCAAACGTACTCTTAAGGTGGGCCCCATGATTCCTGCCATTCTTCATGCCCTTGTGTGATCCCTTTCCCTTGAGTATGGATGAGTCCTGTGACTTGCTTCTACCCAACAGAACATGACAAAAGTGACAGGATATACATTAGTTTGTGTTTATGATTATGTTATGTATGATTGTAGCCCTCATCTTGCTGGAGTCTCTCTCTCTCTCCCTTGCTGGCTATGAAGTAGCAAGTAGCTGTACTGGGGAACCCCATGTGGCAAAGAACTTCAAGTGGCTTTGAGGAGCTGAGGGCAGTCTCCCCTGACAGCCAGCAAAAGACTGAAGCTCTCAGTTCTACAGTTGCAAGGAACTGAATGCTGTCAACAACCACACAAGTAGGGAAGCAGATCCTCCCCAAATTGAGCCTCCACATGAGAACCAGGTCTAGCTGACAACATGACTGCAGCCTTGCAGAGGACCCAGTGAAGCTATGCCTGGACTCCTTACTCACAGAACTGTGAGATAATAAATGGGTGTTATTTTAAGCTACTGAAACTGTGGAAATATTGTTATTCAGCAATAGATAACTAATACAGTGTCTCAGTGGAGCAAAACAACATATAGCAATTAGAATATCTGTTCTGGCTAAATGCTTAGCATCTGGTAATTAGATGTGTAATTGTGCTTTATCAAACATTTTTTCTCTCTCCTACTAACATTCTTAAGGAAATGGGAAATTTCTATTTTCTACAAGGAATTGGCTCATCACCTTAATCATCTTATTCCTGAAACAGGCGTCCTAGATAAAGGACACCAGATGGGATCCAGCAGCTGGAGTAGGAAAACTCCGGAATCACAGAGACTCTGTTCGGTATAACCTTGTGTGTAATAGAGAACAAAGAAAAAATAAAAGAATTCTTAAAGATTTTCTTGAGAGTGTTCGAGAGGTGTCAATGATGTCTAAAGTATAGTGATAAATGGTTCAGAATGAGTGTTTATCATCCCTTTTGAAATAGAGACACTACAAATGTTTACTGGCAGAAAATATAAACATTTTCTAATGCATTTTTCAAATCTCTCAGTTTCATAACAGTATTAGGTTGATCTATTATTTATGCATCATTCTCATATTAATTATAATATTAATTTTCTCATTTTGTTCTTTTGATCGTCAGTCATTTAACCTCTCTTGATCTTTGGTTAGGTGTCAAAATGGGATAATCTCTTATTTTATGTAGGGGAGAGTTAAAAATAACATTTTGTGAACACCTACTGAGTATTGTTTTGCATCTCCTATGAGCTTCTCCACAGCAGGTCTATGAAATGGCTTTTTTTTTCTTTTTTTTTTTTTTTAACAAAGTCTCACTCTGTCGCCCAGGCCAGAGTGCACTGGTGCTCACTGCAACCCTTGCCTCCTGGGTCAAGCAATTCTTGTGTCTCAGCCTACCGAGTAGCTGGGATTACAGGCGCTCGCCACCACACTCAGCTAATTTTTGTATTTTTAGTAGAGACAGGATTTCATCATGTTGTTCAGGTTGGTCTCGAACTCCTGACCTCAGACAATCCACCTGCCTCAGCTTCCCAAAGTGTTGGGATTACAGGCGTAAGCCACTATGCCTGGACGAAATGGGTATTCTTTTTCTTTATTTTTGTTAAGTGAGCAAACCAAGGCCAAGAGAGGTTAAGTAATGTGCCCAAGCACGCAGCTAGTAAGTCTCAGAGTCAGAACTTAATCCCACTGACTTCAAAAATGTCTTTCCATGACATCAGTGGTTCTCAAAGTACAGTTCATGGATTCCTTGGGGTTCCTGAGATCCTTTCAGGGAATCCATGAGGTCACAACTATTTTCATAATGATAGTAAGATATTATTTGTCTTTTTTTTTTTTTTTTTTTTTACTGTGTTGGTGTTTGCACTGGCGGTATAAAAGCAATGGTGGGAAAACCTGCTGGAGCCTTAACATGAATCTGGACAGTGGCACCAAGCTGCACTAGAAGTCATTGTATTTTTGACTGCCATAATCTTGAAGTTAAAAGAGCTGGAGTGGGGTGGGGTGGGAGAGCCAGTTTCACTTAAGAGTGTCCTTACTGAAGCTATTAAAAACATTAATTTTAATAAATCTCAACCCTTGAGCAGATCTTTTTAGTATTCATAGTGACTAAATGGGTAGTACACATAAAGCACCTGTGTTGCATACCAACTAAGCACTGTGTTGTCTAAAAGAAAGACACTTGTACACTTGAGTTGTGAGCTGAATGGGTATTTTTTTATAAAACTTTTTTTTTTTAATGTGAAAGAATGACTAAAGAAAACTGTGGTTTTTCCAGACTTAATATTTGGAGAAATTTTATCAAAACTGAATGAGTGAAAAAAATGGAATGAATGGGCCTGTCACTTCAAGGAAAACAGTATTTGCTGCCAATTCATGCTTTTAAGGGAAAGGTAGAATTTGGGAAAACTTGTATTTACCACTGTGACTGTGAGAGCTTGATAACTTCCCAACACTTATTTTCTTGATGAAGTGGTGGTGAGTTTTTGATATTGTATAATGAAATTGTCAACATTCGGAAGATCCGTAGCCTTACTGAACAATATTTCCAATAGCCAATGCATAGTGTTATAAAATTATGACTGGGCAAAAGAGCTACTGAAAGTGCAAGATAAACCAATGCATTTGAAAGTAACAGAGTACAAAAAGTTCATTGATATAGTCTTACATTCCACATTGCAGCTGACCTTAAAAAAAGAGCATATGTCAAGTTCTGGTATAATGGTAAAGACTGATATTCACATCATCTATTTTCCAATTACATATCTATGTGAGGCTGTTTTTTAAAAATATGTATTTCAACCAAAACAACATATTTCAACAGATTAAATGCGGAAGCAGATAAGAAAATCCAGTTGTCTTCTATTAAGCAAAAACATTAAGGATTTTTAAAAGTGTAAAGTGATGCCTTTCCTTTCATTATTTTGTTGTTGTTTTAGAGGATATACTTATCATAAAAATGTGTTATTTATATTATCATATAAAGGATTTATAATTCTAATGGGTTAACAAATATTCAAAAATTCTAATTTCTTATACATTAAATATTGTTATGTACTGCATAACCCACATAAACAACAGTTTGTTGGAATTGTACTTATTAAGTATATAAAGGGGTCCCAAGACCAAAAAGTGTTTTTAGAACTGATGCATTATACTGTGTTGCTTCTTGTTCTTACATGCCTATGCTGAAACTAAAATAAAATATTATACGCAGATTAACTTGATAAGTCACTTTAAAGGTACATATCATTTCACTAATGACAATAAGTGTGCTTTGCCTTTATCCTATTAGCCTTAATTTTGCTGTTGGAAAATAAATTTCCTAATATTAGGAGATTATATACAGTTATCACTTTCCTCTATCACCACAATTCCTTTATACTAAATGGAATCCATAAATTAGATGTGACTTGGCTGAACGGATATAATAGGTATATGGCAAAACTCACTGGATAGTCATGTCTGAATTTATTGTTAGGTCAGTTGTAGATTTTTCTGGCAATCTAGATGTTTCTGGCATTCAGGTTTTTTAAAATTTTTTGCATGTACATAGTAGGTGTATATATTTATAGGGTATATGAGATGTTTTGATACAGGTACGCAATGTGTATCTTGTGTAGTCATTAACACTCAGCTATTAGGAGTGATGGCTTCTCTGACTTGGACCATTTAATACCACCTAATGAATATGCTGTAACTCGCTACAGCAAATCTCTTGCCTATATCTGAGGGTATTTGTAATTTTATCCACACTGAAACTAAACATTTCATTACATGAAATGTTTATTATTGAAAATAAGGCTGAGTACGGTGGCTCATGCCTGTAGTCATAGCACTTTGGGAGGCTGAGGCAGGACAATCGTTTGAGCCCAGTAGAAAACTAGCCTGGGCAACACAGGAAGACCCTGTCTCTACAAAAAATAAAAAATTGCCAACATGGTGGCATGTGCCTGTGATTCCAGCTACTTGGAAGGCTGAGGTGGGAGGATCACTTGTGCCTGGGAGATTGAGGCTTCAGTAGGATGTGATCATGCCACTGTACTTCAGTCTGGGTGACAGAGTGAGACTGTGTCTCTAAAAAATTTTTTTTCAAACTAAAAAAATATTTATTGTCATCAACATCATTAGAGGACCTCAGGATCAATAATGACTATGATATTGCTGCACCTTTGTAAATGTTGTCAATATCCTTTCCTCCTTATTGACTGCCTCTTGCTTTGTTTTTTTAACCTTTCCTTTGTATGTAAATGAGGCTGTCATGTAAATTCAGCCCAGTAAAATTACATGTAGCAAAGATGATATAAACACAATCTATTCCTTACTACTCCCCACTTTACAACACATAACTCATATGTTAACATGTATCTCACTCCGAATACCTTATGGCCAAAGGAGAGTTAGACTTGTTAATGAATATGTGCACCAAAGGTTTAGTCCAAGCTCACCTCCTCTTTGAAGGCTTTTCTTTCTTTCTTTGCACTCCCACTCACTGAACCCAGTCCAAGTTGAATTGACCACTCCTTCCTTCATGCCCTGATGATATGGTCTTCTTTCAAATCAACTATGATAGTTACTATACTAGTTACATGCCAGGTCTTCATAGTGTACTCTAAGCCTTTCAGAGACGAGACCATTTCTCATTCATTCATTCTGCAAATGTTGAGTGCCTCTCTGTCTCATTGCTGTGCTGGGTGCTGAGGATGGAGCAGTGAGTGACCCAAAGTGCATCTCCTCACAGAATTTAGGCATATGTGTCTCTAATGCCTAGCCCTATAGGTTCTGCTATATAGTAAGGGTTTAACAAATGTCTGTTACATGGTAGGATGCTTTTCATTTGCAGTACTTTTTAGTATTTAATTTTTAAGCAAGTCAAAATTTAATGAGCCTGTACTTTGTGCAAATATGGCTTTTTTCTCTCTGATTTCAAGAAAACCATAGTATCTAAGACTAAGAAACATTAATAAAAACGTGCCTTATATTTGCACCATTCCTAATGATTTAAAAATATTTTCCCATGCTTATTTCATTTGATTGTTATAGTAACCATAGATCAGTAAGGAAGATGGTTTTGTTCTCATTTTGCATGTGAGCGATGAAACATCACTAGGATCCCAGTCTTCTGATTCAACATCAACATACCTACATTCACAAACACATCCTTTCTCTCTCTCTCTCATACACACACGCGCACACACACACACACACAGAGCATGTGTGCATGCTTTAAAATCATTTTAGAGATTTGTCAAGATAAGCTTGCTTTTATTTCCATAGAGATAAATTCCATAAGAGATAAATTCCATAATGAAGTCACTTTATATGGAAGAAAATTGATCACCAAATAAAGAGGCAAGGAACAGAGAGGGCAGAGGAGGCATTTTTTTTCACAGCAAAACCTAACTAATACGATCCATCATTGGAACCTCTACCTTCCTTTCATAGTGTGTGAGATAGTAGCACAGAGGTTGCAGTTGTGAATAAGCATGGAAACTCGGTGTTGGAAGGCACCTTGCAGACCATCTGATCCAGTCTTCTTATTTATTTATTTATTTATTTATTTATTTATTATACTTTAAGATCTAGGGTACATGTGCACAACGTGCAGGTTTGTTACATATGTATGCATTTGCCATATTGGTGTGCTGCACCCATTAACTCATCATTCACATTACGTATATCTCTGAAGGCTCTCCCTCCCCCCCGCCCCCCAACCCACAACAGGCCCTGGTGTGTGATGTTCCCCACCCTGTGTCCAAGTGTTCCCATTGTTCAGTTCCCACCTATGAGTGAGAACATGTGGTGTTTGGTTTTCTGTCCTTGCAATAGTTTGCTCAGAATTATGGCTTCCAGCTTCATCCATGTCCCTACAAAGAACGTGAACTCATCCTTTTTTATGGCTGCATGGTATTCCATGGTGTATATGTGCCACATTTTCTTAATCCAGTCTATCACTGATGGACATTTGGATTGGTTCCAGGTCTTTGATAATGTGAATAGTGCTGCAATAAACATGTGTGCATGTGTCTTTATAGCAGCATGATTTATAATCCTTTGGGTATATACCCAGTAATGGGATGGCTGGGTCAAATGGTATTTCTAGTTCTAGATCCTAGAGGAATTGCCACACTGTTTTCCACAATGGTTGAGCTAGTTTACAGTCCCATCAACAGCGTAAAAGTGTTCCTATTTCTCCACATCCTCTCCAGCACCTGTTGTTTCCTGACTTTTTAATGATTGCCATTCTAACTGGTGTGAGATGGTATCTCATTGTGGTTTTGATTTGCATATCTCTGATGGCCAGTGATGATGAGCACTTTTTCATGTGTCTGTTGGCTGTATAAATGTCTTCTTTTGAGAACTGTCTGTTCATATCCTTTGCCCACTTTTTCGTGGGGTTGTTTGATTTTTTCTTGTAAATTTCTTTAAGTTCTTTGTAGATGCTGCATATTAGCCCTTTGTCAGATGGGTAGATTGTAAAAATTTTCTCCCATTCTGTAGCTTGCCTGTTCACTCTGATGGTAGTTTCTTTTGCTGTGCAGAAGTCCTTTAGTTTAATTAGATCCCATTTGTCAATTCTGGCTTTTGTTGCCATTGCTTTTGGTGTTTTAGACATGAAGTCCTTGCCCATGCCTATGTCCTGAATGGTATTGCCTAGGTTTTTTTCTAGGGTTTTTATGGTTTTAGGTCTAACATTTAAGTCTTTAATCCATCTTGAATTAATTTTTGTATAAGTCGTAAGGAAGGGATCCAGTTTCAGCTTTCTACATGTGGCTAGCCAGTTTTCCCAGCACCATTTATTAAACAGGGAATCCTTTCTGCATTTCTTGTTTTTGTTAGGTTTGTCAAAGATCAGATGACTGTAGATGTGTGGTATTATTTCTGAGGGCTCTGTTCTGTTCCATTGGTCTATATCTCTGTTTTGTACCAGTGCCATGCTGTTTTGCTTACTGTTGCTTTGTAGTATAGTTAGAAGTCAGGTAGCGTGATGCCTCTAACTTTGTTCTTTTTGCTTAGGATTGTCTTGGCAATGTGGGCTCTTTTTTGGTTCCATATGAACTTTAAAGTAGTTTTTTCCAATTCTGTGAAGAAACTCATTGGTAGCTTAATGGGGATGGCAATGAATCTATAAATTACCTTGGGCAATATGGCCATTTTCACGATATTAATTCTTCCTATCCATGAGCATGGAATTTTCTTCCATTTGTTTATGTCCTCTTTTATCTAGTTGAGCGGTGGTTTGTAGTTCTCCTTGAAGAGGTCCTTCACATCCCTTGTAAGTTGGATTCCTAGGTATTTTATTCTCTTTGAAGCAATTGTGAATGGGAGTTCACTCATGATTTGGCTCTGTTTGTTATTGGTGTATAAGAATGCTTGTGATTTTTGCACGTTGATGTTGTATCCTGAGATTTTGCTGAAGTTGCTTATCAGCTTAAGGAGATTTTGGGCTGAGACGATGGGGTTTTCTAAATATACAATCAGGTCATCTGCAATCATGGACAGTTTGACTTCCTGTTTTCCTAATTGAATACCCTTTATTTCCTTCTCCTGCCTGATTGCCCTGGCCAGAACTTCCAACACTATGTTGAATAGGAGTGGTGAGAGAGGGCATCCCTATCTTGTGCCAGTTTTCAAAGGGAATGCTTCCAGTTTTTGCCCATTCAGTATGATATTGGCTATGGGTTTGTCATAAATGGCTGTTATTATTTTGAGATATGTCCCATCAATACCGAATTTATTGAGAGTTTTTAGCATGAAGGGCTGTTGAATTTTGTCAAAGGTCTTTTCTGCATCTATTGAGATAATCATGTGGTTTTTGTCTTAGGTTCTGTTTATATGCTGGATTACATTTATTGATTTGCGTATGTTGAACCAGCCTTGCATCCCAGGGATGAAGTCAACTTGATTGTCGTGGATAAGCTTTTTGATGTGCTGCTGGATTTGATTTGCCAGTATTTATTGAGGATTTTTGCATCGATGTTCATCAGGGATATTGGTCTAAAATTCTGGGGTTTTTTTGTGTCTCTGCCAGGCTTTGGTATCAGGATGATGCTGACCTCATAAAATGAGTTAGGGAGGATTCCCTCTTTTTCTGTTGATTGGAATAGTTTCAGAAGGAATGTTATCAGCTCCTCTTTGTACCTCTGGTAGAGTTGGGCTGTGAATCCATCTGTTCCTGGACTTTTTTTGCTTGGCAGGCTATTAATGATTGCCTCAATTTCAGAGCCTGCTATTGGTCTATTCAGGGATTCAACTTCTTCCTGGTTTAGTCTTGGGAGAGTGTAAGTGTCCAGGAATTTATCCATTTCTTCTAGTTTTTTTAGTTTATTTGCGTAGAGGTGTTTATAGTATTCTCTGATGGTAGTTTGTATTTCTGTGGGATCGGTGGTGATATCCCCTTTATCATTTTTTATTGCATCTATGTGATTCTTCTCTCTTTTCTTCTTTATTACTTGTTTCTTCTCTCTTTTCTTCTGTATTAGTCTTGCTAGCAGTCTATCGACTTTGTTGATCTTTTCAAAAAAAAGAACAGCTCCTGGATTCATTGATTTTTTGAAGGGTTTTTTTTTTGTGTGTCTCTATCTCCTTCAGTTCTGCTCTGATCTTAGTTATTTCCTGCCTTCTGCTAGCTTTTGAATGTGTTTGCTCTTGCTTCTCTAGTTCTTTTAATTGTGATGTTAGGGTGTCAATTTTAGATCTTTCCAGCTTTCGCTTGTGGGCATTTAGTGCTATAAATTTCCCTCTACACACTGCTTTAAATGTGTCCCAGAGATTCTGGTATGTTGTGTCTTTGTTCTCATTGGTTTCAAAGAACATCTTTATTTCTGCCTTCATTTCATTATGTACCCAGTAGTCATTCCGGAGCAGGTTGTTCAGTTTCCATGTAGTGAGTGGTTTTGAGTTAGTTTCTTAATCCTGAGTTCTAATTTGATTGCACTGTAATCTGAGAGACAGTTTGTTATAATTTCTGTTCTTTTACATTTGCTGAGGAGTGCTTTACTTCCAACTATGTAGTCAATTTTGGAATAAGTGTGATGTGGTGCTGAGAAGAATGTATATTCTGTTGATATGGGGTGGAGAGTTTTGTAGATGTCTATTAGGTCTGCTTTGTGAAGAGCTGAGTTCAATTCCTGGATATCCTTGTTAACTTTCTGTCTTGTTGATCTGTCTGATGTTGTCAGTGGGGTGTTAAAGTCTCCCACTGTTATTTTGTGGGAGTCTAAGTCTCCTTGTAGGTCTCTAAGGACTTGCTTTATGAACCTGGGTGTTCCTGTATTGGGTGCAGATATATTTAGGATAATTAACTTTTCTTGTTGAATTGATCCGTTTACCATTATGTAATGGCCTTCTTTGTCTCTTTTGATCTTTGTTGTTTTAAAGTCTGTTTTATCAGAGACTAGGATTGCAATTCCCGCTTTTTCTTTGTTTTTCATTTGCTTGGTAGATCTTTCTCCATACCATTATTTTGAGCCTATGTGTGTCTCTGCATATGAGATGGGTCTCCTGAGTACAGCACACTGATGGGTCTTGACTCTTTATCCAACTTGCCAGTCTGTGTCTTTTAATTGAAACATTTAGCCCATTTACATTTAAGGTTAATATTGTTATGTGTGAATTTGATCCTGTCATTATGATGTTAGCTGGTTATTTTGCTTGTTAGTTGATGCAGTTTCTTCCTAGCATCAATGGTCTTCACATTTTGGCATGTTTTTGCAGTGGCTGATTCCAGTTTTACCTTTCGATGTTTAGTGCTTCCCTCAGGAGCTCTTGTAAGGCAGGCCTGGTGGTGACAAAATCTCTCATCATTTGTTTGTCTGTAAAGGATTTTATTTCTCCTTCACTTATGAAGTTTAGTTTGGCTGGATATGAAATTCTGGGTTGAAAATTCTTTTCTCTAAGAGTATTGAATATTGGCCCCCACTCTCTTCTGGCTTGTAGAGTTTCTGCCAAGAGATCTGCTGTTAGTCTGATGGGCTTCCCTTTGTGGGTAACCTGACTTTTCTCTCTGGCTGCCCTAACATTTTTTCCTTCATTTTAACTTCGATGAATCTGACAATTATGTGTCTTGGAGTTGCTCTTCTCGAGGAGTATCTTTGTGGTGGTCTCTGTATTTCCTGAATTTGAATGTTGGCCTCCCTTGCTAGGTTGGGGAAGTTCTCCTGGATAATATGCTGAGGAGTGTTTTCCAACTATGTTCCATTCTCCCCATCACTTTCAGGTACACCAATCAGATGTAGATTTAATTTTTTCACTTAGCCCCTTATTTCTTGGAGGCTTTGTTCATTTCTTTTTACTCTTTTTTCTCTAAACTTCTCTTCTTGCTTCATTTCATTCATTTGATCTTCAATCACTGATACTCTTTCCTCCACTTGATCACATCGGCTACTGAAGCATGAGCATGCATCACGTAGTTCTCATGCCATGGATTCCAGCTCCATCAGGTCATTTAAGGTCTTCTCTACATTGTTTATTCTAATTAGCCATTCATCTAATCTTTTTTCAATGTTTTTAGCTTCCTTGCAATGGGTTCAAACATCCTCCTTCAGCCCAGAGAAGTTTGTTATTACCAGTCATCTGAAGCCTAGTTCTGTCAACTTGTCAAAGTCATTCTCCATCCAGCTTTGTTCCATTGTTGGTGAGGAGCTGCATTCCTTTGGAGGAGTAGAGGTGCTCTGATTTTTAGAATTTTCAGTTTTCTGCTCTGGTTTCTCCCCATCTTTGTGGTTTTGTCTACCTTTGGTCTTTGATGTTGGTGACGTACAGATAGGGTTTTGGTATGGATGTCCTTTCTGTTTTTTAGTTTTCCTTCTAACAGTCAGGACCTTCAGCTGCAGGTCTGTTGGAGTTTGCCTGAGGTCCGCTCTAGACCCTGTTTGCCTGGATATCACCAGCGGAGGCTGCAGAATAGCAAATATTGCAGAACAGCAAATGTTGCTGCCTGATCCTTCCTCTGGAAGCTTTGCTCAGAGGGGCACCTGGCTGTATGAAGTGTCAGTTGGCCCCTACTGGGAGGTGTCTCCCAATTAGGCTACTCGGCGGTCAGGGACCCACTTGAGGAGGCAGTCTGTCTGTTCTCAGATCTCAAACTCCATGCTGGGAGAACCACTACTCTCTTCAAAGCTGTCAGACAGGGATGTTTAAGTCTGCAGAAGTTTCTGCTGCCTGTTGTTCAGCTATGCCCTGCCCCCAGAGGTGGAGTCTACGGAGGCAGGCAGGCCTCCTTGAGCTGCAGTGCGCTCCACCCTGTTCGAGCTTCCTGGCCTCTTTGTTTACCTACTCAAGCCTCAGCAATGGTGAGCGCCCCTCCCCCAGACTGGCTGCTGCCTTGCAGTTCAATCTCAGACTGCTGTGCTAGCAGTGAACGAAGCTTAGTGGGCATGGGACCCTCCGAGCCAGGCACAGGATATAATCTCCTGGTGTGCCGTTTGCTAAGACTGTTGGAAAAGCACAGTATTAGGGTGGAAGTGTCCCGATTTTCTAGGTACCGTCTGTCACGGCTTCTCTTGACTAGGAAAGGGAATTCCCTGACCCCTTGAGCTTCCCTGGTGAGGCAATGCCCCGCCCTGCTTTGGCTCACACTCCGTGGGCTGCACCCACTGTCCAGCAAGCCCCAGTGAGATAAACCCGGTACCTCAGTTGGAAATGCAGAAATCACCCGTCTTCTACGTCGCTTATGCTGGGGGCTGTAAACTGGAGCTGTTGATGTTCAGCCATTCCAGTATTCTCTTTTATAGCTAAGGAGACTGAAGGGCAGAGAAGTAAAACCACTTACATAAAGTCTCTCAGCTAGTTTAGTGGTAGGTGATCTATAGAGTGTGAAAATTTGAAACTATGAGAACAATATCCTTTTGATGTATGTTAAGTCCGTTTGCAGGGCTGTATGTTTGAAAAACCTTTTAATTCAGTTGACCTATTTATAGTCAGTGGCTTTCAAGTAATTTTTCGCTGGCAGATCCCAGATGATTCCAATGAGCAATTGCTCTTCTGAATGATTGGAGATTGACCCTCTAATATGTAGAGAATAAGCAACTTCAGCCTAAAATCTGAGCACACAATTTTCTGACAGACTTCTTCCCAGAGGCTGAAATTGGTTTCAGATCTGTCAAGTCTCAGAGACAGTTCCAGGTGTTGACCACAACTTTTCTTCATCTTTGAAGGTTTAGAAAAAATATTTAGATATAGATATAAATATAGATATGGTTAAAATACTATATTTTGGAAGACCATGGATTGTGATAGCTTGAATTCATAACATAGTAATTTATATAGAGCAAAAGGCAAGTTATCATTGTATGAGTGAGAACTATAGCTATGACTTGTAAGCCATAGGGTAGATAAGGTCATATGTGAATGTGAGGCTATTTTTATTCCTAGATTCCCAGATCTTTGAACTTCCTTGTTTTCTGGCTCATGTCACAAAAAGGTTAGAAACTGTCGAGACTTAGAGCTAGGGCTTGAACCTGGTTCTCTTGATTCCTCTGGAGTCGTGCTGTTTTCACCAACCGACCCTGTAAGTTTGGAGCTATTCTAGTAGTCTCTGCCATTTCTGTTGTTTTTGTTGCATATTATATGGATGAAGAGCCTAATGTAGTGTAGAGTTTTGTTACCAGGGCTGGTGAAGTGTGATAATGAGAACTGAACCACAGTAAGGCACCATTAGGCTTGACTAATACTAAGTTACTTTGTCATTACAAAATTAGGGTTTGTGGATTTAGTGTGTGCTTCCTGGGAAACCCACGTGTCCTTTATTCATTCAGCAAGTATTCAGGCACCTTGCAGCATTTTGGGCAGGTTACAAGATGGTGGGAAGAGATTACACACACACACTTAAGAGCACATGCCTACTATAGGTTCTGGGTTTAGTGATCATGGGTATAGGACTTGTAGAAGCAAGGTAGCTGCACAGAGTAGTCATAGATGCAGCATATAGTTTTTCTTACCCTTTTCCCACAGGGTACACAGCTTCTTGAGACGACCCTCATGCGAGTCCAGGTCTGCCATATTGAGTACCTCATACTCCACACCCTTTTATTTTTAGGATTTTTCATCACCGTTTCTGAAGAGCTTACGTTTACAGTCTATGTGATTCGTTTAAGTACGTGTTTATAAACATGGAGCTCTCCTGGATCCTCTACCAGGATCAGTGTGAGCATGGCCAAATCATCCCTGAAGGAGAGAAAATAGAGAACATTGCCACATGTCCCTGAATCGTGTCTCTGCCTTAGCTCTCCAGTGTCTCTAAAGCCCATCCTTTGATGCTGATTTTGATGGTTCTAATACTGAGTTTAGAAAAATCTTTTTCTTCTGTATGCTTACTATGTTCTGGGTACTCCATTATGGGTTTACATAGCTAAGAAACTGTATGAGTCAGATATTGTTGCATCGTTTTATAGTCCAAATAAACTGAGACCCGGAAGGATAAGTAACTTGTCTGAGGTCATTCATGTTAAATAGTAGAGCCATGATTCATTTCTACATCTTTCTAATTCTAAAGGTGGCCCCTTGCCCTTTTTATTCTGCCATGTAGCCAAGCATAATGTTTCTGGGTCAGTGTTTTTCAAATCTTTTTATATTCCTCTAGTGGAATGCTTGTAGTGATTTTTAGGATAAATTAACCCAGAATGATGTCACAGCTATACAGAACTATTTATTGAAGGCCTATTTTTTTGTTTTTTTTTTTTTTTTCATCTGCTTAGCCCCCTTGAAACCAAGTGGCATTCTTTTTGAAGGGCTTAGTGGCTTGTCAGTTATTTGCACTCAGTATTTTCCCCTTAAGGGAACTATATTCAATTTGTAGATAACCTTGGTGATAGATAATCCTCAGCTGGGAAAATCTAAATGTCATTTACATTTGAGGGATTATCCCAAATTTACCTTCCTAATAACATTTTATATTATCCCGTGTTGAAATGTTGGAATGAATTACTTGTCCTGACTAGTCTCTCTTTGCCCTTTGAGTTTTATTTCCTTTGCCACCTCCCACTCCCACCCCCTTCTGTCCAGAGTAGGTACGGACTTCTCCCCATTGTCTATAACAACGTGAGTCAGTTCCACTTAAACTACTTTTGAGTGGCTTTCTTTCCATAGTGCTGAGTAAAGTACTAATGAGGATGGCAAGTAGAATGGAGTGTGGCTTCCAGAGAAGAAATGCATGTTTTCTTTTCCTGGCCTCCCATAGCCAAAATTCAGTGACTTTTCAAACCCCTATAATGAAAGGATCCATTTCTTTTGTTTATGAAACCCTAGTGCTAGTCAAGCCAAAATATAGCTTCTATTTCTTAAATGATTTAACAGATAAAATACTAATCAGAGCTTATCTACTATAAGGGACATATTAACCAGATTTGTGTATCAGCAAAGTAGGCTAAACTTTCCTTTATAGCCTAATGTCTGAGCAACGTGATAAACTAGGTTGTCTTGCATTGGCTCTGGACACTTAACTGCTGCTTGGGCTAGCACAAATACTGTTATTAGCACCTAATGTTATTATAGTAGAAAGATGATTAGAAAATGGACATATTTTGTCACTTCTTCGCAGAATTAAACAGAAGATCAAGAGGTGTATAGGACCATAACTTGTGTCAGAGCCCATAGTGAATTATTATTTTGTATGAAGAAATTTGAGGGGGCTAGAGCATTTGTTAACCACAACCTTCTTAAGTTTCTCCCTTCTTCCTTTAAATGCATACATTTATCATCACTTACCAGTCTGTGATCATTGGCTGTTGTATTTTAATTAGCAATTACTGCACAGTATCTCATAGCTGACCCAATGCATAATTAGAATAATCATGGGAGTAGACTTTGCAAGCTGACTTCCCAGGGACTTAGGCAGAATTTGAATGTTTTGCTTTAGATGCTAGGACTCTAACCTCTGCCTTTCCCAATTTTCAATAATGTCCCCTTTTTCTTTTTGACACCCCATGGCTACATAGGGTTTTGTGCAGCCAGGGCCTGTAATAAGCCTCTTCTGTTCATCAGATACTTAAACCTTAGTGTGACTCATTTGTGGAAGGGTGGTGGAAATCAATGTTATTTCATGAAAATCAATGTGCTACTTCTTCCAGGGTATTATTCCTATTTAAGTCTGATCTCTAATGGTGAAATAAATGTGGCTTATAAAAGGAATTCATGGACAGGGAAAGGAAAAAGGTTTGTGTTTATGTGAGCTCCTTCCCCTGTCTGAGAAATCATACCTTCATTTCAATGTTGACCCTGCTCTCAGAAGTTTCATTTGTATATTTATCCCACCAAATGTTTAATTCTGTTGTTCATTTGACATCTTCATCATTGAAAATTCTCATTTAATTCATACTAGCCAAATAGGTCAATCATTCACCAGTCTGACATTTTTCTATGTTAATCTCATTTCACTCAGTCCTTTGGAAACCACTAGATGAAAGTGTCATTTTATTAAAATTTAATATCAACTTGACCCTGGAGTATGGTCAGTTGGCAGAATTATCATCAGGTGTAAATTGTAGTCTGGGCTTCAGGTGCCCATGATCATTTTTGGTTTGGTCATGTGTATTAATGACTGTGCTGCACCACATTTAACAGAGGCTCTGAGAAAAATAGGCCATCGAAATTTGAAGGTATTTATAAGGAAAAAATGTCTAACTTTACTATGGAGAAGTAAATGAGGTTGAATGGAGTCATTTCTCTCTCTCTCTCTTTCTTTCTCTCTCTCTCTTTCCCTTCCCTCTCCCCCCTCTGTGTGTGTGTGTGTGTGTGTGTATGTGTGTGTGTGTGTTGCATTAAAACAAAAGAGCATCTCTTTATCTTCACTGTAATCATCTAAAAGGTTTAGGCTATTTTTATTCCCTGTTTCAGTCTAAGAGGGAGTAAAGAAACATGAAAATACTATAGGTAATATTTCATAAGGACCATTATGATGGAGATAAGGCTGATAGTGAATTGGTTGTATGCTCCTCTGCTAAGATCGTATTTTACCTGAAACATATATTAGATTTTGGCATTTGGTCCAAAAAATCAAGAGACTAAATAAATAATAAGCAGCTTTAAAACAAGGATAGGGAAAATGCAAGTGATAAAGTATATTTACTGCTGCCAGGAGTCCTCATCATTTAGACATTTCATTTTCTTTGAATGAAAGCATAGATACATGGCTGTGTTTCTGTAGTGTTCCCTGTAGTGTCTAACATTTATGAGTATTTAATAAATTTTTATCATAATTAATATCCCAAATGGATTGGGATTTTCGGTAGAACTGGAGGCTTAGGAATCTGTGGCAAAGATTAAGTGTTTTTTTTATGAATTACTGTTTGGCTGTGTGATTTACTTATTCATTATGTTCCTTGTGTGGCAAGGTAGTCTTGCACAGAGTGGTGAGAGTCAGGCTAGTGTTTATTGTATTGGACACATGGTGTGGAAAGAGCATGGGCCTCAGAGTTAGATGGAGCTGGATTTGAATTACAGTTCTAGTGCAATATGGAAAATGGGGACAATTTCACTTTTCTTGCAGGATTAATTTGAGAATAGAACTACTGCATGTAAAGGACCAGGCAGGATAGTCTCCTGATAAAGACAGCTATTACTTTTCCCTTTTAGACAGAGATATTGAATCTATGTGACCACTCAAATAGCAGGTTGCCCTACTCTCTGTGTCAGTCATAGTTTGCATATTGGCTGATATCCTATCACAGTGTACTAATTCCTAATAGTTGTCGAGTTCAGTTCTAAGTGCCTATGAGAGAAGGGAGTGGGATGTCTTTCTCTGGGGAAGCTTGCGGTTTAATCCGGATTACATAGGGGTAAACTGTTTGCTGAAGTCTATGCAACAGGCACATGCTTTGGTGTTCAGAAGAGAGAGCGTGCCCCTGTGGGAGGGGGAAATCAGGGTGGATTTTATGAAAAAGTTTACACTTGAGAGGAATCATGAAGAATGGGTGAAGTTTTGACAGGTAGAGGTAGGTATAAGGAGTGGGATCAAGGTATTAAAAATAAGGCAATGAATAAACATTTTCTTTTGCTTTTTTTGTGTTTTTGCTTTTAATATAACAACAACATAATCAAAAGACTTTGGAAGGCACAACATCAGTCTCCTTGCGATGAGTGAGGCAGAGATAACATAAACAGTGGTGCTTCTGCTGGTGTCATTCCTGAGCCTGAGTTTAGCATCTTATTGAAAATGAAGATGAACACTTAATAAATTTATGGATAATGAAATTGTACTGAGATGGTGTTAATCCACAGAGGCAGGTAGGTGGGGTGGTTGGGGCTAGAGAATACAGTTAAGCTTTAAAAAATCTTCTGCACATTAGACTCCTGGTCATACGCATATAGAATGGCATTCAGTAGAAATCTAAGAATTGGTAGTTCAATTATGCTATTAAAATAAATAAGCCAAGCCCAACTGGATAGGGGAGTTCATAAAACTTCACAAAGACTTGACCTGGAAATTATCACACTTCCTTTTATATGAACACAGTCAGGCACTGGGGACCTTAGGGCCATTGTAAGACTTAGTTTTCCTGAACAAATATGAAGAACATTTACAGGTTACAATAAAAATAGCTACCATTTACTGAGTGTGTACTATTTTATGTGACAAATAATAGTTAACATTTATTGAATATTTGTAGCAGGCCTGAAGATAGGTACTATCTTCTACTTCTCAATAGCCTTGCAAGGTAGGTCCTTACCCCTATTTTACAAATCCAGAAACAAGCTCCAGAAGATTCATTAACTTACTTGAGGGCGTACATGAAAAAGCCGCAATTTCTGACTGACTCTAAAGTCCATGTTTGCCTCACTTTACCATGTTTTTTTCCACTAAAAAAATTTAATATGTGCAAATAAGCATGGAAAACCAAATCTACAGAAGGATGTATACAGTATGTTATTATTTATATAAAATTGGAAAACAAAAACTATCCATTTTTATGTATTCATACTATACAATAATTGTGTCAAATGTTCATAAGAGTGGTAAATATCCAATTTAGCATTATGGTCACCCTGCAAAGGGAAGGAAGGAATAAACTGTATTCGTAGTGTTTATTTTTCTTTTAAAAAAAGAAGAGAAAATTTGAGACAAATGTGGAAGAATGTTAAAATTTGTTAAAACTGGGTAATGGGTATTTTATGTTATTTTTTATATTTTCTCTGTTTGAAATATTCAAAAGATGAAAAACAAAATCATGCCTAAATTACCAGATAGAAAGCTTTGGTGGCATTTGCATTGGAAGGAGGGAAGAGCTAGACAGTGCATGCACCTCTAAGATCTCTCTAGGCCAGCTGTAAAATTTTGTGGTTTTCTGATGACCAAGGTCCCTGCCAGTTTGACAGCTTTATAGCTTTATAAATATAAGATACAGAATGATGATTCAAAGAAAATTCTTCTACCTATTCTGGTTTCTCTCTTTTTTTTTTTTAAACAGAGTCTTGTTGCCCAGGCTGGAGTGCAATGGCGTGATCTTGGCTCACTGCAACCTCTGCCTCCCAGGTTCAAGCGATTTTCCTGCCTCAGCCTCCTAAATAGCTGAGATTACAGGCGCCTGCCACCATGCCCCGCTAATTTTTGTATTTTTAATAGAGACAGGGTTTCACCATGTTGGCCAGGCTAGTCTCAAACTCCTGACCTCAAGTGATCTGCCTGCCTTGGCCTCCCAAAGTGCTGGGATTACAGGTGTGAGCCACTGCACTGACCTTGTTTCTGTTGTTTTAAAGCTGTTGAATAAAAGCATGATTTTGAAGTTTCTGAATCTATTCAAATGCAGTACGATATTTTGAAAAGAACTTGGACTCTGAAGTTAGACTGACTGAGATTTGAATCTCAGCCCTGCCACTTGATACCCTGAGACTGAGAACAGGTTACTAAACCTCTCTGAGCCTCTGCTGCTTCTGTGAAATGAGGATAAGACTACTTCCTAGGATTGTTGTGGCAGTTAAAGATGACCTGTAAAGAGTGAAGCATATGATGGGTACTCATAGTAGGTTATTTCATTTGGCTTCTGAAGCTCTGTACAAATATTATTTTCATTCAATTCTATGTCCTAAATATTCCTCATGTCTATTCACAGTTTTCTATTCCCAGGGCCATCACCCCTGTTCAGGCTGTATTCCTCTCTTTCACCTACCCCTCATAAATGGCCTCTTAAGTGATCTCTCTTTGTGTTCACGCTGGCTACCTTCTTTTTTTTTTTTTTTTTTTTTTTTTTTTTGCTTTCTGTAAACAGATCTTTCAGAAATCCAAATTAGACCACACTCTTTTTTTCCTTGCTTATTTCAGTCTTTTATGTTCCCTTTTGAGAATTCCCCTGGCTGTTGCTGCCATTCTCTCTCTTTTTCTTTCTCACCACTGTTACTGCACCAGAAGTTGCATTTCATGCCTCACCTATACTGAGTTTCCTCAGTAACTTGAAATTTCCATATGCTCTCTTATCTCTTGCTTCTTGTCCTTCTTCCCCTTCCTCTTTCTCTAAGTAAGCTTTCTAATTCTTACTGATTCTTCAGGTTTCATTTTAAAGCTTAGTTTCTCTGATAAGCCTTCCTTGACACCCTAGGAAGGTTAAGTCTTCTTGCTGTATTTTCACCTCACCTTCCTTTCTCCAGTTTTCATCAAACATTGTATTATAATTTCGTGTTTGAAGTCTGTGCTCTACTCTAGCCCTGCACGATTAATGAAAGCAGAGTGCATCACGATCACTTATATCTGCAGCCTAACTGGCAGATCACAGATGCTCAATACATGTTGGTTGGGTTGAGTGAATGAATGAATGAATGAATGAATTTTAAGATTGATCAAGTCCTTCTCCTATACTTTTCTCAATGTGTGTTCTTGGTTAATGACCTGATTGACCCTCAGTTTTCCAACCTCTGAAGTGAGATAACACTATCCAACTCTAATGTGTTGTGAGTTACAAGTGAGTCAATGGACATAAACTGCCTGGCACATAGCGGAGACTGAATGAATACTGTTTTTCCTTTATAAATGGGAAAATGAGAACAATAGAGATTTTCCAAGAAGTATAAGTGTGCTTTTTAAATATAAAACAAACATATTACTTATTTAGATAGTAGCACACAATATAGCTTTCTGCTTATAAATCCAAGTGTAGCCAGTCTTTGATAACCTATTATCAGGGGCTTATCTCAGCAGAGGTTTATAATCCTACTCCTACCTAGCAGTGCTCCTACCTAGCAGTGCTCCTAGGCCATTTCTAGTCTCCCAACCTGACATTCTGTCCATTCTGCTCCTTAATTCCTAGTTGGAGAAGATGTTACACCTGAAGGTGTAACAGTTGATGACTGTATTACACCTGTTTGTTATGCATGTAATGAACATTGTCCGGTGGCTCTTATGTTCTCAGTGGAGCTATCTATCTAGCCCTCCAATTCTAAACCCCAGTTCTAAACTTTTCTTTGCCAAGTATGGTGGTTGATCTCTGTAGCTAGGATTTCCAGCTGTCTTATGGAAGGGAGCCGGGTACCAACACTATCTCTGACTCCATTTGGTCCTAATTTATTCTTTTGGGACCATTCTTTTTAATTCAGATGTATGAAGACTAGGATTTTTTTCAAAGAAAATAAAACTTTTTGAATTGTAATTAGTACCTGCTATTGTAGGAAATTTGTAAAGCAAAACTCAAAAGGCAAACAAAAATGACATGTCATTTTATTTCCCATTTGTAAGCACTGTTGAGAATTTGTATTTTTTTAATCTTTGTCCTTTTCTTCAATGATGAAGTCTACCACCAGGCATAGTGGCATGCACGTGTAGTCCCAGCTACTTAGGAGGCTGAAGGCAAGGAGGATTGCTTAAGCCCAGGAATTCAAGTCTGTAGTACACTATGATCACACCTGTGAATAGCCACTGTATTCCAGCCTGGGGAATATAGCGAAACTCCGTCTCTCTTTTATTTTATAAAAAGGAAGTTTGTTTTCTTTTTAATTTTCTAAAACAATACATATTTATAGAAAATATATAGAGAACAACAAATGTCACCTATAGTTTCATGGCTCAAAGGTAATTATTGTTAATGTTTTTATGTATTTTACCTATGACATTTTAAAAAGTAAAAATTATATAGTGAATACGTGGATAGATTCTCCTGGTAAATTTTTTAAACTTTACAGATAAAATGAATGTACCCTTTGCCCCTCTCCCATTTTTCCTCCAGAGTAACACTTTTGTTCATTTAGTGTATATTCTTCTGAAGAGAGTAAGACTTGTTAGTGGCATCTAGTGGGTAGAGGTCAGGGATGCTGCTAAACATCCTCTAAGGCACAGAACTCTCCACACATCTCCTGCTACAGATAACTGTCCGGCCCAAAATGTTAATAGTGTCACTGTCACAAACCCTCCTCCAGAGCTTGTTTTATGAACATACACATACATAGTGCATGCACACACACATGCACACAAATAATTTAGTGTTTTTATGTATATATATGTGTGTGTGTGTGTATGTATGTATGTATATTTCTTTTTTGAAGAGGCAGAGACTTGCTGTGTTGCATGAGCTGGAGTACAGTGGCACAATCATGGTCAGTGAAACCTTGAACTCCTGGAATAGTTACATATATATATATATACACATATATATATGTAATTTTTAATGTAAGTGGCATTATACTTAAGTATTGTTTTGCTTATTGCTTTTTGCTCTTTCCAATATACCTTAGGGATATTTCCAACTCAGTTTATGTAGTTCTACCTTATTTCTTCTGTGCATAGTATTCCAGAATATGAGTTTTCAATATTTTAGTCAGTCAGTTCCCTTTATGGTCATTTAGGCCATTTCTTAGATGTTTAAATATCTTTGTACATGTTCCTCTGTATTTCTCTAGAGAGTGTATTTAGAAATAGAAATACTGGGTTACAAGATATTACTTCTAGAAATATGCTTTTAAAGAAAGATTTGGATTGCATTACACATACAGTTGTATTAAACTACTCTTTTTGTTTAACATTATGTTGTGACACTGACAGGGACTGAACTCTTGGTTTACCAAACCTGTTTTCTCTTTTTTTCTGGAGTAATGACTAGACTGTTTCCCAGCCCACTTTGCAGGTAGTTGTGGCCTGTGACTCAGTTCTATACAATAGAATGTAAGTGGAAGTGATTTTTGCTGCTTCTAGACGTGGCACATAAAAAACCTCCCTGTTGTAATCATCCGTGCTCTTTCCAACTGCTAGGTGGATACGAACACTAAGGGTAACTTTTGTAAGTTACCAAATGAATATGGCAGAGCTCCTAGCAGCTTGAGTCTCTCAATACTTGTGTGGAACAGGGCCCTATCTCCAGCCTATTCTTCCCTGTTAATCTGGCACCACCTTGAACTGTTTCATGAACAAGAACCAAACTTTCTTTGTGTGTTAAGTCAAGTGAAATTTTGGTGCTTGTTATAGCAGCTAACACTATCTTAACTGATTGAGCATTTTAAAAATGTCCTTAAATGTTTTAAAAATAATATTTTAAATAAATGTTTCATATCTTATAACATGGCTGTGCCATAATTTGTTTAATCATTCTGCTGTTAGTGAGCATTTAACATTTTTATAATTTTTCTATAATATGACTGCTTTTCTGCAAAAACCCTCATCCACCTTTCTCATTACTTTGTTTGTATAAAGCAATGGCTCTCAACTGGGAAATATTTTTCCCCCAGGGGCACATTTGGCAATGTCTGGAGACATTTTAATTGTCACAACTAAGAGGGGGTGTGTAACTGGCATCTATTGATTAGAGGTCAGACAGGGATGCTGCTAAAAAATCTAGAAGGCACAAAATAGCCTCCCACAACCAACAATGATCTAGCCCCAAATTTCAGTAATGCCAAAGTTGAAAATTCCTGGTTTTGAATTTAGAAAGAAGATTACTTCATCAAAAGATATTTTTCAGACTTTTGATTTGTTCCGACAAGTTTGTCAGAAAAGCTTCATCAGTTTACATTTCTACCAGCAGTACATGAGAGTACCTTGTGTCACTCCATTTTCATTAACATAGTGAGATTTAAAAAAATTTTTTTCACACTTTGCTGTTTGAAAGGTGAAGTGAAATCTTATTTTCCTTTATGTCCCCTTAATCACTAATGAAGATGAATTTTTCCATATGTTTGATGGGTTTTTAAATATTCTGTTAGTGAATTTTTAAAAATAAAGATAGGGTCTTGCTGTGTTGCACAGACTGGCCTCAAACTCCTTTCCTTGAAAGATCCTCCTACCTCAGTCTCCCAAAGTGCTGGGATTACAGGCATGAGCCAGCACACCCACACTGTTAGTCAATTTTCTGTTCTTGCTACTAGTCCTTATTTATGGAAGATACTTTTTTCAGGAACTTTTTTTGCTATGTAATTTTTTAACAATACTTTCATGTTTCGATATACATTTAAAAGTTTTATTTACTCATATCATTTTATTCATTGTGATTTTTATCATTTTTAGGCTTTAAAAGTCCTTCCCCATTTAGAGATGAAAAATCACTTATATTTGCTTCTAGTTTTTATGTTTATCTTTTCTTTGTCCATCTGGTATTTATTTTGAGGAACCGTGTAATTTCTATTTTTTTTTTTTTTGGTAACTTTTTTTTGTTATACTTTAAGTTCTAGGGTACATGTACACGACGTGCAAGTTTGTTACATATGTATACATGTGCCATGTTGGTTTGCTGCACCTATTAACTCGTCATTTACATTAGGTATATCTCCTAATGCTGTCTCTCTCCCCTCCCCCCTCCCCACAGTAGGCCCTGATGTGTGATGTTCCCCTTCCTGTGTCCAAGTGATCTCATGGTTCAGTTCCCACCTATGAGTGAGAACATGTGGTGTTTGGTTTTCTGTTCTTGCGATAGTTTGCTGAGAATGATGGTTTCCAGCTGCATCCATGTCCCTACAAAGGACATGAACTCATCCTTTTTTATGGCTGCATGGTATTCCATGGTGTATATGTGCCACATTTTCTTAATCCAGTCTGTCACTGATGGACATTTGGGTTGATTCCAAGTCTTTGCTATTGTGAATAGTGCCGCAATAAACATACATGTGCATGTGTCTTTATAGCAGCATGATTTATAATCCTTTGGGTATATACCCAGTACTGGGATGGCTGGGTTAAATGGTATTTCTAGTTCTAGATCCTTGAGGAAACGCCACACTATTTTCCACAATGGTTGAACTAGTTTACAGTCCCACCAACAATGTAAAAGTGTTCCTATTTCTCCACATCCTCTCCAGCACCTGTTGTTACCTGACTTTTTAATGATTGCCATTCTAACTGGTGTGAGATGGTATCTCATTGTGGTTTGATTTGTATTTCTCTGATGGCGAGTGATGATGAGCATTTTTTCATGTGTCTGTTGGCTGTATGAATGTCTTCTTTTGAGAATTGTCTGTTCATGTCCTTTGCCCACTTTTTGATGGGGTTGTTTTTTTCTTGTGAATTTGTTTGAGTTCTCTGTAGATTCTGGGTATTAGCCCTTTGTCAGATGAGTAGATTGCAAAGATTTTCTCCCATTCTGTAGGTTGCCTGTTCACTCTGATGGTAGTTTCTTTTGCTGTGCAGAAGCTCTTTAGTTTAATTAGATCCCATTTGTCAATTTTGGCTTTTGTTGCCATTGCTTTTGGTGTTTTAGACATGAAGTCCTTGCCCATGCCTATGTCCTGAATGGTATTACCTCGGTTTTCTTCTAGGGTTTTTATGGTTTTAGGTCTAAAATTTAAGTATCTAATCTATCTTGAAATAACTTTCGTATAAGGAGTAAGGAAAGGATCCAATTTCAGCTTTCTACTTATGGCTAGCCAATTTTTCCAGCACCATTTATTAAATAGGGAATCCTTTCCCCATTTCTTGTTTTTCTGAGGTTTATCAAAGATCAGATGGCTGTAGATGTGTGGTATTATTTCTGAGGGCTCTGTTCTGTTCCATTGGTCTATATCTCTGTGTTGGTACCAGTACCATGCTGTTTTGGTTACTGTCGCCTTGTAGTATAGTTTGAAGTCAGGTAGCGTGATGCCTCCAGCTTTGTTCTTTTGACTTAGGATTGTCTTGGCAATGCGGGCTCTTTTTTGGTTCCATATGAACTTTAAAGCAGTTTTTTCCAATTCTGTGAAGAAACTCATTGGTAGCTTAATGGGGATGGCATTGAATCTATAAATTACGTTGGGAAGTATGGTCATTTTCACAATATTGATTCTTCCTATCCACGAGCATAGTATGTTCTTGCATTTGTTTGTGTCCTCTTTGATTTCTCTGAGCAGTGGTTTGTAGTTCTCCTTGAAGAAGTCCTTCACATCCCTTGTAAGTTGGATTCCTAGGTATTTTATTCTCTTTGAAGCAATTGTGAATGGGAGTTCATTCATGATTTGGCTCTTTGTTTGTCTGTTATTGATGTATAAGAATGCCTGTGATTTTTGCACATTGATTGTGTATCCTGAGACTTTGCTGAAGTTTCTTATCAGCTTAAGGAGATTTTGGGCTGAGACGATGGGGTTTTCTAAATATAAAATCAGGTCATCTGCAAACAGTGACAATTTGACTTCTTCTTTTCCTAACTGAATATCCTTTATTTCTTTCTCTTGCCTGATTGCCCTGGCCAGAACTTCCAACACTATGTTGAATAGGAGTGGTGAGAGAGGGCATCCCTGTCTTGTGCCAGTTTTCAAAGGGAATGCTTCCAGTTTTTACCCATTCAGTATGATATTGGCTGTGGGTTTGTCATAAATAGCTCTTATTATTTTGAAATACGTTCCATCAATACCGAATTTATTGAGAGTTTTTAGCATGAAGGGCTGTTGAATTTTGTCAAAGGCCTTTTCTGTATCTACTGAGATAGTCATGTGGTTTTTGTCTTTGGTTCTGTTTATATGCTGGATTACGTTTATTGATTTGCGAATGTTGAACCAGCCTTGCATCCCAGGGATGAAGCCCACTTAATCATGGTGGATAAGCTTTTTGATGTGCTGCTGGATCCAGTTTGCCAGTATTTTATTGAGGATTTTTGCATCGATGTTCATCAGGGATATTGGTCTAAAATTCTCTCTTTTTGTTGTGTCTCTGCCAGGCTTTGGTATCAGGATGATGTTGGCCTCAAAAAATGAGTTAGGGAGGATTCCCTCTTTTTCTATTGATTGGAATAGTTTCAGAAGGAATGGTACCAGCTCCTTCTTGTACGTCTGGTAGAATTCAGCTGTGAATCCATCTGGTCTTGGACTTTTTTTGCTTGGTAGGCTATTAATGATTGCCTCAATTTCAGAGCCCGCTATTGGTCTATTCAGGGATTCAGCTTCTTCCTGGTTTAGTCTTGGGAGAGTGTAAGTGTCCAGGAATTTATCCATTTCTTCTAGATTTTCTAGTTTATTTGCATAGAGATGTTTATAGTATTCTCTGATGGTAGTTTGTATGTCTGTGGTGTTGGTAGCGATATCCCCTTTATCATTTTTTATTGCGTCTATTTGATTCTTCTCTCTTTTCTTATTAGTCTTGCTAGTGGTCTATCAATTTTGTTGATCTTTTCAAAACACCAACTCCTGGATTCATTGATTTTTTGGTGGGTTTTTTGTATCTCTATCTCCTTCAGTTTTGCTCTGATCTTCATTATTTCTTACCTTCTGCTAGCTTTTGGATGTGTTTGCTCTTGCTTCTCTAGTTCTTTTGATTGTGATGTTAGGGTGTCAATTTTAGATCTTTTCTGCTTTCACTTGTGGGCATTTAGTGCTGTAAATTTCCCTCTACACACTGCTTTAAATGCATCCCAGAGATTCTGCTATGTTGTATCTTTGTTCTTATTGGTTTCAAAGAACATCTTTATTTCTGCCTTCATTTCATTATGTACCCAGTAGTCATTGAGGAGCAGGTTGTTCAACTTCCATGTAGTGGAGTGGTTTTCATTGAGTTTCTTAGTCCTGAGTTCTAGTTTGATTGCACTGTGGTCTGAGAGACAGTTTGTTATAATTTCTGTTCTTGTACATTTGCTGAAGAGTGCTTTACTTCCAACTATGTGGTCAATTTCTGAATAAGTACAATGTGGTGCTGAGAAGAATGTATATTCTGTTGATTTGGAGTGAAGAGTTCTGTAGATGTCTATCACGTCCACTTGGTGCAAAGTTGAGTTCAATTCCTGGATATCCTTGTTAACTTTCTCTCTTGTTGATCTGTCTAATGTTGACAGTGGGGTGTTAAAATCTCCCATTATTATTGTATGGGAGTCTAAGTCTCTTTGTATGTCTCCAAAGACTTGCTTTATGAATCTGGGTCCTCGTGTGTTGGGTGCATATATATTTAGGATAGTTAGCTCTTCCTGTTGAATTGATCCCTTTACCATTATGTAATGGCCTTCTTTGTCTCTTTTGATCTTTGATGGTTTAAAGTCTGTTTTATCAGAGACTAGAATTGCAACCCCTGCCTTTTTTTGTGTTCCATTTGCTTAATCTTCCTCCATCCTTTTAGTTTGAGCTTATGTGTGTCTCTGCACGTGAGATGGGTCTCCTGAATACAGCAAACTCATGGGTCTTAACTCTTTATCCAATTTGCCAGTCTGTGTCTTTTAATTGGAGCATTTAGCCCATTTACATTTAAGGTTAATATTATTATGTGTGAACTTGATCCTGTCATTATGATATTAGCTGGTTATTTTGCTTGTTAGTTGATACAGTTTCTCCCTAGCATCAATGGTCTTTACATCTTGGCATGTTTTTGCAATGGCTGATACTGGTTGTTCCTTTCCATGTTTAGTGCTTCCTTCAGGATCTCTTGTGGGGCAGGCCTGGTGGTGACAAAATCTCTAAGGATTTGCTTGTCTGTAAAGGATTTTATTTCTCCTTCACTGATGAAACTTAGTTTGGCTGGATATGAAATTCTGGGTTGCAAATTCTTTTCTTTAAGAATGTTGAATATTGGCCCCCACTCTCTTCTGGCTTGGAGAGTTTCTGCTGAGAGATCCACTGTTAGTTTGATGGGCTTCCCTTTGTGGGTAACCCGACTTTTCTCTCTGGCTGCCCTTAACATTTTTTCCTTCAGTTCAGCTTTGGTGAATCTGACAATTATGTGTCTTGGAGTTGCTCTTCTCAAGGAGTGTCTTTGTGGTGTTCTCTTTATTTCCTGAATTTGAATATTGCCCTGCCTTGCTAGGTTGGGGAAGTTCTCCTGCATAGTATCCTGCAGAGTGTTTTCCAACTTGGTTCCATTTTCCCCGTCACTTTCAGGCACACCAATCAGATGTAGATTTGGTCTTTTCACATAATCCCATATTTCTTGGCGGCTCTGTTCATTTCTTTTTACTCTTTTTTCTCTAAAATTCTCTTCTCTCTTCATTTCATTCATTTGATCTTCAAGCACTGATACTCTTTCTTCCAGTTGATTGAGTCGGTTACTGAAGCTTATGCATTTGTCACGTATTTCTTGTGTCATGATTTTCATCTCTATCAGTTCGTTTATTGACTTCTCTGCATTGGTTATTCTAGTTATCCATTCTTCCGTTCTTTTTTCAAGGTTTTTAGTTTCTTGTGCTGGGTACGTAGTTCCTCCTTTAGCTCTGAGAAGTTTGATCAACTGAAGCCTTCTCTCAACTCGTCAAAGTCATTCTCCATCCAACTTTGTTCCATTGCTGGCGATGAGCTGTGTTTCTTTGGAGGGGGAGATGCGCTCTGATTTTTTGAATTTGCAGCTTTTCTGCACTGCTTTTTCCCCATCTTTGTGATTTTATCTGTCTTTGGTCTTTGATGATGGTGACGTATTGATGGGGTTTTGGTGTGGATGTCCTTTCTCTTTGTTAGTTTTCCTTCTAACAGTGAGGACCCTCAGCTGTAGGTCTGTTGGAGTTTGCTTGAGGTCCGCTCCAGACCTTGTTTGCCTGGGTATCAGCAGCGGAGGCTGCAGAAGATAGAATATAGCTGAACAGCAAGTGTTGCTGTCTGATTCTTGCCCTGGAAGCTTTGTCTCAGAGGTGTACCCAGCCGTGCAAGGTGTGAGGTGTCAGTCTCCACGTAGTGGGGGATGTCTCCCAGTTACGCTACTCAGGAGTCAGGGACCCACTTGAGCAGGCAGTCTGTCCTTCTCAGATCTCAACCTCCATGTAGGGAGAACCACTGCTGTCTTCAAAGCTGTTGGACAGGGACATTTACATCTGCAGAGATTTCTGCTGCTTTTTGTTTAGCTATGCCCTGTCCCCAGAGGTGGAGTCTACAGAGGCAGGCAGGCCTCCTTGAGCTGCAGTGGTCTCCACCCAGTTTGAGCTTCTAGGCGGCTTTGTTTACCTACTTAAGCCTCAGCAATCGCGGATGCCCCCTCCCAGCCTCGCTGCCGTCTTGCAGTTAGATCTCAGACTGCTGCGCCAGCAATGAGGGAGGCTCCGTGGGCGTGGGACCCTCCAGTCCAGGCGTGGGATATAATCCCCTGATGTGCCATTTGCTAAGACCCTTGGTAAAGTGCAGTATTAGGATGGGGGTTACCCTATTTTCCAGGTGTTGTGTGTCTGTGTTTCCCTTGGCTAGGAAAAGGAATTCCCTTCCCCCTTGTGCTTCCCAGGTGAGGCAATGCCTCAGCCTGCTTTAGCTCTCTCTGGTTGTGCTGCACCCACTGATCAGCACCTACTGTCCAGCACGCCCCAGTGAGATGAACCCGGTACCTCAGTTGAAAATGCAGAAATCACCCGTCTTCTGTGTCGCTCACTCTGGGAGCTGGAGGCTGGAGCTTTTCCTATTTGGCCATCTTCTATAGTAACCAGAACTGTGTAATTTCTAAACCAATTATTTCATCTCTTTTTAGCTGGTAATTCTTTATTTATCCATGTATTTTATAACCAGGATTTTCGAAGACATCTTCAGCATAATTTGAAACAAGTAAACCTGCATTTAAACATGTTTCTTATAATTAAAATTTTAATGCAATTACGAACCATGGCGTAGAAGCAGGAAATGAGGTGATTGTTCAGAGAGCAACAAATATGCCAGGAGGTCTAGGTTCTGAGGAGGGAGATGTTACTAAAAAGGTGGTGGGAATTACACTGTGAAAATCGTTACTTGCCAGGCCTAGGGGTTAGAGTCATATGCACTGGGAAGTTATCAAAGGTTCTGAAGCAAGGGGATGGCATATTCAGAGCTATAGTTTAGGACAATGAGTAGAATTAGAAGAATGTAGAGGGTAGAGGCTGTTGTGCAGGTGACAGAAAAAGTGGCCCAGAGTGGGACAGACCCAAAATAAGAACAGGGGCCTCAAAACACGAGCTCCCAAAGGAACCAGGCAGTACTGCGGATGAGTGAAATGTGTTTAGATATGGGGAGTGATGGGATCTGTGGGGAACTTGAAAATGCATACATACTCTCTAATAGAGATAGCCACTATTCAGTTAGGTGACTTTTCCTATGTGGGAATATGGGTCAGTGTTGTCAGATCTGTTGTTATTTTATTGTTGTTGTTTTCACGGAAATTGGAAAGCTGGATTTTCACGTGAGTTTCCTAATTAAACAACATACTGTGTGAGCCAAATAAAACATGTTGGTTGGCCACCATTTGCTACACTAACGTACCTCAGAGGTAGATTCAGAAGTACATACTCGTCATTAGACATAAGGAAACAGATTTAGAGGAATCCAGATAACTTCAGAGGTGATGTGGTCTAGTGGTGACAGAGGACAAGATCTTGAGCTGGAATGACTGGGCTCAAATCCTAGCACAGAATCTTACTAATTGAATGGCCTTGGGCAAGTTACTTAACCTCTCTGCTATAAAGTGGGGATGAAAATAGTATCTGTCTTATAGAATTGTGGTGAAGATTAAATGCATTAATACATGTAAAATGTTTAGACCAGTACTTAACACAAAATAACCCCTCAGCAGATGGTAACTGTTATTTTAAGAAGCTATTAGAATGCACACTGCAGGTAAGAGAACAGGTTGTGGGCACAGCCAGCTTGGCTTTGAATCTCTGACACCTTTCAGCTGTGTGACCATGGTGACCATGGGCAATTTACTTCACCTCTTTATGCCTAAACTGTAAAATGGAGAATAACAGTACCTTCTTAATTCTGTTGCTTATAAAGTGCCCAGCACCATGCTCTAGTAATATCTAGATTTGTTGAATCTTTTTGAAACTACTTAAGCTTCCTGATAAGAAAAGCAAAGCTGAGTGCTACACCCAGTTAATTGACTGATTATGATGGCACTCTTTTTTTTTTTCTTTAAATATTCTCTTTTTGCCTTAGCAAAATATAGGTAAAGTTTTTGAGACTTTAAGTGTATTAAAATTCTTTAATTCTACCTTCAAGCTTGATTGGTAGTTTGGCTAGGAATAGAATTCTAGATTGGAATGCCATTTTCCCAGGATTTTGACGGTATTTTATCCATTGTGTTTTACCTTTCAGTTACTGTTGAGAAGCCAAATTCTACTAGAATATTTGGAGATCTTTCCTTTGTCCCTGGTGACCTGAAATTTCACAGAAGGTCTTTTTTTTTTTTTTTCCCCTTTGTGTAGAATCTCATGTGTTCAATTTCTGGGAAAAAATAATTCTTAAGTTTTTGATAATTTCTTCCTCACCATTTTCTTTGTTTTCTATATATAAACTCATATTAGTGAGCTATTAGGCTTCTGGGGTTGATCCTGTAATTTTATCTTTCTTCCCCTTTCCTTATGATTTTTTTGGATTTTTAAAAAATCTTATTTCCTGTGAAGTAGTAGTATTCTTGGATTTGTTCTGCTTCATGTATTATTTTATGCTATCATTTAAAATTCTGAAGACTTCTCTCGTTTTATGAATGTTCCTTTTGTATGGCACTCAAAAGGTGCATGGCTGTAGTATGTTATGTCTCTGAAGACTTTACACGCATATGTATTTGTTATTTTTGAGATGAGTTCTTGCTGTGTTGCCCAGGGTGGTCTTGAACTCCTGGCCTCAAGCGATCCTCCCACCTCAGCCTCCCAAAGTGCTGGGATTACAGGCATGCACTTCCTGTGCCTGGCAAGACTTTGTATTTTTTTTTTTGAAGGTCTTTTTTTTTCAGCCCTTTCATTTTCCCCTGAGTTCCTTTCTTCTGTTTGTTCACTTTGATCACTGTCTTTCAAATTAGAGTTTTCCTCAAATGTCTAGTAATCTTTGCTCATATGAGGAGTGAGGCACTAAAAACGAATTAGTGCCTATGTGTGGTTGGGTGGCCCTTGTTCACAGATGGGTTTCAATGCAGGTTGAAAAGATTGTGAGGTTTTTCTTATTTGGGGAATCCCCCTCATGTTAGTCTGTGCACATCTTTTCTTTGGGCCAATTTCCACAGGGGCTTCCAGCATGACTGCCAGCATTCTGGAAACTGAGCAGAACAAAGGGGCTTGTAATGTGAGAAGGATACTGGGTGAGGAGAATCTCACTATTCAGGATGCAGACTTTCACTGACCCCTCCTGTTTTTAGTGTAGCATTTCATTTCCGTCTTCGTCTCTAAACATCTCCAGACAGTAGGCCCCCATCTTAGCCCCCATCTTTTGCCAGATTAGGGGAGCAGACCTAGCGTCCTTTTTATATAAGTTGCTTTTTATATAAATTTATATCCCATCCTCTGTTTTCAGACCTGTACCTCTTCCCCTGAACTTCAGAAGCCCTTAGTGTCTCAATTCCTGCTCCTTTCCAGGGTCCTGCAGCTGGGCTTGACTTGCCTTTTATTGGCACCTTTCCTTGCAGGCAGTTTGGTTTCCGTTTTCCCTGTCCTACTAAATTAGCTACCATTCATCCATCTGTTTTCCATCTTCTAAAATTTTGTGGATATCTTTCATCTACTGTCATCTTTTTCAGTCTTTTTGTTTTTATGGGCTTATAGCCTTAAAACACTTTTTTCCACTATTGTTTTACTAGGGTTTCTAGCAGAAGTTGCAAACTAGGGGTTTCCATTTGCTCTATTTACCTAGAAGTCTATTGCACTTACTTTTTTCCAGTCTGCCTCTGCCTAAACTGTGAGCAAGTTTGGAGCAGATGCCTTGTCTCATTTATTTTTATATTTCTTGGACCTAGCACATAGTAGGCACTCAGTGTTGTTGAGTGGTGAATAAATCAACTGAATAAACTTTGCTTTGCAAACATTTGTTTTCTTGATGTTTCTTAAAGCAGAGTGCTTACAATGTAAGTCTAGATTCTGCCATTGTGGCGAGGCTGATCACCTTTGAACGCAGCTGGTATTCACAATATGTGCAAGTTACTTAGCGTTCCCAGTGGGCATTGTTATGCAGAGGATTTTATTAAATATCCAATGATGAATATATCTCCCAGACTCTTATTACCAAACCCCTGAAGCACGTCCTTGATGCCCCCAGCTGACTTAATCACCACATTGCTCTCAAGTACCTAACACGTGTTTAATGCTGTACTCTGGTTTGCCTTTGATGGCACCCATGAGAAGTATGAGGACTACTATTTATCTTGTTAGAGAGATGATATTGGAAGAAGCATCCTGGGGGAAATGTAACCCACCTGGACACATCTGGATGTGCTCAGAAGCAGTGACAAATTCTGAGGGGAGCCTACAGTGTATAGTGTTGTGTATAGTGTGTATAGTATATAGTGGTTGTGTATAGTGGCCTCTGCCTTTTACCAATGGTTCAGGAAGTTTAATTTTGTTATACCAAAAATTATGTTAAACTCAAAGTTATGTCTTTCTGATAGCTCATCAAATGCAAATAAAGATTCTGTGTTTTTTAAATGAAATTCAAATTATCATACTTTAACATTTATGACAAATTATTTTGATAGGTTAGTATTTTTCACTTCTTTCCAGCCTTTATTTTGCATCCCTCTATAGATAACAAGTTAACCTTAACCTCTTACCCTCACTGAATGATAGTTCCTCTCACTCTTGCTCAGTGATAGTTCCTCTATTCAACATTTCTATGTATTTTTCTTATATTACAGCCACATAAACAACTACAGAATAAAGTCACTACCAGTAGAGTAATCTTAGAATTTGGGAAACAAAACATTTATTTACCCTCCTGTTCTTTATTTATTCCCTCTCTCCTACTGTTTTGAACTATAACATTAGGTAAAATAAGCAAATAAGCTGATTAGGTGTAATTAGAAATGGTACAACATGTGCTTTGTGGGGAAAATGTGCTGCTACTTTCTTGGGAAGAAGCCAGAACAGGAAAGGGCTGTATCCTACTCCCATCTGGAGTGGGACACCATCAGAAGTACCATCACTCAGCACCTCACCTCTGCCTTCCATTGATTTCTCTCTTTAATACTGACCCAGTCATCACCTCTCCTTTCACCATTTACTAGCAGCAGAGTAAACCATTCCTAATCCCAGAGTTTTTCAGAAAGAGGCTTCTGAGGTTTCCATAAACCTACATGATTTCCAGCAGTCTCTATTTAATACCATAATACTTTGAATGGAACCTTCTGGAAATGTGCCCTGCCATTCTAGGAGTTGATCTAATTCTTTCTTCTCATCACACATGCATTACTAAGGCACATTTAAATGGTCCTCTGAACTCACAGCCCAGTGTCACTGCTGAAAACCATCTGTATCCCTGAATGGAATAAACTTATACCCGAAGCATAGCCCATCCTCTTAATGTCTGTAGTTACAGGTATTCGGGTGCAGCTTTGAGGGATTTTTCAGGCAAGCCAGACACATTAGCCAGACCTAGGCTAGGAACATTCTCAAAGCTTTTCATTCCATATATTTGCATTTATATATAATCCTGAGGATAATATTAATCAAATAACATGCATCTCTTTCTACACTTATGGGCAGGTTGGCAAACTTGAAGACTTCCAAAGGTAATTTTTATATCTGGGGGGGAGGCAGTAAAAAATTGTAAGTTGCTCAAAAAAATCAGTGTAATAGAATTGTTGCAGATTTTTTCTTCCTTAGTCTTAATAAAATTCTAAGTCTATATCCATTTTATGATAGGATTTGACAATACCATTTTAAAAAAATATTACAAACTAGAAACATTTGCTTGCTAAGCTATTCTAAGCACTTAAATTGTAAACAGAACTAATAGAGTCCTTTTTAGAGAAAATGTCCTTGCCTTCTTTCTCATTTTTTGTTTTTTGTTTTTTTTGTGAGATTTCTGGAGGAAGGAGTGCAATATGATGGAAATGCACAGATTTGCAGTCAGGGAGGCCTGGATTTAAATCCCAAACTTGCTGTTTATTAGTTATTTGACTTTGGACCAGTCACTTAATATTTGTTTCCTCATCTGCAAAATGAGGGTAAAATTCTTACCTCTGAGGATCCTGTGGGTATTTGAGATAATGTAAATAAAGCATCTGATATATCATAATTCATTGACTCTAAGGTATACTTTTTTTACATTTTAATATCTCTGAAATCAAGATGGTCTTATAATCTGTAAGTAAACATACTGTAGTTATTTAATTACAACAATTTTTTCCTTTATTTGTGGTACATATTGTAAATTCTTATAATTGACAGCAACTTTGATTTTATTAAATACGGTATGCCTGGTGCTCAATGAATAGTAGTCATACTTACTACTAGATCATTTTTTTCTAAGAAAGATTTTATTTATACCTAGTAAGAATTTGTGTTCTATATATTTTCTCAGACTATGATTTTGGATACCATTACAATTGTTAGGAAAAAGAGTATTATAACAAACATAATAGCAGCTCCTGTTTAATCATTTCATGTCTTGTTTAATCATTTTACCTTTACAAAGGTAAAAAGGAATAGATTTTGTAAGATTGATTAAGAGCGTGGAGAGCAGCAGGTAGAAAAACAAGAGCAGATATGAGGGACTGTGAGTTCTGTGTAGACAGACAAGATGGCAGCTCAGAAACAGCCTCTGTTTATGGGTTTCATATTCTTGCAGCTGTAGGGAAAAATAAACAAGAGTGAATTTTTGTGTAGCTGAATTTTGCTTACGGAGGACTAGGAGTTGAAAGACATTGGTACCACATATTCATTCTGACATTCTTACTTTGGAGGGATGGAGTTTTCTTTTATATCCTTGTGCAGACCTAAAGTCCCATGACTGTCGATTTGATTCCTCAAGTGTTTGCTGAGCATCTGCTAGGTGCTAGGCATTATGCTAGACCCCGAGTTACAGAGATGAGTAAGACAACCCTTGGCATCAGGAAGCTTCCATCTCAAATGTCTCATGCTATGCCTCCCTCCCTTCACCTGCACCCTATACCTTTTCTTATTATGTTAAATAGAATATACATGAATCATTTCTTTTTTGTTACAGAACATATTTCCTTTGAAACTTAGCACATACTTTTAGTATTAATTTTCATTTAAAACAAGCATACCACTGAAAAATTTAAAATTAATACGAATAATTTGATCATACTTGTAATTAGAAATTGTATCTATCAGTATAACCTATATTTAATGTTAACTTGTGTATTTTTATGGTAAGCAAATCAAAAATAATAATTTTACTATCAGAATCACCTGAGGAAATTGGTAAAAGAAAATTTAAAAATGTAACTTAGGATCTTAATTAAAAATTTAATTTTTCTTCAGTGAACATATTATCTTCTGTTTTAAGATCTTGGCATAATGACTTCTTTCTTTGGGGATTTCCAAAAGGAATATTTATGTGCTTGCATACCCAAATAATTTCTGTACCAAAGGAACACTGACAAATGCCACACAAGGGAAATGACATTTCTAGGTTTTCTCATTAATATGAGGAAGAAGGAGGGCAGTAATTTGGTACATTTAAATTTTAAATAAATATACAAAACAGATTAAATTAATGTAAATGTATGACTTTAAATTGCTTAATGTACTCAGTTTTATTGGTCTTTACTAGCTGTAATAATAGCTACTAGTGATTAAATACTTGCTATGTGTCAGACAATTTCTAAGCTCTTCAAATGTGTGGTCATAACAAGCCCATAAGGTGGATATCGTTACCCCATTTTATAGATAACGAAACAAAGACAGAGAGAGTAACTTCCTTAATTAAGGGAAAGTAGCCAGTAGACACAGGATTCAAACCTAGGCAGTTCTGATCACTGTATTAGCCCCTATGATTTCTAAGTCCATTATTATGCAGGGAACAGAATCAGTAGTTGTTAGAAAAGTTACTAAAGTTTAATTGAAGTTATCTAAGTTTGCCATTGAATTTGCCAGTAATAGCTGGCTGAGATTTTAGAGAGCATAGCACTATGTTTTAAAATGTATTAAAATACCATCTGTTAACATTGTTAATTTTTTTAATTATTATTTAAAATTGTCAAATTCTAAATAGATCCTGCATATAGATAATTGGCATTAAAATAAAAATAATTAAATGAAAACTAGTATCATTATAATTTCAGGAGTCTAATAAAGCTGCTCTTGGATGGCTGCTGAAGGAAAGTGTCAAAGAACAAGAAAAAGGCAATGATAATGCTGAGTTTTGACTGGAAGAAATCATGATAGCACTTGCTTCTTATATTAGTTATGGAAGCCAAAAGAGTAGAAGAGCATTGGCAAAGACAATGAGGACTTGATTTGAGGTGACAGAGAAATGGCCTAATAGAATGTCATCAAAGCAGTATGAGGAGGGTACCAGCTGGGGTCCTGAAGACCTGGCTCTGGTCCTGCCTTCACTGGTCATTAGTGGGCTGACCTTCAGCCAAGATAGTTGAACTCTCTTGGTTGTAGTTTCTACACCTGAATACATTGAGGGGGCCAAGCATGATAGCTCATACCTGAAATCCTGGCTACTCAGGAGGCTAAGGCGGGAGGATTGCTTGAGGCCAGACTGGAGACCAGCCTGGGCAATGTAGTGAGACCCCATCTTTACCAAAAATAAAAATATTAGCTGGGCATAGTGGTATGTGTCTGTAGTCCCAGCTACTCAGAAGGCTGAGGGTGGGGGAATCACTTGAACCCAAGAGTTCAAGGCTGCAGTGAGTTATGATTACATCCCTGTACTCCTGGGTGACAGAGCGAGACTCAGTCTCTACAACATTAAAAAAAAAAAAAAAAGGACATTGAAGGGGTTTATTGGTAAGTGGTTTTCAAACTCTGCTCTGAAGAGTCCTACAGAGTGCCACAGGTTTCCTTAAGGGCTGCTTGAGGAGAAAAGTAGATCCTAGTCCAACTTAACCTAAACAGCTATACTTTTAATCATACAGATAACATGTATTTGTAATTTGGTTTAAACAAAGTTTGAAAATCTGTGGACTGGGTGATCTGTAAGGCCTCCTCCAGCTGTAAAATTCTCTGTCTCTTGTTTGTTGTGAAATCTGGGTTTGGAATTATTCAACAGGGGATAGAGGTTAAACCTGCTAGAATTAGTGAAAGTACAGAGAACTGAGATTGGATGTCATTTGTTCCTGAACATTCAAAAGCCATGCATTTCAGGAGGTCTTAGCCTATATTAGGAGCTATCTTTTTTAGCAGGAAGGCTGTAATGATATTCTTTCATGGATGGAAGCCAGAAGTTCTCAGTTGTTTCTTAATTCTCTAAAATCTCTCCAGGAACCTTGATGATCCCTTTCCACCCAATTTAAAGGTTTCTTGTTTTCTTCCTTCCAGAAACGTTTTCTCTGCCTCTCATATGTGCACTTGTACACGTGTGTGTTTTCCATCTCTCTCTCTCTGAGTTTCTTCATTATATCCTGCCCTGCCAAAGCCAGATTTTATGATTTGGTGTAAATACTGTCTTTGAAGGGTGATTGACTACATTCCAACCCCCTACAGAATAATGTTTTATAGCCCACTGAAATTCAGGTTGGCTGGCAAGTGTGGACTGGAACAGTTTTGATTGGATAGCATCGTGATAGAATATGTTTCCTAATCCAGGTCAAATTATTCCATAAGAAACTAGTGAATTGTATCATTGAAAATGCTTGTGAAGCTAGGTTATCCACCCTCCACTTCCCCCAAGTAAAAATGAAAATTTAGGTGAGACTGAGAGTAGGAAATAAATTTCCAAAAATAATCTTAATTATTTCAAGTGAGTGAGAGAATTTAACCCCAAACAAACTCAACTCCCTAATAGAACTATCAAGACTCTAGAAGTTTTATGTAGTCATCACTTTGTGGCCAAAGAGCTACATAGAATGGAGTTCATTTTTTGTTTTCTGTTTGTTTGTTTGTGTTTTTGAGAAACAGGGTCTCACTGGGCTCAAGCAATCCTTCTAGCCTCGTCCTTCCCATGCCCAGCTAGAAGGCAGTCTTTTGTAAACGTCTTCCTAGATAGATAGCATGGCTACAATGGAAGGTGTTAGCATGTGAAAGAGGAGAATCCTTAAATGTCCTGGAGGAGGTGTCAGGGAGTAACATTTATTTCCTCCGATGTTTTCATCAGCCTCACCATTTATAGTCCTTCAGGAGGAAGTAGCATGCATTCTTCATTGGCTGCAAGTTGGCATTTATAGCACATAGCACAGATGCCTGTTGTATTGCATCAAGTTTACATTGAGCATCAAGTTTTTAAAAAAATGAAATCATTATAAATTCTGGAAGTTTTTATGGTATAATTAAAATGTCTAACAGGATACCTCTGGGAAACTAAATGCAGTTTTACTATTTATAGAGCCAGCAGAGGTAGTGTTTCTTGCCAACTTTCATATCTTATGACCTATAAATTGCTCTTAATAGCTAATCTGTCATTCCAGCTTCTCATACCAGAAAGCTTGTTTTCTTATTAATCTGTTAATTTGCATCTGCAAAGGACATTTACAAATTCTTGATTTGAAAAGATTGCTGTATTAATGCTGTGCATTATAAATAATTTATCACCTGTGATAGTAACTCTTAGGTCTAGGCAATAGATCTTTCTGACATATTGTTCTTCCAACCCTAATATAATTTTGATAAAAATAATTATTATGAAAGCTCCTCTGGTCCCACAGCATTAGAAAAGGCTGACAGGTTACCATGGAGAAGCTGTAACTATCACTAACAGCTCTCTAAGCTCAGAGTAATAGAATCAAACCAACTATTCCCACTATTAAGGTAGAAAAGAATTTAGATATGTACAAATCACTATTTTCTATTCAGCAATGATTGCAAAATATACCTCCAACCCTAGGCTTAGGCATTGGAACAAACTGGTTAGATTGATGGTAGTAAAGCCAACACCAGCTATTGAGCACATACAGTGTGGAAATAATTTAAGACCATTAAAGACCATGTAATTAAAAATTTCCCTGTTTATGTGGTATTTAAGCCTCTTCTTTGTAGTCCATGGATGTGAGTTCACAGTTTTTAGAGATCCCATTCAGGAAGTTTTTTCCCTACCAAGATTCTTAATATTTAATTGTGTTTTTTGTGTGTATATTTCATTGATTGGTCCACTTTGATCCAAGAAGGATCTGTGGGAGCAAATCCTAAAATGGGAGAGATCAGAATAATGAAAGGATTAGGGCCAAATGATGAACTGAAAGTAGGGCAGACTATGTTCATACTTTAGGATTCTATCTGGTTGTTAAAGGGAGGCTCTGCATCTGGTCACAAGCTTACTGGTGGCCCCGCAAAGAAGTAAATGTGATCACTTCAAAGATTCACATTTTTCTTAAGATAAAAACCACAGTAGCTGCTCGGTGGAAGCACTGAGATCTGAAAAAAAAATTTCCATCATCCTTGTAAAGATGATATTGGGTGATATCATGGCCAGTGTCTTCAATAATATAGATTATAAAATGTATTTGGTTATTCTTGTGCAATTAATTTTGTGTGACTATTGAGTAAGCAACTTAAAGTTTATGAACATTATTTAACCTTTTATATACAATTATTTCATCAGCTCAGTTGCATTAAGGGTAGATTTTCAGGCAGTAATACTCTCATTAAATAGAGAGTATATGTCATTTAAGACTAAACTCCAAGAACATGATTCAGTTTTCTGTTTCTACAGGTTTATTTTTGAGTAGCTATTGATTCTCCCTGAAAGCCCTGCAATCTGGATAAATTACTACCAGGCAGACCTTTGTATCTAAATTAATACAAGTTTTCAAAGATTAGCTAAATCTCTGATTTTAGAACCTAATTCTTAAATTTGTTTTTTCTATAAAAATGTGCAAAATTTTATCATCCGGAGATCTGTGTTAATTGGCACATGTAGAATCACTAGATAGTGTTAACTATAACTATGATAACTGGAGCATGAAATTATTAATTTATGCTCAGTATTGTATTGGTCAGGATTGACCAGGATATACTACAATAACAATCTCAACATTTTGGTAGCTTAAAACAACAAAGGTTTATTTCTTGTGCCCACTGTATATTCATTACAGATCAGCCCAGGGATCTATTCCACATTGCCATCATTCTCCCTTGAAGATCAACTCTGTTGGAACAGTCTATAGCAAAGAGAATGTGGTGATACATGCATTGATTTCTAAAACTTTACCTGGAAGTGATCCTATTTATTAGCCACAGCAGGTCACATAGTCACCTACATCTGACTTCATGCAGGCAGCAATGTGTAATCTTACCTGCCTGGACAGAGAGAAGTCAGCATTTGTGAATGGCCTTAAAAACTACCCTAGGCCAGGCGTGGTGCCTCATGCCTGTAATCCCAACACTTTGGGAGGCTGAAGAAGGTGGATCACCTGAGGTCAGGAGTTCAAGACCAGCCTGGCCAACATGGTAAAACCCTATCTCTATTAAAAATACAAACAAAAAAAAAATTAGCTGTGCATGGTGGCACATACCTGTAATCCAAGCTACTTGGGAGGTTGAGGCAGGAGAATCATGTGACCCTGGGAGGCGGAGGTTGTAGTGAGCTGAGATTGTGCCACTGCACTCCAGGCCTGGGCGACAAAGCGAGACTCTGTCTCAAAAGGAAAAAAGAAAAAAAAAACCAAAACCTACTTTAAGTATTGTTAGTGCTTAAAAAAAAACCTACTTAAAAGTATTATTAGTGCTTAAATTAGTGCTTAAAATTAGTGCAATTGTATTCTTTGTTAGGCATTATTTTATACAGTATTTTGTTGCTGTTGTGATTACAGATCTTCCTAGTTTTCATCTACTTCATGGAAATATGTGAAAGTACAAATGGTCATGTCGCTTCCCCACTTAAACCTTTTGTGGCTCCCATTCCCTATCTATGGGGATTGCAAATTCATCAATAGAGGCTAAACTATGTAGTCAAAAGAGCGCAAGGGCTAGAGTCTGACATATGTGGATCTGAACCCTGGTGTTGTTATTAATTGTGTACTTTTAGACATGCCACTTTATCTCTTTTGAGTCTTTGCCTCTTTGAGTCTAGACTTATCTCACCAATGGGTGAAATAATAATGTACACTTAAAAGGTTTGTTATAATAATCAATGAAACAACATATATGAAAAATGCTTTAGATTTTACAAACTGATGGACAGACAGAATTCATCTAAACTTACCTTTACAAACTCCTCTCCAGCCACTACCCCTGCTCCCAGGTATAAATGTCTTCTTATTCTTCAATCATAACACACTCCGACATACTTTGTGTCGTTGCTAATGCTGTTTCCGTTTCCTAGAATTACCCATTCCCCCAAGGAGGAAAACTCCAATTTATATATTTTCAAATTCCCTCCCCCTCCCCCTCCCCATCTCCCTCTTCCTCTTCCTCTCCTTCGACAGAGTTTCACTCTTGTTGCCCAGGCTGGTTTGCAATGGTGCCAACTCGGCTCACTGCAACCTCTGCCTCCCAGATTCAAGCGATTATTCTGCCTCAACCTCCTGAGTAGCTGGGATTACAGGCATGCACCACTACGCTCGGCTAACTTACTTTTTCTTTCTTTCTTTCTCTCTTTCTTTCTTTCTTTCTTTCTTTCTTTCTTTCTTTCTTTCTTTCTTTCTTTCTTTCTTTCTTTCTTTCTTTCTTTCTTTCTTTCTTTCTTTTTCTCTTTCTTTCTTTCTCTCTCTCTCTCTCTCTCCCCTTCTCTCTCTCCTCATCTCTCTCTTCTCTCTCCTTCTCTCTCTCTTTCTCTCTCTCTTTCCCTCCCTTCCTCCCTCCCTCCCTCCCTCCCTCCCTCCCTCCCTCCCTCTCTCTCTCTCTCTCTCTCTCTCTTTCTTTCTTTCTTTCTTTCTTTCTTTCTTTCTTTCTTTCTTTTCTTTTCTTTTCTTTTCTTTTCTTTTCTTTTCTTTTCTTTTCTTTCTTTCTTTCTTTCTTTCTTTCTTTCTTTCTTTCTTTCTTTCTTTTTCTTTCTTTTTCTTTTCTTTCTTTCTTTCTTTTCTTTCTTTCTTTCTTTTCTTTCTTTCTTTCGAGACGGGGTTTCACCATGTTAGTCAGGCTGTTCTCAAACTCCTGACCTCAGGTGATCTGTCCATCTCGGCTTCCCAAAGTGCTGGAATTACAAGCGTGCGCCACTGCACCTGGCCCAATATACTTTTCTTCAAGCAGTTTTAGGTTTACAGAAAATTAAACAAATAGTGTAGAGTTTCCACATATCCTTTCTCCCCCAATCATTTTCTTCTGTTATTGATATCCTGTATTAGTATGGTACATTGTTACAACTGATGAACCAATATTGATATATAATTGTTAACTAAAGTTCAATATTTACATTAGGGTTCACTCTTTGTATTGTATAGTTCTGTGGGTTTTGACAAATTTATAATGTCATGTGTCCCGTATTACCATGCAGAATAGTTTCATTGCCCTAAAAATCCCCTGTGCTCCATCTTTTCTCCATTCCCCCAACTCCCTTGCAACTGCTGATCTTTTTATTCTCTCTATACATTTGACTTTTTCAGAATGTAATATAGTTGGAATCATACAATATGTTGCCTGTTTAGACAAGCCTCTTTGACTAAGCAGTATACATTTAAAATTTCTTCCATTTCTTTTCACAGCTTGATAGATCATTGTTTTTAGCCCTGAATAATATTCCATTGTATGGATATCCCACAGTTTATTTCTGCATTCACCTTTTGAAAGATGTCTTATTTGCTTCCAGTTTTTAGCAATTATGAATAAAGCTGTTATAAACAGTCATGCACAGGTTTTTGTGTGGACACGTGTTCAACTCATTTTAGTTAATACCTGGGAGTACAGTTTCTGGAACACATCATAAGACCATGTTGAGTTTTCTAAGAAATGGCCAAACTGTCTTCCAAAGTGGCTGTATCATTTTTCATTCCTTCCAGCCATGAATGAGAGTTTCTATTGTTCCACGTTTTTGTCAGCATTTGATATTGTCAGTTCTTTTGGATTTTAGCTATTCTAATATGTAAGTAGTGTCATCTCATTGTTGTTTTAGTTTGCCGTTCCCTAATGACATACGATGTTGAACATCTTTCTATATGCTTCCTTGCTATCTGCATATCTTCTTTAATGAGATGTCTCTTCAGATATTTTGTTATTTTTTAACCAAGTTGTTTGTTTTCTTATTGAGCTTTTATATTTTTGATACAAGTCTTTTACCATATATGTGTTTTGCAAATATTTTCTCTCCATCTGTGGCTTGACTTTTCATTCTCTTAACACTAACTTTTGCATAGCACAGTTTTAAATACTAATGAAGTTCAACTTAATTTTTTCTTTCATTGAACATATTTTTGGTCTTATATCTAAAGGTCATGTAGATTTTCTCTGATATTGTCTTGGAATTTTGTAGCTTTGCAGTTTACATTTAGGTGTGATCAATTTTAAGTTAATTTTTGTTAAATGTGTAAGGTCTGTGTCTAAATTCATGTTTTTGCATGTGATGTCCAGTTGTTCTAGCAGCATTTGTTGAAAAGACTATCCTTTCTCCATGTGACTACCTTTGTATGCTGTCAAAGATTAGTTATTATATTTAGGTGAGTCTGGAGAATTTTCATTTAAAAAATTTTATTTCTCTTTTTAATGGATACATTGTAATTGTACATATTTATGGTGTACAATTTAATGTTTGGATACATATCTATGTTGTATAATAATCCAGTCATAGTTGTGTATCCATTACCTCATGCATTTACCATTTATTTGTGGTGGAAACATTCAAAAGCCTCTGTTCTAGCTGTTTTGTAATATACAGTATTTTATTGTTAGCCATAGTCACCTTACTGTGCAGTAGAACGCCAGAATTTATTCTTCCCATCTAATTGTAACTTTGTACCTGTTAACCAACCCCGCAGAATCCTCCCTTTTTTCTTCCCCTGCAGTCTCTGGCAAGGACTGTTCTACTCTCTGCTTCTAGAGTACCAACTTTTTTTTTTTTTTTTTTTTTTCAGATTCCACATAGGAATGAGATCATGCATAATTTGTCATTCTTTGTCTGGCTTATTTCACTTAACACAATGTTCTCCAGGTTCGTCCATGTTGTCACAAATGACAGGATTTTAATTTTCTTGTGATGGAATCATATTTTATTGTATATGCATACCATGTTTTCTGTATCCATTCATCTCTTGTTGGACACTTAGGTTGATACCCTATCTTGGCCATTGTAAATAGTGCTACAGTGAACATGGGAATGCAGATAATCTCTTTGACATACGGATTTTATTTATTTTGGATATATAACCAGTATTGGGATTGCAGAATCATATGGTAGTTCTATTTTTTTGTTTCTCGAGGAGCTTCCACTTTGTTTTTTATAATGGTTGTACTGGTTTACAAGTCCACCAGTAGCGTGTAAGCATTCCCTTTTCTCCAAAACCTCACCAACACTTGTTTTCATGTATCTTTTTATAATAGCCTTTGTAACTGGTATCTCATTGTGGTTTTTATTTGCATTTCCTTGATTAGTGATGTTGAACATTTTTTTTCTCATACCTGTTGGCCATTTATATGTCTTCTTATGAGAAATGTTTATTAAGGTCTTTTGCCCTTTTTTTTTTTTTGAGACAGAGTTTTGCTCTTGTTGCCCAGGCTAGAGGGCAGTGGCGCCATCTCAGCTCACTGCAACCTCTGCCTCCCTGGTGCAAGCGATTCTCTTGTTTCAGCCTCCTGAGTAGCTGGAATTATAAGCATGCACCACCATGCCTGGCTAATTTTTTGTATTTTTAGTAGAGATGGGGTTTCACCATGTTGGCCAGGCTGGTCTCGAACTCCTGACCTCAGGGGATCCACCTGCCTCGGCCTCCCAAACTGCTGGGATTACAGGTGTGAGCCACCAGGCCCGACCTGCCCATTTTTTAATTGGGTTATTTTGTTTTTGTCTTGTTGAGTTGTTTAAGTTCCTTACATATTCTGGATATTAATCCCTTATCAGGTGTATAGTTTGCAAATATTTTCTTCCATTGTATAGGTTGTCTCTTTACTCTCTTAATAGTTTCCTTTGCTGTGAAAAGTTTTTAGTTTGAGGTAATCTCATTTGTCTATTTTTGGTTTTGTTGCCTGTGCTTTTGAGCTCATGTTTTAAAAATCCTTGCCCAGCCCAATTTCATGAAGCTTTTTCACTATGTTTTCTTCTAGCAGTTTCATAGTTTCAGGTTTTATAGCTAAGTCTTTAATCTATTTTGAATTGATTTTTGTATATGGTGAGAGGAGTCTAGTCTCATCCTTCTGCATGTAAATATTCAATTTTCCCAGCACTTTTTTTTTTTTTTGAAGAGACTACCTTTTTTTTCCAATGTATGTTCTTGGCAACTTTGTCAAAAATCAGTTGGCTATAGGTACATGAATTTATTTCTGGGCCTAGAGAATTTTCTTGAATGCAAGAATGAATGAACAAAGGAACAAACCAACCAACAGACTCCAGACACTCCAATGCCGGCCTAAACTTTCACTCTTTGAAGTAAAGTGCATTTACCAAGATTATGTGTTGGATATACACCTAATTGTATATGTGTTGGATATACATCTAATTGTATATGTGTTGGATTCCAAAATGTCCCTAAGTAAAGGGTGGATTTTTCTTAGTTTTTCTTCTTCTTAAGAGATGGGGTTTCGCTCTGTCATCCAGGCTGGAGTGCAGTGGTGTGATCATAGCTCCCTGTAGCCTCAAACTCCTGGGCTCAAACAGTCTTCCTGCCTCAGCCACCCCAGTAACTGGGATTACAGGTGCCCACCAGTGGTGCTGCACTACAAGGGTGAATTTTCTTATGCATATATTTGCAGAAGAGCAGTATGAATCATATGCTGGTCTTCAGTATATGAAGTTGATGACATTTTTTACCATCAGTGGGGCAAGCTTCTTGTATTGTCTTTTTAGTTGTGGTGACATAACCTTATGGTTTATTTTCTGGTTATCTTCTATCACATCTTTGAAATGAATAAAAGCTAAGTGAGTATTATCTTGGGTGGGATAGGAAGAAAAACTAAAATCTAAAATTTTTGAGCATCTTGTTATTGCTGAGTTCTGAACCAGGGTCATTATAAATACTATATTATTTAGTACTCGTGAAGGCTCTGTAAGATATTAATATTCCCATTTTACAGATGAGGAAACTAAGTCTCAAAGATGTTCCAAATGTGTGTTATCACAGTGTGTTATTTGAATCAGTGAGTGCCTCATTCCAGAGTCTATACTTATTCTTCTATGTATCTCTGCCTATTGGGTTGTGGGCAGTTAATCTAGGACTTTGGGTTTATGGGCACTGAACTGGCAGAGAACACACGGAACATGTAGATTCGGGCAGTAAAAAAGAAATGCTATATTTCTGGTACTAGCTGCAGGTACATTTCCCATTTTTCCAATGGCATGTAGTGAATCAATCAGCAATTATATTGAATATTCTGTGTATAACACTATAAGCATGTAATCCTCCCACAAAATGTAACCCTTATGAAAAATACATATGGTAAGGGAGAAACATGCTAGATGGAAGGAAAACGTGTTTAAATCTTCATAATATTTAATGGCAGTGTCATCGATGTGGTTATAGTTTGGGTAGTTTAAACTTTATTTCTCAAACTAAAAACCTTTAAAGGTGGTTTGAAGAAATATGAACAAATTTCTTACTCTAGTTTTATATCACATGAAACTAACTTGTCAGATGCAATTCTTCTGTAAATATTCAGGTCACAGAGCAAGAGGTAACTGACTCCTATGTGCCTAAATCTGCAGCTGGAAATTATACTTTGGCAAGAACATGAGTAATTTATATCTTGTAGAAAGAGAAAAATATTGTCTTATTCCAACCAGATAGTTTGTTAGCATAACTGTTTGTATGCATTTTAGTATTCAAATACAGATGTTCCAGAATATTTCCACTGTGGGAAGCAGCTGCTGCTATTCTAGCACAGAAATCTCAAAGAAATTAATATACAAAGGCAGCATGAACCTTGGTGGCAAATGCAGCATCTGCTTGAGGTGGGGCCTATGATTCCCCATAGATAGTGGGTCTTCAGATTCTCATTAACAGCCTGAAACCATGTTTCAGATCTAAGCTTATTCTACAGGAACAGGAACAAAGACAAGTGATTAATTTGTAATTCACTTAGCTGATAAATATCATCACATGTTATTTGCCCAGGGGCTGTAAAACACTGGACTTTATTTCCTGTAGCAACTGATAGGAATATAGATGTTTGGTCATAATGACTGATGTTTTCAGTTGCCATTACTAGCTTCTGCTTGCTAACAGAACTCAGCCCAGTCATCTTGCAGTCATAAAACATCCATCTACACCTTAGTGATGCATTCACAGAGCACTTTATAGTTTACTAAAGGCACTCACATGCACTGCTTCATCTGATGCCATCTCAGCCCTATGAAGTATGTACAGTATTGTCATTAGCAACATTTTACAAATAAAGAAAACAGGAGTGAAGAAGTAAAAGACTTATTAGTGTTACATAGCCAGGGCCTCTGATGCTAAATCCTGTTCCATTCTTATACTGTACCAAGCTGCCTCTCTAGTTTCAGAGGCAGTGATGTGTGCTTCATAAATTACATCCTTTCTAGAGATACTGACTTCCAGGACACCCGTCATGAAGAGTCCCAGCCTGGCAGCACTGCCTGGTAACTGGAGGATGCCAGGAAAGAGCCAGTGTAATAATCTTTCCCTTTTTCCCCCACACCCCAGAGGAGAAATGCCTAAATATTCCCTTTCTTATGTTCAGAGAGCTTTAGCAAGCAGCTCCTATGTCTCCCTGGCATTTAGAGAAATGAAGAACCAGAAGCAGAAGATCCCAGGGCTATCATTTGGAGTTGCCATAAACCAGAAGTTCCTGAGAACAGCGACGCCTGGGGTGTTGTGCTTGCCCCGAGACCTATAAATCTATCCCATGCAGTGTTCAAAGGCTCATGGCCTCCAACCAGATCTACTATTTGGAATTATCTAGTGAATTATTTATGGTTTACATATTTGACAGGGGCTCATGGCTGAGTTTGAAAATACTCTGTTCCTGGTTTGCTGCTTGGGCCTAAAAATGTCTGGAAAACCAAGGCTCAGAGAAGTTAAGTTGCTAAAGCTCTCAGAGCTAGTAAAGGGCAGTGCAGTTCTGAACAAGGTGTATCTGATTCTAAGCTACAATAATTCCATAGTCAAAGAGCCTGCATGTTTTGCTTTGAGGGTAACAAAGATTTCTGGGTAGGAGTGGGTTGTGTCCTCCCTAGTCAGGTGGTGGAGAACCCACAAAGAATAAGGGAGGACCAACTACTGAAGTAGAGGAAGGAGGCTGAGTCTCTAGGCCTGCAGCAAAGGAGGAAAAAAAGATTTGAGGGATAGAGTATGGGTGGAGGTAGAAGCAGTAGAAAGTCCCTTATACAATGTGTTGACATGAAGTCCTAACCTCAGCCCCAAAGAGGCTCACAAAGTAGAAGCTTGAGGCCAGTACATGTACAAGTGACATGCTCTTTGTTGACTTCATTGCTGCTTCTGCCAGAAGCACACTGCTGCAGCATTGTGACTTGCATGGAATTGTTTCTGCTCTCCACCACTCAGAAAAAAAGAAACAGAAAAGTAAATTTCTAAGTATTTATTTCCTCTCTATTTTCTAAGTCTTTTTGTTAGAACATCTGTGAAATGATAAAAGCAACTTAAAACAATATGGGGCTTTTTTTTTTTTTTTTGCAAATATGCTATTTGCAAGCACCACTGCACGTTGTACACATGTACCCTAGAACTTAAAGTATAATAATAACAATAAAAAATTATAAGAAGGGCAAAAAAAAAAGTGTCCCCAGTCATTTTGATCAAGAACTGCTATTTCACAGGCAAAGAAAATAGGGTAGAAAATCACTTATATCTATAAAATATTAATAAAAGTGTTCTGAAGTGCACAGACATAGAACACATTTCGTAAAGAAATGCCCTTACTCCAGGAGGGACAGCATCCCCTCCTTGTTATTCCCTAGCCAGGAGGCCCTTAGGAAAATTACTTGCCTATATGTAACAGAGTACACCCTTTGTTCTGGCAGGATCACATACTCACTTACTAAGAGAGAGCATCATGAAGAAAGGCAGCCACATGGCTCTAGCCATAGGCAGGTAATGAAGGAAAGAAAGGGTAGGCAAGCTTCCAAGTTTTAGGATAAAAAGAAGGGCAGAAAAATCCCAGCATAACTTCCCTTTTATATCTGCAAAGAAATTAGAAACCAAGGACTGGAATATAAGACTGCAAGTATTTAAGATTCTAGAAACCATGTAACATCTCCTGTATTTTCGTTGTCCCTTTTTGGTTCACTACACCAGCATAGAGTCAGTTTCATTAAAACCTTTAAGATAAAAAGGGTTTGCATACTTTTCCTTGGCCAAAATAAGAAGAAAAAAAAAAAGAATGAGTGGCAAGCAATGTGAGAGGACTAGGAAGATGGCATCTCTCTGCACAGAGAGGCTGGGATTAGAAGCGCTTCTAGGGAGGAAAAGAAATGCTTGAAGAGCCAGCGTGAGCCTGAAAAGGGGTGGTGAGGCTTAATGGAGACCACCCCACTCAGAGTGCAGTGCAGGTTGTAACCCACCCATTTTTTTCCTCTGAGACTCATCCAAATCTAAGCCCTCCACAGTAACCAACACTGATGAAGTTACATTGAAGGAACAAAGATAAGAGAGCAGGACCCTCTCCAGTAAGCCCTGGGTCACAAAATCATCAGCATCATGGTAAACATCTCTCTTACCATTAAGATATCCATTTACTGTGGAAGAAGACAAGAATAGAAAAATACCCAGGAGTGCAAAAAGCCAAGCATGGATTTCTCTTATGAATTTCCTGTGGTCTGTTATATGTAGTAATTAATTTTGATTTTCTTTTTCTTTTTCTTTTCTTTTTTTTTTTTTTTTTTTTTTTGAGATGGAGTCTCACTCTGTCACCACACAGGCTGGAGTGCAGTGGCATGATCTTGGCTCACTGCAAGCTCTGCCTCCCAGGTTCATGCCATTCTCCTGTCTCAGCCTCCCGAGTAGCTGGAACTACAGGTGCCCGCCACCATGCCCAGCTAATTTTTTTTGTATTTTTAATAGAGACGGGGTTTCACCGTGTTAGCCAGGATGGTTGCAATCTCCTGACCTCGTGATCCACCCACCTCGGCCTCCCAAAGTGCTGGGATTACAGGCGTGAGCCACCATACCCGGCCTAATTTTGATTTTTTTATACATTTTCTTATACCACAGAGGTCAATAGGTATTAACAGAGATGTAATATCGTAATTAATATTAGAAATGTCAATAAGTCTTTAAAATGAAGGCTATATGTAATACAACTTGTTTCTAGGAAGATTAGGTATAGAAAGTTACTGATTAAAGTATCATTGTTTTTTATTAGGAACTTGCTGTTTGGATGTGTTCTTTATCAATTCTGCGTAGGTCTGTGGAAAACTGATAGAAGTACCATTAGCAATTGGATTGGATAATTACAAGCAACCTGTAAAATTTTATCTGCCAAAACATACAAAACCATTCTGATGTGTTTTCATTTCTCCACTTTATGCTTTTCTCTTCAGGCTGCTTCATCAGCTTTGAGCAGTCTGGGCCATGTGTACACAGCCATTGGAGACTACCCCAATGCACTGGCCAGTCACAAACAGTGTGTTCTTCTTGCCAAGCAATCCAAAGATGAACTTTCTGAAGCCCGAGAACTTGGCAACATGGGAGCTGTGTATATTGCCATGGGTGACTTTGAGAATGCTGTGCAGTGCCATGAACAGCATCTGAAGATAGCCAAGGACCTGGGGAACAAGCGAGAAGAGGCCCGGGCCTACAGCAACCTGGGCAGTGCCTATCACTACCGAAGGAACTTTGACAAGGCCATGTCTTACCACAACTATGTCCTGGAGCTGGCCCAGGAGTTGATGGAGAAGGCTATTGAGATGCGGGCCTATGCTGGACTAGGCCATGCTGCCAGGTGCATGCAGGATTTGGAGAGAGCTAAACAGTACCATGAGCAGCAGCTGGGCATTGCTGAGGATCTCAAGGACCGGGCTGCAGAGGGGCGAGCATCCTCCAATCTGGGTAAGAACAGGGTTGCCTGCAAGAGCCGAGGTCAAAGTCATGAGCTGGAAATAGCTGGAGTAGATCACTATCTTTTAGAGGAATCTGTGTGTTTATATTTAAAAGAATATCCTTATTGTGTGTGCTCTTTTCCTTTTATTTTTGAGACAGGGTCTTCGTCTGTCACTGAGGATGGAGTACACATGCCAAGGATGGTGTGGCACAACCACACCTCACTGCAGTGATCTTCCCACCTCAGCCTCCCGAGTAGCTGGGACGACAGGCACACACACCACACCTGGCTATTTTTTTATTTTTTGTAGAGACAGGGATCTTCTTATGTTGCCCAGGCTGATCTTGAACTCCTGGGCTCAAGCGATCCCCCCACCTCGGCCTTCCAAAGTGCTACAATTAAAGGTATGAGCCACCATGCCTGACCTCTTTCTTTAGATATATTTCCTTGGAGCCTGCCTTCTCTAAATCACACAATTCTTCCTGTCATCATAGTGCTGTAAGGTTTAGAATTCTGAAATACTGGAAAAACAAAACATCCCAACCTTTTAATCTGTAGAGAGAGAAGAGCAACCAGATTTATCTAATTAGAGAGAAGAGACATGAAATGATGATATAGGCTATGTTTGGTTTAAATGAAAGAGAAGCTGCTAAGCAGTCATCAATAGATGAGAACGTTTCTGAAAGGATTTTTCCTTACAGGGATTTCTTTACTTGGTGAATTAACCGCACAGGAAATGCATTTTTTCCTCAAAATTATGTGATTCAAAAAATAATATTGATAGTTTTAATATAAATGCAAAATTATTTTCATGAAAGATCTATTTAAAGATGATAGATTTACAATTGCTGTTTTGATAGTACTTGGTTACAATTAAAACATTTATAATTTGGGGGAATTTACATGTAGTGGTAAGAGACAACAAGTAATTGGTAACTGGCAATTTTTTAGAAGATAATTTTTTATCCCTGTCTTCAAATAGATGTGAGTACATAATGAATGGAAGATGTGTTTGGAAGTATGAGCTAAACTTATCCCTGTGCCTGGAGCCACATGGTTTGTTCTTTGCCTATAGGGATTCAGGATGGGGAGAGGACAAAGAGAGGTGACCTTATTGCTATGCTTATCAGATATGAGTAGCAGCAAAATGTAAAACTTAGCCACGTTCCTTCCCTCCCTCCCTCCCTTCCTTCGTTCCTTCCTTCCTTCGTTCGTTCCTTCCTTCCTCTTTCTTCCTTTCTTCTTTCCTTTCTTTCTTCCCTTCCCTCCCTCCCTCACTCCCTTCCTGCCTTCCTCCATTCCTGCCTTCCTTTTCCCTTCCCTCCCTTCCCCTCCTCTCCCTTTCCTTCCCTCTCCTCCCCTTCCCTTTCCAAGACAGGTTCTCCATCTGTTACCTTGGCCTGAGTACAGTGGCACAATCATGGCTCACTGCAGCCTCAAACTCCTGGGCAAAAGTGATCCTCCCACCTCAGCCTCCCAAGTAGCTAGAACCATAGGCGCAGCGCATGCCACTTCGACCAGCTAATTTCTTTCTTTCTTTGTAGAGTCATGGTCTCACTATGTTGCCCAAGCTGGTCTGAAACTCTTGGGCTCAAGCAACCTGCCCATGGTGGGCATCAGCCACCATGCCCAGCTAATTTTCATTTGTTGTTTTGTTGTTGTAATGAGGCCTTGTTATGTTCCTCAGGCTAGTCTCAAGCTCCTGGCCTCAAACGATCATCCCATCTTGGCATCCAAAGTGTTGGGATGACAGGCATAAGCCACTGCACTTGGTGATTCTTTTTTTTTTTATAATACAAGCATTTACAGATACAAAATTTTATCTAAACACTACTTGACCTGCATCCCATAATTTTTTATGTATTACGTTCACGTTTATTGAGTTTTTAACATCTTCTGAGTTGGTTTGTGACTTCTCTTTGACTCATGAAGTGTTTAATGTAAAAATATTTGGGGTTTTTCTCTGACAGAAAATCAGCAGTGATCTCTTCATGGCTGAGTTGAAAGATCTTTTGACATTTCTAAATTTCCCTAATCAGTATCAGTAGTTGACATGCTCTGCTAATTTTTCTGTGAAATTCTCTTCTCTTTAGGTTTCTGTGAAACACCACTGTTCTGATTTTCTTCCTGGCTGCTCCTTCTGTATCTTCTGCATTGACTTTTTAATGCTCCCTTCAAAAAACAAACAATTTTTAAAAATTACAAAAGTGGCACTTAGTTTTGTAAAAAATTCTTACCATATAAAAGTTTATAAAATAGAAAAAGGAGGCTCACCCCTTCACATTAATATCTTCCCTTGTCCCACTCCTCAGAGTCAACTATTGTTAATAATTTGGTTATAATCTTTCCAGACCTTTGTACTACATACATAAACACATGTCAGTGCAAACATATATGTAAATATATACATGTGTGTATAGATTGTTCCCTTTCCAAATCTTGGTTTGTAACATACATACTTTTCTGAAGCTCCCTTTTTTACTCTGCCTCCTCTCCTAGGCTTCCCTCTATCTCATTATTCAGATATCCTATATTATTTTAATAGCTCCTTTCCATTGTATTGCCACTTGTTAAATGTGGGAGTTGTCATATTTTTTATTGCTATTATATATTTATATTTATGTATTTAGATGATAAATACATTATTATTCTTTTTTTTAATTATACTTTAAGTTCTAGGGCACATGTGCACAACGTGCAGGTTTGTTACATATGTATACTTGTGCCATGTTGGTGTGCTGCACCCATCAACTTGTCAGTGCCCATCAACTCGTCATTTACATCAGGTATAACTCCTAGTGCTATCCCTTCCTCCTCCCCCCTCCCCATAATAGGCCCTGGTGCGTGATGTTCCCCTTCCAGAGTCCAAGTGATCTCATTGTTCAATTCCCACCTATGAGTGAGAACATGCGGTGTTTGGTTTTCTGTTCTTGCGATAGTTTGCTGAGAATGATGGTTTCCAGCTGTATCCATGTCTCTACAAAGGACATGAACTCATCCATTTTTATGGCTGCATAGGATTCCATGGTGTATATGTGCCACATTATCTTAATCCAGTCTGTCACTGATGGACATTTGGGTTGATTCCAAGTCTTTGCTATTGTGAATAGTGCTGCAATAAACATACATGTGCATGTGTCTTTATAGCAGCATGATTTATAATCCTTTGGGTATATACCCAGTAATGGGATGGCTGGGTCATATGGTACTTCTAGTTCTAGATCCTTGAGGAATCGCCATACTGTCTTCCACAATGGTTGAACCAGTTTACAATCCCAGGAACAGTGTAAAAGTGTTCCTATTTCTCCACATCCTCTCCAGCACCTGTTGTTTCCTGACTTTTTAATGATTGCCATTCTAACTGGTGTGAGATGGTATCTCATTGTGGTTTTGATTTGCATTTCTCTGATGGCCAGTGATGATGAGCATTTTTTCATGTGTCTGTTGGCTGTATGAATGTCTTCTTTTGAGAAATGTCTGTTCATATCCTTTGCCCACTTTTTGATGGGTTTTTTTTTTCTTGTAAATTTGTTTGAGTTCTTTGTAGGTTCTGGATATTAGCCCTTTGTCAGATGAGTAGATTGCAAAAATTTTCTCCCATTCTGTAGGTTGTCTGTTCACTCTGATGGTTTTTTCTTTTGCTGTGCAGAAGCTCTTTAGTTTAATTAGATCCCATTTGTCAATTTTGGCTTTTGTTGCCGTTGCTTTTGGTGTTTTAGACATGAAGTCTTTGCCCATGCCTATGTCCTGAATGGTATTACCTCGGTTTTCTTCTAGGGTTTTTATGGTATTAGGTCTAACATTTAAGTCTCTAATCCATCTTGAATTAATTTTCGTATAAGGAGTAAGGAAAGGATCCAGTTTCAGCTTTCTACTTATGGCTAGCCAATTTTCCCAGCACCATTTATTAAATAGGGAATCCTTTCCCCATTTCTTGTTTTTCTGAGGTTTGTCAAAGATCAGATGGCTGTAGATGTGTGGTATTATTTCTGAGGACTCTGTTCTGTTCCATTGGTCTATATCTCTGTTTTGGTACCAGTACCATGCTGTTTTGGTTACTGTAGCCTTGTAGTATAGTTTGAAGTCAGGTAGCGTGATGCCTCTAGCTTTGTTCTTTTGACTTAGGATTGTCTTGGCAATGCGGGCTCTTTTTTGATTCCATATGAACTTTAAAGCAGTTTTTTCCAATTCTGTGAAGAAACTCATTGGTAGCTTGATGGGGATGGCATTGAATCTATAAATTACCTTGGGCAGTATGGCAATTTTCACGATTTTTAGTTTATTTGCGCTGGGTACATAGTTCCTCCTTTAGCTCTGAGAAGTTTGATCAACTGAAGCCTTCTTCTCTCAACTCGTCAAAGTCATTCTCTGTTGCTGGTGATGAGCTGTGTTCCTTTGGAGGGGGAGATGCGCTCTGATTTTTTGAATTTCCAGCTTTTCTACACTGCTTTTTCCCCATCTTTGTGGTTTTATCTGCCTTTGGTCTTTGATGATGGTGACGTACTGATGGGGTTTTGGTGTGGGTGTCTTTTCTGTTTGTTAGTTTTCCTTCTAACCGTCAGGACCCTCAGCTGTAGGTCTGTTGGAGATTGCTTGAGGTCCACTCCAGACCCTGTTTGCCTGGGTATCAGCAGCGGAGGCTACAGAAGATAGAATATTGCTGAACAGCGAGTACTGCTGTCTGATTCTTGCTCTGGAAGCTTCGTCTCAGGGTTGTACTCCACCCTGTGAGGTGTTGGTCTGCACCTAGTGGGGGATGTCCCCCAGTTAGGCTACTTAGGGGTCAGGGACCCACTTGAGCAGGCAGTCTGTCCATTCTCAGATCTCAACCTCCGTGCTGGGAGATCCACTGCTCTCTTCAAAGCTGTCAGACAGGGTCATTAATATCTGCAGAGATTTCTGCTGCTTTTTGTTTAGCTATGCCCTGTCCCCAGAGGTGGAGTCTACAGAGACAGGCAGGCCTCCTTGAGCTACGGTGGGCTCCACCCAGTTCGATATTCCTGGAGGCTTTGTTTACCTACTCAAGCCTCAGCAATGGCGGGCGCCCCTCTCCCAGCCTTGCTGCTGCCTTGCAGTTAGATCTCAGACTGCTGCGCTAGCAATGAGGGAGGCTCTGTGGGCGTGCAACCCTCTTGGCCAGGTGTGGGATTTAATCTCCTGGTGTGCCATTTGCTAAGACCCTTTCTAAAGGGCAGTATTAGGATGGGAGTTACCCGATTTTCCAGGTGTTGTGTGTCTCAGTTTCTAAAGGGATTCCCTTCCCCCTTGCGCTTCCCAGATGAGGCGATGCCTCGCCCTGCTTCAGCTCTCGCTGGTCCGACTGCACCAGCTGACCAGCACTGATTGTCAGGCACTCCCCAGTGAGATGAACCCGGTACCTCAGTTGAAAATGCAGAAATCACCCGTCTTGTGTGTCGCTGGCGCTGGGAGCTGGAGGCTGGAGCTGTTCCTATTCAGCCATCTTGCTCCGGAATCGGAGTTGTCATATTTTGTTCCTTGATTCTTTTCTGTTCTTTCTTTGTATATGTCCTTTTATCATTTTTACCCCCAACCTTTTAAAAAAAATTTCTGTGGGTACATAGTAGGTACCCGTTGTGGGGTACATGAGATGTTTTGATACAGGCATGCAATGTGAAATAATCACATCATGGAGAATGGGGTATCCATCCCACAAGCATTTATTCTTTGTGTTACAAACAATCCAATTACACTTTTTAGTTATTTTCAAATGTACAATTAAGTTTCCATTGACTATAGTCATCCTGTTGTGCTATCAAATAGCAGGCCTTATTCATCCTTTCTACTTTTTGTTACCCATTAGCCATTCCCACTGCTCCCTGCAGTGCCCCTACTACCCTTCCCAGCCTCTGGTAACCATCCTTCTACTATTTATGTCCCTGAGTTCAATTGTTTTGATTTTTAGATCCCACAAAGAAGTGAGAACATGCAATGTTTGTCTGTTTGTGCTTGGCTTATTTCGCTTGACATAATGACCTCCAGTTCCATCAATATTGTTGCAAATGATGACAGGATCTTATTCTTTTTCTATGGCTGAATAGTACTCCATTATGTACATGTACCACATTTTCTTTATCTGTGCATCTGTTGATGAACACTTACATTGCTCCAAAGCTTAGCTATTGTGAACAGTGCTGCAAAAAAAAATTGGAGTATAGATATCTCTTCGACATACTGATTTCCTTTCTTGTGGGTATATACCCAGCAGTGGGATTGCTGAATCATATGGTAGCTCTCTATTTTTTTTTTTGAGACAGAGTCTCACTCTGTAACCCAGGCTGGAGTGCAGTGGCATGATCTTGGCTCACTGCAACCTCTGCCTCCTGCGTTCAAGTGATTTTCCTGCTTTAGCCTCCCAGGCAGCTGGGACTACAGGCGCGCGCCACCATGTCCAACTAATTTTTGTATTTTTTAGTAGAGACAGGGTTTCACCATATTGGCCAGGCTGGTATTGAACTCCTGACCTCATGATCCGCCTGCCTCGGCCTCCCAAAGTGCTGGGATTACAGTCGTGAGCCACTGCGCCCGGCCGGTAGCTCTATGTTTAGTATTTTTGATTAACCTCCAAACAGTTCTCCATAGTGGTTGTACTAATTTACATTCCCACCATCAGTGTGCTAGGATTCCCTTTTCTCCACATCCTCGCCAGCATTTGTTATTGCCTGTCCTTTGGATATAAGCCACTTTAGCTGGAGTGAGATATCTCATTGTAGTTTTGGTTTGCATTTCTGTAGTGATCAGTGATGTTGAGCACCTTTTCTTATGCCTATTTGCCATTATGTGTCTTCTTTTGAGAAATGTCTATTCAAATATTTTGCCCATTTTTAAATCAGATTATTAGATTTTTTCCTGTAGAGTTGTTTGAGTGCCTTATATTTTCTGGTTATTAATCCCTTGTCAAATGGGTAGTTGACAAATATTTTCTCCCATTCTGTGGGTTGTCTCTTCACTTTGTTGACTGTATCCTTTGCTGTGCAGAAACTTTTTAACTTGATGTGATCCCACTTGTCCATTTTTGCTTTTGTTGCCTGTGCTCATGGGGTATTGCTCAAGAAATTTTTGCCCAGACCAATGTCCTGGAGATTTTCTCCAGTGTTTTCTTATAGTAGTTTCATAGTTTGAGGTCATAGATCTAAAGTCTTTAATCAGTTTTGATGTGATTTTTAGATATGGCAAGAGATAGGGGTCTAGTTTCATTCTTCTGCATATGATATCCAGTTTTCCCAGTACCATTTATTGAAGAGACTGTCTTTTCCCAGTGTATGTTCTTGGCACCTTTGTCAAAAATGAGTTCACTGTTGGTGTGTGGATTTGTTTCTGGGTTCTCTATTCTGTTCCATTGCTCTATGTGTCTGTTTTTATACCATTACAGGCTGCTTTGGTTACTATAGCTTTGTAGTATAATTTGAAATCAGGTAATGTGATTCTTCCAGTTTTCTTATTTTTCCTTAGGATAGCTTTGGCTATTCTGGGTCTTTTGTGGTTTCATGTAAATATTAGGATTGATTTTTTCTATTTCCTTGAAGAATGTCATTAGTATTTTGATATGGATTGCATTGAATCTGTAGATTGCCTTAGGTAGTATGGATATTCTAACAATATTGATTCTTCCAATCCATGAATGTGGAACATTTTTCCAGTTTTTAGTGTCCTCCTCAGTTTCTTTCATGAGTGTTTTATAGTTTTCATTATAGAGCTATTTCACTTATTTGGTTAATTCCTAGGCATTTAATTTTATGTATGGCTATTGTAAATGAGATTACTTTCTTATTTCTTTTTTAGATTATTAACTGTTGGCATATGGAAATGCTGCTGATTTTTGTATGTTGATTTTGTATCCTGCAACTTTGCGGACTTTATCAGTTCTAGTGGTTTTTTTGATAGAGTCTTTAGATTTTTCTAAGTATAAGATCATGTCATCTGCAAACAAGGATGATTTGATTTCTTCCATTTAAGTTTGGATGTCCTAAATTTCTTCCTCTTGTCTGACTGCTCTAGGTAGGACCTCCAGTAGTATGTTGAATAACAGTGGTGAAAGTGGGCATCCTTGTCATGTTCCAGATACTAGAGGAAAGGCATTCAGATTTTCCCCATTTAGTATGATAGTAGCTGTGGATCTCTTGTATATTGCTTTTATTATGTTGAGGTATGTTCCTTCTATATCCCATTTTTTTGAGCGTTTTTATGAAGAGATGTTGAACTTTATCAAATACTTTTTCAGCATCAATTGAAATGGCCTTCATTTTGTTGATATGATGTATCACATTGATTGATTTGTGTTTATTGAACCATCCTTGCATCTCTATGATAAATCCCACTAGGTCATGATGAATAATCTTTCTAATATTTTGTTGAATTTGGTTTGCTAGTATTTGGCTGAGGATTTTGGTATCAATATTCATCAGAGATATCGGCCTGTAGTTTGATGTGTCTTTGGTGTTTGTATCAGGGTAATACTGGCCTCACAGAATGAATTTGGAAGTATTCTCTTCTTTGTTTTTTGGAACAGTTTGAGTAGGATTGGTATTAGTTCCTCTTTAAATGTTTGTTAGAATTCATCAATGAAGCCATTGAAGCCATCAGGTCCTGGGCTTTTCTTTACTGGGAGACTTTATTACAGCTTTAATCTCATTACTTGCTATCAGTCTGTTCAGGTTTTGGATTTCTTCGTATTTCAATCTTGGTAGGTTGTATGTATCTAGGAATTTGTCCATTTCATCTAGATTTTCCAACTTAATTGGCATATAGTTGCTCATAGTAGCCACTAATGATCCTTTGGATTTCTGCAGTATCAGTTGTAATGTCTCATTTTTTATTTCTGATTTTATTTATTTGTATCTTCTCTCTTTTTTAGTATGGCTAAAGGTTTGTCAGTTTTGTTTAACTTTTCAAACAACCAACTTTTATTTCATTTATCTTTTGTATTTTCTTAATTTCAAATTCATTTATTTCTGCTCTGATCTTTATTTTTTTCCTCTACTAATTTTGGTTTTGATTTGCTCTTGCTTTTTAGTCCTTTAAGATGCATCATTAGATTGTTTATTTGAAGTTTTTCTTCCTTTTTGAGGTAGGCACTTATACCTATAAATTTAATACTGCTTTTGCTGCATCCCATAGGTTTTGTACCCCCAACCTTTGACAACTGCTCCAGTATACAGTGTTTCCAACTCTGTATTCACCAGCTCTGACATCTTTCCTGCCTGAGCATCACTTTCACATTTCCAACTGCCTAGTAGGTATTCTGTCTCATTTTCATGCTGATCATTCAAAGTTAGTGAGCCCACACGTGAAACATCGTTTTTTCTAGGTTAACTCCTAGCTTTCTTAATTCCCTTGACAGCCTCACTCCTCTAGCTGTCTGCCTTAATTTCTTATTCCTGTATAAGCAATTACCATACACTTAGTGGTTTAAAACAACACAAATTTATTATCTTACAGCTCTGGAGGTCAGGAGTCTAAAATCAGTTTCGCTGGGGTAAGGGTCAAAATATTGACAATGCTAGTTCCTTTTTCAGAGTCCAGAGGAGAATATATTTCTTTGCCCCTGTCAGCTGCCATCTTCCTCCTTCAGGACACATCACTCCAATCTCTGCTTTTGTCATCACATCACCTTCCCTTCTGACCCTGACTCCTGCGTTTCTCCAGTAAAGACTGGTGTGATTACATCAGGCCCACCTGGATGGTCCAGGATAATTTCCCTTTCTCAAGATTCTTAACTTGCAAAGTCCCTTTTGCCATGTAAGGTAATAAAAACCAAAAACCGCATGTTCTCGCTCATAGGTGGGAACTGAACAATGAGAACACTTGGACACAGGAAGGAGAACATCACACACCTGTCATGGGGTGGGGCAGGGGGAGGGATAGTATTAGGAGATATACCTAATGTAAATGACGAGTTAATGGGTGCAGCACACCAACATGGCACATATATACATATGTAACAAACCTGCACATTGTGCACATGTACCCTAGAACTTAAAGTATAATAATAATAAACAAAGATACCACAGTATCTACGACATAACTAATGTTCGACAAATATTTGTTGATCAAAAGAATGAATGAATAGGTGAACAAATGAACTAACACTAGTTTTGTTTCCCTTTTCTTCCCAAATAAGTTACTTTCTAGATATAAAATGTTTTTCTGACTAAAAAGAGACAGTTGTTTTTAAACTGATTGTTTTCCTTAGTTGAATTATTAGGTATCTGACCTCAGGCCTTGGTGGGAAGCAACTTCTACCTCTCGTATTTGACCCAATACTAGAAGCGATCAGGCCTGAAACTGATGTGTGTGGGAAGTGGCTCATGAAATGTACTCACCTTTGTATCTACTGCAGGTGTACACTAAGTCACCTTCATCACAGAGAAAGAGAGGAGAAACTGAGTCATGATTCTCATTGTCTCCCTACTGACTTTCCTAATTGCAGTTCATCCTAAAGTGAGATGAGAGGTAATTCTGCCTGGTTTCCCAGTAAATAAGATTCATGGTTTTCAGTGTGAGAGGACTTTAATTGAGCCTTCAGTCTAGTAACCTACTCTGCAGCACATTTGAGGTTTGACTCCAAACTTCTTAAATTAGAATGAGAAAGAAGGCCACCAAAAAACCAGAGGCTATAGAATTATTGTTATGCAACTACAGTTTTTTGAACATAAAAGAAAAGATGGCCATTTTCTTTTTCTTTTTTTTTTTTTGAGACAGAGTCATGCTCTGTTGCCCAGGCTGGAGTGCAGTGGCGCGATCTCGGCTCACTGCAAGCTCTGCCTCCCGGGTTCACGCCATTCTCCTGCCTCAGCCTCCCGAGTAACTGGGACTACAGGTGCACGCCGCCTTGCCAGGCTAATTTTTTTTTTTTTTTTTGTATTTTTAATAGAAACAGGATTTCACCGTGTTAGTGAATAAGCTTTTTGATGTGCTGATGGATTTGGTTTGCCAGTATTTTATTGAGGATTTTTGCATCAATGTTCATCAGGGATATTGGTCTAAAATTCTCTTTTTTTGTTGTGTCTCTGCCAGGCTTTGGTATCAGGATGATGTTGGCCTCATCAAATGAGTTAGGGAGGATTCCCTCTTTTTCTATTGATTGGAATAGTTTCAAAAGGAATGGTATCAGCTCCTCTTTGTCCCTTTGGTAGAATTCAGCTGTGAATCCGTCTGGTCCTGGATTTTTTTGGTTGGTAGGCTATTAATTATTGCCTCAATTTCAGAGCCTGCTATTGGTCTATTCAGGGATTCAACTTCTTCCTGGTTTAGTCTTGGGAGAGTGTATGTGTCCAGGAATTTATCCATTTCTTCTAGATTTTCTAGTTTATTTGCATAGAGGTGTTTGTAGTATTCTCTGATGGTAGTTTGTATTTCTGTGGGGTCGGTGGTGATATCCCCTTTTTCATTTTTTAATTGCATCTATTTAATTCTTCTCTCTTTTCTTCTTTATTAGTCTTGCTAGTGGTCTATGTATTTTGTTGATCTTTTCAAACAACCAGCTCCTGGATTCATTGATTTTTTGGAGGGTTTTTTGTGTCTCTATCTCCTTCAGTTCTGCTCTGATCTTAATTATATCTTGCCTTCTGCTAGCGTTTGAATGTGTTTGCTCTTGCTTCTCTAGTTCTTTTAATTGTGATGTTAGGGTGTCAATTTTAGATCTTTCCTGCTTTCGCTTGTGGGCATTTAGTGCTATAAATTTCCCTCTACACACTGCTTTAAATGTGTCCCAGAGATTCTGGTATGTTGTATCTTTGTTCTCATTGGTTTCAAAGAACATCTTTATTTCTGCCTTCATTTCATTATGTACCCAGTAGTCATTCAGGAGCAGGTTGTTCAGTTTCTATGTAGTTATGCGGTTTTGAGTGAGTTTATTAATCCTGAGTTCTAGTTTGATTGCACTGTGGTCTGAGAGACAGTTTGTTATAATTTCTGTTCTTGTACATTTGCTGAGGAGTGCTTTACTTCCAACTATGTGGTCAGTTTTGGAATAAGTGACGTGCTGAGAAATATGTATATTCTGTTAATTTGGGGTGGAGAGTTCTGTAGATGTGTATTAGGTCCACTTGGTGCAGAGCTGAGTTCAATTCCAGGATATCCTTGTTAACTTTCTGTCTCATTGATCTGTCTAATGTTGACAGTGGGGTGTTAAAGTCTCCCATTATTATTGTATGGGAGTCTAAGTCTCTTTGTAAGTCTCTAAGGACTTGCTTTATGAATCTGGGTGCTCGTGTATTGGGTGCATATATATTTAGGATAGTTAGCTCTTCCTGTTGAATTGATCCGTTTACCATTATGTAATGGCCTTCTTTGTCTCTTTTGATCTTTGTTGGTTTAAAGTCTGTTTTATCAGAGACTAGGATTGCAATTCCTGCTTTTTCTTTATTTTCCATTTGCTTGGTAGATCTTCCCCCATCCCTTTATCTTGAGCCTATATGTGTCTCTGCACGTGAGATGGGTCTCCTGAATACAGCTCATTGAAGAGTCTTGACTCTTTATCTAATTTGCCAGTCTGTGTCTTTTAATTGGAGCATTTAGCCCATTTACATTTAAGGTTAATATTGTTATGTGTGAACTTGATCCTGTCATTATAATATTAGCTGGTTATTTTGCTCGTTAGTTGATGCAGTTTCTTCCTATCATTGATGGTCTTTATATTTTGGCATGTTTTTGCAATGGCTGGTACCGGTTGTTCCTTTCGATGTTTAGTGCTTCCTTTTGGAGCTCTTGTAGAGCAGGCCTGGTGGTGACAAAATGTCTCAGCATTTGCTTGTCTGTAAAGGATTTTATTTCTCCTTCACTGATGAAACTTAGTTTGGCTGGATATGAAATTCTGGGTTGAGAATTCTTTTCTCTAAGAATGTTGAATATTGGCCCCCACTCTCGTCTGACTTGTACAGTTTCTGCCGAGAGATTCACTGTTAGTCTGATGGGCTTCCCTTTGTGGGTAACCCGACCTTTCTCTCTGGCTGCCCTTAACACTTTTTCCTTCATTTCAACTTTGGTGAATCTGACGACAATTGTGTGTCTTAGAGTTGCTCTTCTCGAGGAGTATCTTTGTGGCATTCTCTGTATTTCCTGAATTTGAATGTTGGCCTGCCTTGCTAGGTTGGGGAAGTTCTCCTGGATAATATCCTGCAGAGTGTTTTCCAACTTGATTTCATTCTCCCTGTCACTTTCAGGCACACCAATCAGACGTAGATTTGGTCTTTTCACATAATCCCATATTTTTGGAGGCTTTGTTCATTTCTTTTTACTCTTTTTTGTCTAAACTTCTCTTCTTGCTTCATTTCATTCATTTGATGTTCAGTCACTGATACTCTTTCTTCCAGTTGATTGAATCGGTTACTGAAGCTTGTGCATTTGTCACGTAGTTCTCGTACCATGGTTTTCACCTCTATCAGGTCATTTAAGGACTTCTCTACATTGGTTATTCTAGTTAGTCATTCGTCTAATCTTTTTTCAAGGTTTTTAGCCTCTTTGCGATGTGTTCGAACTTCCTCCTTTAGCTCAGAGAAGTTTGATCATCTGAAGCCTTCTTCTCTCAACTCGTCAAAGTTATTCTCCATCCAGCTTTGTTCCATTGCTGGCGAGGAGCTGCATTCCTTTTGAGGGGAAGAGGCACTCTGATTTTTAGAATTTTCAGCTTTTCTACTCTGTTTTTTCCCCATCTTTGTGGTTTTATCTACCTTTGGTCTTTGATGATGGTGATGTACAGATGGGGTTTTGGTATGGATGTCCTTTCTGTTTGTTAGTTTTCGTTCTAACAGTCAGGACCCTCAGCTGCAGGTCTGTTGGAGTTTGCTTGAGGTCCGCTCCAGACCCTGTTTTCCTGGGTATCAGCAGCAGAGGCGGCAGAAGAGTGAATATTGCTGAACAGCAAATATTACTGCCTGATCATTCCTCTGGAATCTTCATCCCAGAGGGTTACCCGGCCATGTGAGGTGTCAGTCGGCCCCTACTGGGGGGTGCCTCCCTGTTAGGCTACTCAGGGGTCAGGGACCCACTTGAGGAGGCAGTCTGTCTGTTCTCAGATCTCAAACTCCATGCTGGGAGAGCCACTACTCTCTTCAAAACTGTCAGACAGGCACATTTAAATCTGCAGAGGTTTCTGCTGCCTTTTGTTCAGCTATGCCCTGTCCCCAGGGGTGGAGTCTACAGAGGTAGGCAGTCCTCCTTGAGCTGCCTTGGGCTTCACCCAGTTCGAGCTTCCTGGCTGCTTTGTTTACCTACTCAAGCCTCAGCAGTGGTGGGCGCCTCTCCCCCAGGCTCACTGCCACCTTGCAGTTAGATCTCAGACTGCTGTGCTAGCAATGAGGGAAGCCGCGTGGGTGTGGGACCCTCTCAGCCAGGCACGGGATATAATCTCCTGGTGTGCTATTTGCCAAGACCCTTGGAAAAGCGCAGTATTAGGGTGGTAGTGACCCGATTTTCCAGGTGCTGTGTGTCAAGGTTTCTCTTGGCTAGGAAAGGGAATTCCCTTACCCCTTGCACTTCCTGGGTGAGGCAATGCCTTGCCCTGCTGTGGCTCTCACTCGGTGGGCTGCACCCACTATCCTGCATCCACTGACCAACACGACCCAGTGAGATGAACCCAGTACCTAAGTTGGAAATGCAGAAATCACCCGTCTTCTGTGTCGCTCATGCTGGGAGCTGTAACCTGGAGCTGTTCCTATTTTGCCATCTTGGAACTGCCTGCCTCATTCTGTGGTATCTTTTAATGAATAAAATCGACATATTAATATCTCTTAATGAATAAAATCAATATATTAATACCTCCTGCCCCCATGGAGCTAATGGTTTTTCATTCTACAAGTGATTATTGAAACCTACTCTGTGTCACATGTTTATATCCATTTTCATATTTAATTCTTCTCAGAACCTGTGAGGTTGAGAATACTAATTGATTTTACATATGAGAAAAATCAAGGTCCAAGTAAGTTAAAAAAAATAAAATCAAGGTTTTTAAAAAATTTCTTGAGTTTCTGGAGACCCAAAGCATAAAAGGTTAATTAAGATCTCATAAAATGATGCTTGGCCTCTTTTTCTCCTTTTTTCAAACCATCCTGGGAGTCATGTGTTGGAGTAAAAGTTTGGTAGCAATTGTGGTGGTTATGTATCATTCCTCTTATTTACAGTGCAGCAAAATGATAGTCACCAGAAATGGTGACTCTCAGCTGTTCTAAGTCAAGGGTTTAAGAAATATTACCTAAATTACTTTTATAAAATCATATTTGAACATTAAAATCTGGCAGTCTGAATCAGAAAATTCTGGATTCCCAAGGTCAGGTGGAATAAGGTTACATATTATCTATATAATACACATACATATTCTACCTTAGCTATATTATTCCTAAGTAGATTTTATGAATGAAATCATCACTGTGAACACACATGAAACTTAGTATTCTAAATAAATAAAATTTTTTTAAAACTTTTGTAGGAGAAAAATTTGTCTGTAATATAGCAATCACTCTCTTTAATGTTTTTTACATTTTAATTGTTATACACTGGATTTTCTTGCTATGGAAATCTATAGAAACTTGATGATATTTTATGGAACCTTTCTATGGAAAGAGGCCTAGCTTTATAGGTAAAATGTTTCTAATTATAGGTAGTCAATACACTAACCAGATGTTTTCCTTTGGAGATTCTCAGAATGATATATGGGGTCATATTCTGAATAACCTCTTAATATGTCAAAAGGTCTGTGAGACCTCACATAGAAGTGTATCGATATTTGTGTTTTATAGTACTTATTTGTTCTCACAGTAGCCCTTGGAGGTAAACCATTATTATTCTATTTTAGTGATGACGATTCAGAGATTAAGGAACATTTGTGACTCACCTGAGATTATAGAGTATGAGGGACAGCCAGGATAAGACCTCAGTTCTTGGATTCCATGTCCACAGATCTTTCCACAAGAGAACATCCCCATTATGGATCTGAGTGGGAGCCATGCTAGGATTACCTGGGCTGGGGCTAAAGGCCAAAGATGCTCCTTCTCCTTTCTTCCATCCATAAGAAGATGAAAAAGAGGAAGCACCACTAGAAGAGTTACGGGCCACCTTGAAGCAGTGGTTCCTGTTCATGCCCAGTGAGAAGACAGCAAGCATTCCTAGAGGAGTATATGTACCGCCAGGAGGGAGTGGCCCTTTCTCCTCTTTTCCTAGAGAAGCTATTGTCTATTGATTACTTGCACTGAGCTAGGCACTTTGCAAACATTATTTCATTTAATTCTCACTATGAAGCTATGTGGTAGGCATAAAAGTAAAGGTACTGGCCCAAATTCATATAGTTTATAAGCAGCAGAGGCAGGATCCAAACTCAGGTCTTCATGTTGTCTTTTGCTACAGCCTGCGGGCCCCCTCTGAGCCCCACCCATTTATTGACCAGTTAGTTTTTCTACTTGAGAGGCATAGACAAGACTACACAAACTGTCAAAGTCTAATAATGCCGTTGATATAGGAAGCCAAACCACACACCTCAGCTTTTCATCTAAAGCAGTTCCTATTAAGGGCCATGAAAAGGGAAAATATAAATGTAAAAAACTGAGACGTCACAGGCCCTGAAACAGATTTTTCTAGACATCTAAAAGAAAGGAACAAGAATGTCCTATCCCCATGTAAAAGGAGAAAAGAGAAATGGAAAGCGTCAACCGAAGTAGGAGATTTTTCTGAACAAGCACCAGAGGCCTCACAGAAAATGATTCACACCCTCATTAAGGTTATGGCATGCACATTCTGTGCTGTGCCCCACACCTATCAGTGCCTAATACATATTAATAATATTTATTCTCTCCTTTAGGTCAAGATTTGTCACCCAGCTTGTCTAGACATTGCTATTTAAAAGGAGCTGTGATTTGCTTACAGATACAGTGCATGTGTAAACATGTGATCAGAGGAAGACGGGGCAGTAAATCTTGGTCAGAGCTGCACTTTGGACTGTTGCAAGAGAGGTGGCAAAACTGTTGCTGGAATAATGAAGTAGATGCTTGCTGCCAGGTCCCAAAGTTGTGTCTGCAGCAGGCAGAGTCTAGCAGTAAATTAGCTTATGTTTCAGTTTGGCAGTTGGCACTTGGTTCATTTGTAGATGCTAATTGTAATCTGATGTTATCAGCAGCAGGTAATTGAAATGGGCTTGATGAATTACTTAATTTCTTTTAATAGCTGAGTCTTCAAGAACTGAATAAAGAAGATAAGGTGATCAGGAGGAAAACACAACAGCTCTATCTTTCTAATTAGTGCTTGGAGGTTTTTTCTTCTTTACACAAATGATTATGAACATATGAGGCTGAATAGGTTTATGAGTCAAAAACCCCCATGGGGACTTTTCCCATTAGGCAGCCCAGTTCTGAGCATTGATAACACTTCTGTTAGGACTTCAGAAAGGAATATTTGAGTGATCACTTTGGAGAATATTTATTTCTGAACACAATTTTGTTTTCCTAGACCTAGGTGGGCACTACTTCCTGGGGGTACTGCTACTTTGGTACTCACCCTACCTTCAGCTGTTCTTTCGCCATGTTCTGTGAGCAGTGCTACCTAGCACTATGCAGTGAACCTGGGAGCCTTGCAATGGTGTTAGTCATTGGCTCCTGAACCCATACCTGGCACTGGCACCTCCCACACCTGCCTGTCCCTAAATTTTTCCATCTGCAACAGCTCCTGTGTAGCCTTTTGCTTTGCCAGCAATGGTGAGTGCAGATGTGACCCTGGGTTCTACCATCTGTGCTGGACACTGCACACTGGACCTATGCCATGTGATTGCACTGGGCTTTGGGGTCTTTCTTCTGGAATTGTTTGGTTCTTCTTTTAGTCTTATGTTCATTCCTTAAGGAATCCATCTGTTTTGGGGTGACGTTAGAGGAATATGCTTTTGAATGATTTTTTTTGAGAAAATCAAAATAGCAGCAGAAAATATAGAGCATCAGAATCAGATCTTTTAGGTAGATATTTGGAGGTGATTTAACAAACGATTATTCAGATCACCTCTGTGGTTCTCCTTCATGAAGAATTCTATTTGAAGATAATATTTAGAGGTGAAGATTCCAAGTTTCTAAGCCACCAACATGATTGTGGCAGTAAATGTCTTTGATGATAAGAAGTATGTTTCAGAGACTCTGCTAATGTTCTGCTTCTTGATCTGAGTGGTAGGGTTACATAGCTGTCCTCAACTTTATGAAAATTTGTTGAGCTCTATGCTTATGATTTTATACTTTCCTGACAATATTTTATACTCTATTTAAAGACTTATTTTTAAAAACACATTGCACTCTGGGACAGAGTAGGATTGTAATAGTATGCCTTTCTTTTTTCTTTTTCCTTTTTAACTTAATTGACAAAGTATATATATTTATATGATACAATGTGATATTTGATATATGTATACCTTGCAGAAAGATTAAATCAAACTAATTAACATATTCATCAGCTCACCTACTTACCATTTTTTTGCTGGTGAGAACATTTAAAATCTACCCTTTTAGCAATTTTGAAATATACATTATTAACTACAGTCACCATGCGGTGCAACAGATCACTAAAATTTATTCCTTTTGTCTAACTGGAAATTTGTACCCTTTGATGAACATCTCCCTTCTCTGCATTCCCCACCTCCCACTGCCAGCCTCTAGTAACCAACATTCTATTGTCTGCTTCTGTTGTTATCATAGGAGATGATAGCTCCATGGGTGTTATTGCCCCTGAAGACCATCTGGTGGGACAAAATATGGAGGTGGAAGCCAATGATATTGATGATTCTGACCCTGCGTTGGCCTAGGCTAATGTGTATGTTCATGTCTTAAGTTTTTAACAAGTTTAACAAGTTTTTGGATTTCACATATATCACATAGTGACTGCACTATGGTGGGACTGCAGGTGCCCACCACCACACCCGGTTAATTCTTTGTATTTTTAGTAGAGATGGGGTTTCACGGTGTTAGGCAGGATGGTCTCGATCTCCTGACCTTGTGATCCGCCCGCCTTGGCCTCCCAAAGTGCTGGGATTACAGGCGTGAGCCACTGCACCCGACCTAGAGCTTCATTCTTAAAGCCTTTTACGTGAACCAGAAATATAATGAACTTGAGAAATAGTTAAACTATCAGGCAGTGATTAGGTTTTATGATATCATTTTAATTTTACTCCTTACAGTTAGTAGGAAGACTGAATTGAGCAGATTTTTCTCCCTCCTTTACATGGTTCTTTGCCCTATAGCTAAATGAGAGTCTGATTAGCAGGCTAACTAAATAATACATTAACCTTTTTGGATCTTCATCCAAGAAGTTTACAAAGCATGACTAAAATGAGGTCCTTTGTGCAGGTTTGAAGAACCCTAATATTTATGACTTTTGGACAAGAAAATCACTAGGATATCACACTGTTTCTTCTTTTAAGTACATGAACTTAATAGTCTATTCTCCTCTGTATTTAACATCTAGTCTTAGGAAACTAATGCAGTTCCACTTTTCTAGATATTCAAATAACAGCTTCCATTGAGAATATATGAAAAGGCCTTTGTGATCTCTCCAACACACCTTTGAAGTAGCTTAGAAGTCACAATAATAATAATAAAGGAATGACACTTATTGAATGCCTCCAGTGTGTGAACACTATACTTGGTGTAGCTTCTTATGCAGTGATTCATTATTTAATTTAATAATTCAGAAAGATAGGGCTTATTATTCCTGTTTAGAAATCAAAAACCCAAAGAACAGAGAGGTTAACTGGTCAAAGATCTCATAGTAAGTGTGTGGCAGAGCTGGGGTGTGAGCCCAGAGCTGTTGGAATCAAAAGTCAGTGTTCTTTATGTTACACCACCTCTCTAAAGAAAATGGCTAAAATTATTGAGAAAAGAGATAAAGCTCTAGCATTTCTAAGTGAGTAGGACAATGTGACATTATAACTGGAAATTGAGCATTTCTCTTTACCCACAGCTTCTTTTCATCCTCATTCACTCATCCCTATTTCATAACGGCTATACGTAAACACACATACAGACCTAATGCGAGGTGGACACGTGGCTGCTCATACACTGCCACCTGAAGTCTCCCCTCTTTTTCAGCATGAAATACACAAGAGATTCAAGTGTTTAAGACTTTTGAGCATAATTAGTAATTTCATGGTAACTTCAAAAAGTAGCTTTTTTTACTGAGAATCAATTTCTGCATGTTGTTCCAGAAATTCTTCTTAAGGCTGTCTCTGACACAGCAGAAAATACATTTGTTGAATTAGATGAAAGCTGGAATGCAACTCTTGGTTCATATTGCTGACTAAGCCTGTTCTCAACTTGACTTTCAAATAGCTTTGTTAGCTCCTGAATACAGGCTTTCAGTTTTCAACAGATTTCTGAAAGTGGTCCTTTATGCCATCCTACTGAAGAGTTAAGTTACTCTGGGAAGTGAATGCTTTCATTTTCTAGTAAAAATTGCACTGGTGCCATTTAAAATGTTTCCAAGAGCAATTAAAAAGTGAAGTAAATGCTTTGTTGTTATGTGCCCAACATGCCTGTAAAGCAAGCCCTCATCAGAACAGCCCCAGTGGCAAAAAACAAAACAAAACAAAAAAGTAATGGATTTGTGTTCTTGAGCCAGATTGTCAGAGCTGGCCACTTATTTGAAACAACAGTTATTCTGTAATTGTGCTTCCCTGATTCAAATGGAAGGTTCCACCAATCCATTATCTAATCCCAAATAAGACAAAGACAGCTTATAACATGGCCCAGCTGTTGGAGTGCTCTAGAGGGAGATATAATATGCTCTGTGACTCAGTAAACAGAAGGTAATGGACTAAAAGTTATCAAGCCCTTCACAACAAGGAGATCTGGAGTTTAACCAGGAATTTCAGATTGTCAACCTTGACAAAACAGATGGCATTCTCCAGTTCATGGCACCATCCAGCGAGCTGGCATGTCTGCCTTGACAACTCCTGGTACTTCTTAAATGCCTGATGGAGAAAGACATCCTCTTTGTGTCAGTTCATCAGTGAAGAACTCACACAACTGTGCATGTGACAGAGGGAATAAGAAGCACCTGTGTGCTAAATCCTTTACTAAATGTTTTCATGATCATTATCCCCTGTGACTGTGGTATTCTGCATAAGCATCCTTATTGGACTGTTCTTTTCCCTTCTTCTTGTAGCAGAGAAACCACTGGATTTCAGTACCGATTTCTCTCCATTTTGATTACCAAGAAGCCCTGTATACAAATGTTTTGCCTTCAAGCCAGTGTTAGGGGCTTTTACAGTGTTGTTATAGCTAGGGTGACCTTATTTATCACTGGGACAGTCCCACACACCACTGGGATATAGAATCCTCCTACATGTAGCATTCTGTGAAGAACGTGAGCTTTGAGTCAGATGGCCTGGCTTTAGATCCCAACTATGCCACTTACTGGCTTCCAGAGCCTAGACAAGATGCTTAGCTGATTTCTGCCTCAGTTTCTTCATCCTTCCCAAATAAGGACAATTATAGCACCCATCTCATGAGGTGGCTGTGAGGATTGAACAAGTTAATACATATAAAGCCCTTAGAACAATATCTGACACATAATAAACACCCCCAACTGTTGTAATCATTATTATCATCGTTGTTTGTATCATATGTGGAAAGAGTATATCATTTGTTAACACAAAACCAGGTGCTAAAAGAAAGGCGAAAATGCTACTGAAATACATAACATTTCTTATCCTTTACAATATTCTGATCCCTTGAAAGTTGCAGGTGGTTATCAGGGGCTAGCAGTACATGTTGTTATTTGATGTCTTCATCTCTTGCTGAAAAACTCTCCATTATGACTGGCTGACATTTTTTCTGATGAGACATTTCAAATGAAAGAGATCCGTAAAACAATCCAAATCAAATCTGGACCAGGAGAAACCCACCCCGGATGCTAACTCTGCCCCCACCGTTCATTGATCTCGGAGTAAGGCAATCAGTTGTAGGTACCAACAAGGAGAGACTCAAGTAGGTGGTATATCTAATGTTTAGTGGTGCCAAGATGGCTGAACTAGGAGTTAGACATTGAAGGGGTCTAACGTGAGTTCTTACCTTTTGCATGACCCTGAACAAGTTATGTTACTTTCCTGGGCCTCAGTTTTGTGATGTGTAAAAAAGGGGAACAATAATAATGTATTTGCTTCTCACAAGATTATTAGACTCAAATGAAAGTGTGAATGTGAAAACGCTTTAATGACTAAAGCCATATCAATATGACTCTATGGGGTACCTAGAAGTTAGTGTGGTTTTTTGTTTTGTTTTTTCCCCTGTGAGGTAAAGGTAATCATGTGGCAAGAGCTTTAAGGAGATTATTTTTCTGTGATGCTACAGGAAGTGTTGGAAAGTGTGGTTTTAAAGTGAGGTGACCTTGGGCTCAACTTATTTCATAGCTGTGTACCTTTGCATTACTTAACCTTTCTGACCATCAGGTTCCGCCCAACTTCATAGGATTGTTGTGAGGAAACACCCCTTCCTCTAAGAAGCTTTTTCAAATCCAAACCAGTGCTTTTCTGCACCTTGCAGTGCTTTGTGCCCAGATGGTGAGGCGCACCCTTTGCATATTTCCCTGCAGTGATCACCTTGCTTGTCTGTCTCCCCATTAAGGTTGTAAGCCTCCAGAGAGGCTATGCTATGGGCTCCCCATTTGATGCATTTGTATTCCTAGTGCTTAACTCTCAGCTTGTTAATCTTTGATGCTACGTAAATTGATGAGTAGTGCTTAGCACATAGCAAGCACTCAGTAAATGGTACTGCTGTTATTACATATAGAGAGATTTGTGTTTTTAAAAATAAGCTTACAGATGTCTCCACTCACATCAATTAGTTGGATGTTAAAATGCAGACTTGGCTAAGGAATGACCATAGCACAGCAATTTTGGCTTTCCAGAACACTTTTACCAAAGAAGGAAAACTGCCAGTTGTTTTGTAATGGTAAACCCAGATTTCTGAAACTCATATCTCCAATTATAGTTTTGAAAGAACTTGAAGGTATACCTGATAGATTTCCAGACCATCTTCTACTATTAAGCCTGGTAAAGCCACGGTTGGCTTCCTGAGATTCTCTCAGAAGGAGTCTGTGGCAGCCAGGAGACAGAAAAACCTGAGCCTTGGTATTAGACTGGCCCTGGTTTGAATTGTAGCTCTGCCATTTATGAGCTGTGTGGCCTGGGGAAGGTTATGTAAGATGTAAAATAGAATTAAGAATAGAATCTATAGGATAGCAATGAAGGGTGTGGCTCTTGTGAGGATTAAATGAGTTGATGTATGTGAAGCATTTTGCATGGTGCCTGGCACAGTATAGGAAATAGTGGCTGGTATTGGACTGAAACTTCCTCCTGCCTTGGGGGTACCACTGGGACCACTAGGCTCTTTTCCATCTTTTTCTTTACTCTCTTTCCCTCCTTCTCTGAGTAGTGTCAAGGCTCTGGGAAATTTTTAAGTAGTTTCTCTTCTTAAAAAAATTTGAAGATTCCTGACTTAAACAGATGATTGAGGCCAGTGTCTTTTGTGCTGTAAGATTCACTAGAAGAAAAGTTTTTTCCTTTGCTGGTGAAAAAATAACTTTCTTCCCTTATATGGTTTTAACTTTTGCTGAGCCCTTTTTCCCTGTTTTAACATTTTAGACCTTCTGTGTGATCTCGAAAAGCATTTTGTTTTCTTCTAAATATGTTTGTAAAAATTGCACAAGCAGTGCTGTGCTCATAAAGTGAATGCCTGACTTTTAGTCCATCTTTGTCCTTGGCCCATCCCTCACCTTCTCTATTCTCCCTCATTTACAGTAAATCTTGAAAAAGGGAGTCATACTAAATGGGTGTCAAATTATAGCAGTCTTATTTAAGAAACATGTTCACCCATTTTTGTTCTCACATTCATTATTTCTCTTGAGATAGATATACCAGTGCTCTCCAACACAATGTTATAATTTAAAAGAAAGAGTTCTTGGAGTTAGCAATGGCTTTTTGGAATGGTTGCTAAGCATGGACCATCTGGCTTTTCAGTTCTCTGTTTTATTTCTAAGTATTTCAATGATATGTCCCTTTTTGACCTTTTCTGACTATGAGCATCAAACCACAGGGAATGGTTCTGTTACTTCTTTATTCATTTGTCCATTTATTCATTTACTCACCTATCCATTTATTCTGCCATTCTTCCATTCACAAAGTAATTTTTGAGCCCCTACCATGCTGGAGGCATCATACTGCAAAATAAAAGTCATTTTTATCTTGGGAGTCAAGAGATGTGGGTTTTAGTCCCAGCTCTGCCATTAAATCAGTTTCCACAGAGAGGGAAAGTGACTTGCTTCAGTTCACATGTAACACAGATCTCTTTCTCCCTCTGACATTTATGATACGTCCCAACAGAAAATGCGACCACTATCCAAGTGCTGTTGTTGAAGGACATTTCACACCCCTTGAGAGTCATGAAAAATGTACAGATGGCTTGGTTGTATGTACATTTAGGCACTTTAATTTATGTCAACATTCAGGCATTCTTCAAAAAGCTAATTTTATTGTGGGGACTCTCATGGTGGTGGTGATGTTTATGAATGACAGTATGCCTATTGTATCATTTTTGGCTTGCCTGATGGTTTTCCAAATGTTACATTATCGTTTTTTGAAACCATTAACAATGGTGGACAAGGCATGTCAGAGAAGTCCAACCATGATTTTTCTTCTTTGCCTTTCCTTTGTTCTGTTTTTATGGCTCCAGTAACAGGAGTTTTATTACAGCAGTTTGTGTCCTCAGCTCTTTTGCTGAGGCTCTGCATAATTTATGATCTAGATTCCAAAATGTTAGTGAATTGCTCCACCAGAAATAATGGAATGTGACAGCAATGGATTCCACATTCTTGGCCTAAATATTTGTGTTTGTGGTTTACAAGTCATTTCAGAGCACGATTGCTATATTGCTCAAGCGGTTCCCGAGAATGAATTCTGACAAAAGAAGAGAATTTGGGTAATTATGAAAACACAAAATAGATCTGTGCAACAGTATTCTGCTCATGGATATCAGGAAGAAGAACAGATCTCTTCCCAACTCTTCCCTTTCCCATAGACATGGTTACTCTTCTGTTCTAGGCGGAATTGTTGAGTATTAGATTTGTGACTTAGAACTCGGAATATTTGCTATGTGAAAGATAGACATGATCTGGTGAGCCAACACTTATTGGGTACTTACTTTGCCTGAATAAAGCAGATGTCTGCCTTCAAGATGTACTTTGGAGGCATAACTTTTTTAAAAAGTTTTACCTACCCAGGGAGAATGTCTGGTAAGAATAATGAATGTTAGGTCTCACATAAACCCAGATGAAATGAGATGTTCATAATCTGTTTAATTCCTTTTTCTTGAAATGCATTTTTATTAGTATGTCTTCCATCAATTTCAGAAAAATCTGGAAGTAGAGCCTACATTAAATGCAAAATTATTTAAATGACCAAAAATTATAGTTACTTACGAAGTACTGAACAGACTCTTTTGGTGTAATAAATGAATCCCTTGCCTCTGTGTTGATGTCGCTTTTCTTGGTGAGTCAGAAGAGGTTTCGTGGTTGTGGAATTAACTGTTTCATTTGGGAGGTTTGTTTTGGTATTAAATTGTCCTTTATATGGCAAAAATAACCTAACCAAATTCTTGGACTTGTCATGAAAAGAGTCCTGTGTATTTTTATATCAGAGTTGATAGGAAGGAGAGATTGTTAGTGTGAAAAAGAGCACACTGCTACAGTTGTAAAGGTTTCCTTCAGTTTCTAGGAGACAGCTACCCTTTTCCCTTAGTAAAAATATTATTGAGTGATCTCCACAATCAATTTGAACCTTTACTCTATAATCATACCACCCAGATCATGAAAGAATTATGACATAATGCAGTGTAGATATATATCTGCTTTCTTACTATTCCCTTTCAGTGAGACATAATGAAAAATGCATGCATTTTAGGGTCTTTTATTCATTTGTTCATTTAGTGCCAATTATGTCTCAGACGCTGTTCTAGGCATTAGAGATAAAGCAGTGAATAATTTAAAATCCCTGCTTAACTTGCATTCTGTCAAACAGGAGACATGTTTTTAAACAAACATACAGCCAAGTACTATGAAGGAAACTAACGGCAGGTAAGGGGACTGAAAAGGGCAGCAAGTTGATGGCAGGTAAGGAGGGAGCCAGGCTGACAGCTGGGACATTTTCAGTTGTGTGGTCAAGGAAGGCCTGTGTAAGGAAGTAGTGTTTGAGCAGAGACCTGAATGAAGCAGAGACTGAGCACTTCAGAGTGAGCCAAATTTGGGTTCTGATTCTGGCATTGTAATTTACTTGCTGTTGGGTCTCTCTGAATGTGTTTCATCATCTGTTAAAAGTACAATTAATAAAACCTGCTTGCATTTATATATTTGATATTTATTGTTATCACTCTTCCGCCGCCTCTTTCTTTTCCTCCTTGTCCTCCTCCTCCTCTTCTTTTGCATTTAAAAGGTTACTAAAACTTTATATTCTCTGAGCATGCTGGTTAACCAGAGTTTATAATATTTACAGTAACTATTTTCCAAGTAAAAAAATCAAGTCTCAAGAAGATCAGACTGAGGGGAAAAAAAACCCCTCATTTCTGATTTATGGGTTTATTTAAATAAATATGTAAGAGAGTTCTAAAAATTAATTATGTTTAGTTACACATTTAATTAATCTTTGCCTTTATGGATAAGAAGATTACATGAAGTTGGCCATTTCTGGGAAGTCCAGGTCCATGGATAGCTTAACTGTGTGAAATGCCTACAGTTCCATGAAAGTCTTTTTTGGAAGTCTAGAAGTGAATTTTAACAGGTACAGATCTTAACTTCTTAGAACTTGACATGGGACAGTGGGTGGCAAGAATGTTGACCTAAGTGGAAAGTGACAGAAAAGTTCTGCAGTCAGAGTTTCTAAGGTCATGTGTTCCAGAGGCTGGGGTCTGAGTGGGATTGATGTGGACAGCGTTACTGTCAGTTCCTGGTAACATTAAAAGCTTCTTTAAAGAAAAACTCCACTGGGACCTTATTAGTTCTAGAGCCGTTAGCTGCTCTAAGGGGAGATTCAGAGGCACATCAGCCTTGAAGCTGAGTCTGTTTTACATCAGGTTTCCTCTCAGGGAGGAATACAGCATGTACCTCTGTCCTAGCAAGACTTCCAGCTGAAGGATTTCCTGAATCCAGTGTGTTCAGTCATCACTGTGATACTCTGAATTTGTACAGTGCTTTATGAATCACTTCAGTTTGTCCTCACAACAACCCTGCAGAGAGTCAGAGCAGACCCTCTCAACCTTATGGTTGAGGAAGTTACATATCCAAGATCACCCAGGCAGCCAGGACTACACCCAGACCTGAGCCCATAAGCAAGTGTTTTACCTTGGCCACCTTGCTGGGAAAGACAACCCTCCTTATCATGGGAGCTGCTGACATGTGGCAGATCTTTCTACAGAAATTATGTGGGGGACTGTAGTTGGTGTTGTGAACGCAGTCATGTGTATGAATTCAGCCTATAGAGAGGAGATTTGACTCAGGCCCTGAAGCCAAAGGGAGCTGTGCAGAGAGAGATGGCACTTCAGAGGGGAAAGAGATTTTCCTTGGAACATCATTAGGATTATAAATTTTGGAGCTAGAGAGGGACTGTGGGGATTGTATAATCCAGTCCCCTTAATGTTTAGAAAAAAAATGGAACTTCAGCTCAGAGAAGCTAAGGGATTTAAATCACAGCTGGTTTGTGACCAAGTACTGTAGAAGCCTGATGTTTCTAATGCTGGGGCAAAAGTGTTTCCTTCCTTGCAGTATTTTCCTTCCTGGTATCAGGTTTACTCTCCTTATTTTCCCTACTGCAATGGAAAGCCCCTTAAATTTTGACAGTTTGATATTTTTTAAATACTCATCCTAGCGCTCATGGTTCCTAAAAGCAGTCCTGATTAAAATGCCCTTAAGCATAATAATAAGAACAGTGATTAAGGCCATCCTATCCTTGTTACTGTGTGTTTATCCTGCTTACCAGTGTCATCTTAATTCATGAATGTACCACAGAAATGGAGCTCACCGGGTCCTGGAAGCAGTTGCTACTTTCTTATAAACTGTGTTTTGTTTTCTGTTGTTTCCTGTATTATAATGCATTGTTCTTATTTCCCTACATGCCTCTCCTCACATCTAGGCTGTGAATTTCTTCTAAAGGCCTGGTACTAGGCCATTCAAGACTGTGGGTTGTGTCCTCAAGCACAATGTATGATCTACAGAAGGCATCATTAAATGTGTTTGTTTTGGTAATATGTTTATACTCCATCTCCTTCAATCGCTTCAACTCCGCCCCATCTCCCCCCAACCCCCAAAATCAGGATAAAAATCCCCCCACCTCAGAAATGAAGATACAATCCTAATAGTTAACACACAGGAAAATTTGGAGCCTCGTGATTCATGCTTGTATTTGTCTTTTTAAGTATCTGTATTTTGAGAACTAGTGGTCATTGTTATTCTCTATTCACTTGAGCTATCCTCTATTCTTTGTTCGTATCTGAGTTCAGTTCAACAATATTGATTTCCTTTTAATGGAATAGAAGCTACCTCAGATCTTTCCTGCACATTGAGTTAATGTTTGGTGTTTTGGAGAGGAAACGACGCCTAGTGATAAAGGACTCTGGCTGTGGAGCCGGAGGGGCACAGGGTCTCTAATGTACTGCCTGTGGGGTTTTCTATGGACAAGTTGTTTGGCCTTGATAAGCCTCAGGATTTTTCCAGACTATTAAAGCCAGGGCTGTATTGACCAAATCAGTATACTTACAATTCTGAACAGCGACATATTCCTGGATTGTTTTCTGTTCTGATCATCTATGCAGATGGAGGAACGGGCTTCTGCCAGAATAGGCATCTTGATGGTGATACTGGGTAGAAGAAAAGATATGGAATATTACACTTTTAACTCTTATTTTATTAGTCATTAAAGCTTCCCTTGTGCAAATACTTGTAAACATTTGCTCAGTGTTTTTTAAAATATGTGACAGAAAGAGATTTATTGGAGCATTTGAAAATTTTTGGGTCTCATTTCCCAAAAGTCTAGCAGTGCATCCTTTTACCCATTATTAAGCATTCATAAAAACAAAGAGTTCTAACAGCTTTCGACAGTATCTCAAAATTATAATGATTTCTGTGTCAGACATTTGTTTGCTTCAGACTCTGGCTGATTGATACTGTAGTTCATTCCACAGAATGAATTAAACTTGTTAGAAAGTGTTTAAGGAGCATGATGGTTTTAAAATATGTCCACAAATTCCTTGACACTTCTCCCTTCAAAAAGTAGAGCCTAATTCCTCTTTTCCTTGAATGTGGGCCAGACATAGTGGCTATATTCTTTTTTTTTTTTTTAATGGAGTTTCTCTTTTGTCACCCAGGCTGGAGTGCAATGGTGTGATCTCGGCTCACTGCAACCTCTGCCTCCCGGGCTCAAGTGCTCCCCCTGCCTCAGCCTCCTGAGTAGCTGGGATTACAGGTGCCCACCACCACACCCGGCTAATTTTTGTATTTTTAGTAGAGACAGGATTTCCCCATTTTGGCTAGGCTAGTCTCGAACTCCTGAGCTCAGGTGATCTGCCCACCTCGGCCTCCCAAAGTCCTGGGATTACAGGTGTGAGCCACCGTGCCTGGCCCGTAGTGACTATCTTCTAACCAGTAGAAGGCGGCAGAAGTGATACCATATGACTTCTGAGGCAAGGTCATAACAAGGACACAGCTTCTGCTTGGCACTCTTCCTCATGGATTATTCATTCATGCAGGCAGAATTCATCCACCATGTTGTAAGGACGCTCAAGCTCCTGTGGAGAACAGAATGGGATATTCTCCCTCCAAACCAAGAGGGTCTTCTAAGAGAACTACTCATAGTGTTTAAGATTCTTGCAGGAATGGTAGTCACGTTCTACAGAGAGATGTGATTATGTAGTTAACTTGCTGATCTGCTGCCTGTACCCTTCTGAGAAGGGAGAGAGGAAAAGCAGAGAGAGAGAGAGGGGTCAGTAAAGAGAACTGGCACTCTTTGGCCAGTGGTGGATGCATGAATTTCCTGTGAATCAGTATAGAAGTTAGCTTGAGACAACTCCCTAGGACACTTCTCAAGAGCACTGCCTCAGGATGAGGAAGCCTCTGCAGCGTGAGACTGTGGAATGTAACTCTGCAAGTGGGATCTGAGAGTTCTCACATCAGGGAGTTGTGCCATGGGTAGGTCTTTCCGTAGGGGCTCCAAAGGACTTATACAAGACTCCAGCAAATGCAGCTGGCATTTGGATGCTAGTGGCCAGTCAGTTTGAAGCTAAAGGCCAATAATAGCCAATAGAATACTAGTTAAGTAAGAGTCACTTGTATCTTTCCATGCTCCTTAATTCAGCGCCCTGGAGGGGTGAGGAGAAAAGTAGTTTTATACTTGTTTTCCAGTAGAACCTCAGCAGTCCATCCTCTGTGTTGCTTATGATTTAAGCAGTATGCCCTAGTTTTCCAGCTTCCTCGGCAAGGACATATTACTACTTCTGGCCAATAAAACGCGAGGCCATGGAAAGCGTGTGTACAGTTCTCCAGTCTCTGTGTACCTGCCATGGCCACTAAAGTAATGGGTATACAGAACAGAGCCTTGTATTGAATCACCTTGGGCATGCAAAGTGAACAAGAATTAAACATGTAAACCTTCGAGACTGGAGCATTCTTTGTGACACCATAACCTCTCCTTCCCTGACTAATCCAGGCAGGGACACAGAAGTGGAATGCTCTCATGTTAGACATTTCCCTGGACATCTAGAGTTCATTTGATAAGTTAGGTTTTGAATTTAAGCAACCTGAGTTTTGAATCTGGTTTTGAATCTGAGCAACCTGAGTTCAGCTTTAGAGAAGAGGACTGCTCCAAGTGTAGGCCAGTGCCAATTCATGAACTACATACTACCTGTCCATGAGGAGATAAGTGCAGAATCAAAAATAAGCATTTTGGGCTGGGTGCTATGGCTCACAGCTATAATCCCAGCACTTTGGGAGGCTGAGGCAGGAGGATCGATTGAGGCCAGGAGTTTGAGACCAGCCTACGCAACATAATGAGACCTCACCTCTACAGAAAAATTTTTAAAATTAGCTGAGTGTGGTGGCGCATGCCTGTAGTTTCAGCTACTTGAGAGGCTGAGGTGGGAGGATTGCTTGAGTCTGGGAGTTCCAGGCTAGAGTGAGCTATTGATCACACCACTGAACTTTAGCCTGGGCAACAGAAGGAGACATCATACCAAAAAATAAAAGGTAAACATTTTGAAACTTTAATAGCAACTAGTCATTGCTTTGAAATTTTATTATATTTTATCAAAAAATAGACAGCATTTTGAAACTTTTACAGCAACTGGTCATTGCGATGATATTTTACTGTATTTTACAATAGTATTATTCTGCAATGGATTGTGAAAAACAAAAAACCCCAGAACTGACCCTTTATCGATGTAGTTTGAGGAGCACTGCTTTATAGTATGTATATTCAAATCAGTCTTAGGAAGATATAAGAGTAATTAATTTTGGATTTTTTATATTAATTTCATATATCCTGTTTCTAAGATTTATTGATCTTTCTTTTGAAATGACACTAATATAATAACAATTACAGTGGTAAGAGAAAACATCAGATATGAATTCCCTATATTTTCTCCCCTTCACTTTCCAACTTGACTTCTCTTAGGTACTCTTTTACAAAGTTCTACTTCCTCAACTTTTATTTACTTCTCAACTGCCTGAAATCTGGCTTTTCCCCCTACCACTATTCTTCTAAATTTATTTTGCTAAAGTCATCATTGATCTTCTAAATGTCAAATCAGTTGACTTGCCCTTTTACTTGACTTATTTGAACTCCCTCTCCTGTCTGCCGCGCAGCCTTCCTGGGATTTCTCCTTTACTTGCCCTCTAAAACTCCTCCTAGCCCTGGGGTTTTACTCCTCAACAACTCTGTCTATTAAAAGCTATGTGTTAGTCATTTAGAGGGTAAAATTTTTGAAATTTAATTCATTAATGGATTTAATAAGTTATTGTGCATATTTTGTAAAGAATCCTATTATAATGTAAATAAGCATTTTCTTAACCCATAAAAGAGAACCCAGAGAATGACGTAGTGGTGAGCTTGCTGGTGTTGAGTTCCCTCAACAGAGGCCAAGTAGAGAATCTGACTTTCACACCAAGGTAGTAACAAGATGGCAGTCCCCCGCCCCTACCTCACTTCATTTACCAGAGTGGTGTCAGAGGAGACCTGATAAAACACAACATTCAAATAAGATGTAAAATCTTATAGCATAATGTCAAAAATACCTAGGTTTCAATAGAAAATCACTCATCATACCAAGAACCAGGAAGATCTTAGATTTAATGAGAAAAGGCAACCAATGGATACTGACATTGAGATGATACCGATGCTCAAAAGATCTGACAAAGATTTTAAAGTAAACATTATAAAAATGTGTCAGTGAGCAATTTTGAATAAGCTTGAAACAAATGGAAAAAATTGACAACTTCCACACAGAAATACAGTCCCAGCAAAGATGTAAAAGATGTAAAGAAGAACCAGATGGAAAGTTTAGAACTAAAAAAAATACAATCACTGAAATAAAAAGCTTAACAGATGGTATCAGTAGCAGAATAAACAGGTGGAAGGAAAGAATCAGTGAACTTGAAGACAGAACAATAGAAATTACCCAATCTGAGCAACAGAAAGGAAATAGACTGAAAAAAAAAATGAACAGAGCCTTAGGGACATGTGGAACTATAAATGATCCAACATTTATGTTTATGTTATTTGAGTCCCAGAAAGAGAAGAAAGGAGATGAGACTAAGAAGTTATTTAGAGAAATAGTAGCTGAAAATTTTCCACAATTGGCAAAAACATAAACCTATAGATTCATGAAGTTGTATGAACTCCAATAGGATAAACCCAAAGAAGTCAACACTAAGACACATTGGAGTCAAACTTAAGAAAAGTAATGGCAGATAACCAGAGACAAACCCATAGAGGAAAAACAGTTAGAATGATAGAACAATTCTTATCAGAAATCATAGAGGCCAGGAGAAGTGCCAGAATGTTTTTCAGGTGCCAGAAGAAGAGAACTGTATCAACCCAGAATTCAATATTCAGCAAAAATTGAAATCAAGACATTCTGAGTTAACGGAAAATTAAATAATTTGTCACCAGCAGACCTGCTCTAAAACAATGGCTAAGAGAAATGCTCTTAACAGAAAGGAAATGATAGAAGGAATTTTGGAGCATCAAAAAGGGAGGAAGAACATGGTAAGAGCAAAAATATGGGTAAATACAGTAGACTTTCCTATCACTAACATGTAAAAGCTCTCAACTACACAAAAGGATTTAACTGACGTTTATTGAACAGTTCACCCAACAATAGCAGAGTACACATTCTTTTCAAGCACTCACAGAACATTTATTGAGATAGACTGTATTCTGGGCCATAAAACAACCTCAACAAATTTAAAATAATTGAAATCATAATGAGGATGTTCTCTGACCGTAATGCAACCAAACCAGAAATGAATTAACAGAAAGAAGTCTGGAAAATCTCCAAACACTTGAAAATTAAACAACACGCTTTTAAATAATCCTTGAGTCACAGAGAAAGTCTCAAGGGAAATGAAAAAATATACAGCATATCAAAATTTGTGGAACTCAACTAAAGCAGTGCTGAAAGGCAACTTTCTAGCACTAAATGCTCTTTAGAAAACAGGGAAAATCACAAACCAATGATCTAAGTTTCCACCTGCAGAAACTAGAAATAGAAGAGCGCAAAATAATAAAGAAAGAGCAACCAGAAGAGAGCACATAATAAAAGAGCAGAAATCAATGAAACTGAAAACAATAAAACAACAGAGAAACAGAAAAATAGAGAAAAGCAATAAAAAACTAAGAGCTGATTCTTTGAAAAGATCGATAAAATTGAGACTTGTGGCAAAACCAATAGAAAAATAGAGAAAAAAAACCACAAATTACTAATATTGGGAAAAAACAGAGAATATCATGGTAGCGCCTGCAAATATTAAAAGGGAAATAAGGAAATTGTGTAAGCAACGCTACAGACATAAATTTGACAACTGAAATAATACAGACCAATTCCTTTAAGAGTAATGATTTGAATAATGCTGTAATTAATAAGAAAATTGAATTGATAATTAAGATCCTCCCCAAAAAATCTTCAGGCCTAGATGGTTTCACTGGAGAATTCTATCAAACATTTAAAGAGGAATTAACACCAGTTCTGCAATCTCTTCTAGGAAATTGAAGAGGAGGGGATACTTTCCAACTCATTCTATGAAGCAAATAGTACCCTGATACCAAAACCAGGGAAGGACATTACAAATGTCTCTCATATATATATGTAATTTATTTATTTTTGAGATGGAGTCACATTCACTCTGTCACCCAGGCTGGAGTGCAATGGCACGATCTCACCTCACTGCAGCCTCCAACTTCTGGGTTCAAGCGATTCTCCTGCCTCAGCCTCCTGAGTAGCTGGGATTACAGGCATGCATCATCACACCTGGCTAATTTTGGTATTTTTTTGTAGAGATGGGGTTTCACCATGTTGGCCAGGCTGGTCTCAAACTCCTGACCTCAAGTAATCTGCCCACCTCGGCCTCCCAAAGTGTTGGGATTACAGGTGTGAGCCACCATGCCTGGCCATTACAAATGTCTCGTATATTTATATTATCATATATATAGTAAGTCCTTATTTAACATTGTCTATAGGGTTCTTGGAAACTGTGACTTTTAGAGAAACGATGTTTGAAGCAACCAATTATTTTTTTCTCATCAACAAAATGACATTGAAGGAAATAATGTTATTTTAGCACCTGCTGTGTAAGTGGTTTCACTACACTACTTGTTACGGTACAGTTGTATTTGCTGAAGGATTTGAGGTAGCCTCTGCCCTTTAGTACAGTTAACCAATGATCTGAATAAAGCTCTTAGGGGGTACGATATTTTCAGAATCGTGTTAGAAAATCAGAACATTAGTATAAGCTAGAGTTAAAAGAATCTTAGAACCATGGAATGTTGGAACGGGAAAGGCTTTTTTGAAAAATATTCAGTCTAACTCTTACTTTACTGATGAAAAAAGTAATGTTTTGGGAGGCTTTTTGACTAACATGAGATCACACAACAGATTTATGACTGAGCCAAGAAGAGAACACATTTATCCTGGCTGTTAGTATATTGCTGTATAACAGTCAGGGTCCTGTTGAAGTTACCAGGCTGAGAATTGTGCTAATTGAAGTATATTGAGACTGCTGGATGACTGGTAATAAATGTGTCTCTCTCTTCAGTCATTCCATATCAAAAGATTTGTCTTATTAAAATGTGTGACTTTATGAAGCTAGAAATCTGATAATGCATGAGGGCCTCCAACAGGATACCTTCAAGGATATGTATCTGTAGCAATTCACATATTGGACTCCAAGATCTCAATTTTTGCAGTTGATTGTCTTATATCTTCTCATTCCTTCCTTGTGTCTCTTTTTATTGCAGATAGCTGAGCATTTTTCTTTTTTCTTAGAGTATAACTGTTGGAAATTGTGCTCAACAAGGTATCACAACACTAATGGTCTGCCTGTGGCTTACTTGGCATAATGGCCTTAAATTCCTGAAATTGAATTTTTTGAATCTTTTGAGTAATGAATGGTGTCCTCTCCAGTGCTGTTTTAGGAATTAGTTCAAGGGCAGAAGAAAATAATCATTAAAACAATTGAAGATTCAGGCTATATATTAATAAGAAAAATTATAACATTAGCCATTTCTTGAGCCTGATTCCATTCCAGGAGCTGTGCTAAACCCTGAATCTGGATATTACTTAATCCTTAAAACAACGCTTTTTAATAGGTATTACCACCATTTTACAGATGAATAAACTGATACTTTGACAGGGTAAATAATATACCCAAGGTCACAGAGTAAGTACATATATAGACAGTCCCCGACTTAGGATGACTTGACTGAGATTTTTCAACTTTACAGTGGTTCAAAAGTGATACATTCAGTAGAAACCATTCTTCAAATTTTGATTTTTTTTTCCCCAGGCTAGTGATAAGTGGTGTGATATGCTCTTGAGATGCTGGGCAGCAGCAGTGAGCCACAGTCCCCAGTCATCTGTGAGATCATGATGGTAAACAACCGACGTGCTACAGCGTACAGAACTGTGTTGCCAGTGATTTTTGGATATTGTATTTTGTTTTTCATAGCCCATCATTGTCTACAAAATGACCATTTTGATTTTAAATATTTTCAGTTTATGATGGATTCATCAGGACATCCCATCTCAAGTCAAGCAGCATCTTTATATCTCACAGAATTAATTAGGTAACTGATCTTCGGCCAACAACATGTACCCTAGAGGAAAAAAAATGTGTTTTTAATTTAGAAACAGAAGCAAGCCTTTCAACATAATACTAAATTAATAGATAAATTTTTCAAATAAAAAAGACCTTGTTGGATTTCTAAATTCACTGTCCTTGCCTAAACATCTCCACCACCTAGCACTGAGATACATACTTCCATAGTAGGCATCACCAGTATTTGCTGGCTACCCTGGCTATTGCCATTGTCAGAATCACCTCATGACAAAAGGGCTTGATATAAGGGATAATTGAGCATATTCTGAGTAATTGACAGAAATGACTTTTGGCTCCTCAGGCAGAAGCTATATATGTTTTAGAATTATATATTGTAGTTTGGGAAAAAAGTATCTAAACTAATTTTTATCCTGTCTGCTCTTCTCTGGTGACAGATAAAGTTGTCGCCAGAGTAAAAAGTAAAGTAAAAAACAAAAACAAACAAAAAACCCAGAAAACAGAACCCATAGGACTGAAAGGAACCTTATAGAAGTGATCAACAATTGAGGTGATCCAGTCCACTCAGGTAGCAAAAGGAATATCCGGATTTTCCAAAAGACTTTCAAGGCTGGTTTTCAAAATTATCTTTCATAGAAAACCTTAAATAGCCAGCTATCTTTCTGCATCTACATTCTGTCTGCATCTGCATTCACCCATAAGTGTTTCATGCCCAATTTCTTAAAGACATATTTATGTGTAAAGCTAGATACATATGTATAAAACAAAATGTTGCTAACATTCTGATAGGGTGCTCACAGGATTATTATGCTAAAACAAAAGTATTGACATTATTGAGAAACACCATAATCATTATGAAGATAAAACTAGGAAGTTTCTGAAGCATCAAAGTGGCAGTTTATTATAAAGTGGTGGAAGAAGCCCCAAGCTCCCAAGAGACTGTAATGATCTTCTGCTTTTCCTTGGGAGCAAAGGGAGAAATATCTTTAATTTGGGAAATGGGGGAAGACAAGTGTGTTTTCCACACTCTTGTGATTTAGGTATGTGCTCATTAAATTGAGTCAAATGTTGACTCATGGCAAAAAAAAAAAAAAAAAGAGAAAGGAAGACGATAATGTAAAAGGAATCCGCTTAAACTTTGAATTTTCCATATAGGATATCTGATTTAGACAGTTCTTTTGTAGATTTTAAGCTTGCTATAAAGTCTCATAAACAGAAGATTTAAAAAAATAGGTAATATGGTGGTATTCCCCAAAAGCATGTTAAGGAAATACTAGTAGTACTTTACTTCTGTAAAGAGCTTTACCACCTACAGTCTTGGTACTCAAAATGTGGCCCATGGATCAGTAGCATCTCATCTCATGGGAGTTTATTAGAAATTCAGAATCTCCCTTGGCCCCACCTTAGACCTAGGAAATCACACTGTATGTTAACAAGGTCCCCTGTGATTCTTATTCACATTAAGTTCAGAGGAGCCTCTGTCTACAAAATACTTTTACGTGCATCATCTCCCCTGCCAATGTAGTGTGAACGTAGGAGAAAGTGACATCAACCTTACATGCAGGAATCATTTCCCCTGAGGTGAAGAGAATAATGATAATGGTAGCAACTACTGCCCTTTAAGTCCACACTGTGTGCCAGGCACTCTACGTAAGTATTCACCTCATCCTTACCGCACCTCATGAGGAAGGTAATAGTAGCTCTACTTTACATTTGAGGAGAATGAAGTTTAAGAGGGTAAGTAACTTGCTTAAGATCACACAGCCAGGAAATGCCAGAGCCAGGTTAGATCCCTGACTGCCAAGCTCCTGCTCTTTGCAAGTGTTTGAGAACATCTTGGAATGAGAAAGGGTTTACAGAGGTGGATTTCAGCTGTGGCTGCATTTTGGCGTTACAAAACACTGATGCCCACTCTCAGAGATTCAGATTTAATTGGTCTGGGATCTAGATCTGACACTGGGATTTTAAAAATCTTTCTCAGCAATCGCAATGTCTACCCCAAGGTTGAGAACTTCTGGTTTATGGACTGGCTAAACTTTAGTTTGCCCCTGTTAATGGGATTTCCATCGGGAACAGTTCATCTGCCTCAGTTCACTTATTGTATGGATAAACTTTGAGATTGCTGTCACTGGGAGTAGTGGCATAAGTACGTAAAGCATTTGGTGTGTTGTTACATGGAACAATCACATTGTGTTCAGAGAGAGAGAGATTGAATATGGCTGTCCAGATCTGGCTAAATGTCCAAGGCAGTTAGGCATCTTTGCAGTTTTTGTGAGCACAGTTCTCCGAACATGATGATTTCCTCAGTTGTCTTACTTCTTACGCAGTCTGGCTCTCATTGTCAGGCACAACTTACTTAAAATCTTGTGTTTAGGTCTGTAAGTGGGTCTCAATGTTAGACAAATCTTGTAAAATAAATTCCAGGCCAGGTGTGGTGCCTCACACCTGTAATCCCAGTACTTTGGGAGGCTGACGTGGGCAGATTGCTTGAGCCCAGTAGTTTGAGACCAGCCTGGGCAACATGGTGAAACCCATCTTTACCAAAAAGTACAAAAATTAATCAGGCATGGTAGTATGTGCTTGTGGTCCCAGCTACTGGGGAGGCTGAGGTTAGGAGGATCACTTGAGCTTGGGAGGTGGTGGTTGCATTGAGCCGAGATTGAGCCACTGTACTCCAGCCTGGGTGACAGAATGAGACCCTGTCTCAAAAAAGAAAAAGATAGCAAAGTTCTATCCTGCTCCATAATTTGGTGACAGGAGTCAGCTGTGTGCTTTACTTATTCATTTAATGCTTACCTTACCCTGTTTCTTAGGTGGGCAAATTGAAGTTTACAGAAATTAAGCAGTTTGCTAGAACTGTGATTCAACTCAAAATAATTCAAAACAACCCGTGTTGTCTTCTCTTTACTGTATTTTTTTTTTTTTTTTTTTTTTTTTTGAGACAGAGTCTTGCTCTGTCGTCCAAGCTGGAGTGTAATGGTGCAATCTCGGCTCACTGCAACCTCCGCCTCCTGGGTTCAAGCAATTCTCCTGTCTCAGCCTCCCAAGTAGCTGGGATTACAGGTGCCCACCACCACACCCGGCTAGGTTTTTGTAGTTTTAGTAGAGATGAGGTTTCACCATGTTCACTAGGCTAGTCTTGAACTCCTGACCTCAGGTGATCCACGCTCACGTTGGCTTCCCAAAGTGCTAGGATTACAGGCGTGAGCCACTGCACCTGGCCTACTATACTTTCTAACAGGAAAGAGGGTCTAGCCCTAAACAGCCAACCCTTGAAAATTAAATTAGTTCAACACAGACTTACAGAGGCTCTGATGTGAGCCAGGCTCTGAGCTAAGTTCCAGGGATCTAGAAATGAAGAAGGTGGCCAGGTGCAGTGGCTCATACCTGTAATTCCAACACTTCGGAAGGCTGAGGCAGGAGGATCACTTAAGCCCCCGAGTTTGAGACCAGCCTGGGCAATATAATGAAACCCCATCCCTGAAAAAAAATAAAAATAAAAATAAAAAATAATTAGCCAGGCATGGTGGTTTGAACCTGTAGTCCCAGCTACTTGGAGAGGGGCTGAGGCAGAAGGATCACTTGAGTCTTGGAGATTGAGGCTGCAGTGAGCCATAATCACACCACTGCCCTCCAGCTTAAGTGACAGCCTATGGAAAGAAAATGTGGGGCACATGTGTAATTTAAATTTTTCTAGTGGCTGAGTTTTAAAAGTTAAGTAAGGGTGAAATTAATTTTAATAATATATTTTATTAACCCAGTATATAAAAAGTATTATTTCACCATGTAATCAATATGAAAATTAATAATATTTTACATTCCTTTTCTCATACTAAGTATTGGAAATCCTATGTCTGTTTTACATGTCTGTACATCTCAGTTTGGACTAGCCACATTTCAAGTGCTCTGCTACCTTACTGGACAGTATTATCTAGAGAAGCACTGAGAAAAGCACAACGTCCCTATTGTTGAGAGGAGCAAGGATTAGGGGAGGTTGATTGGTTGTTGCTACCATTACATTGGAGTAAGTGTAATGCTGTGTTCCCCGGGCTTTATCCCTGCACCCAGTGAAATCATGCCTTACACTTCTCAGAGACCCTTAGTTATAAATGTTCTCATATATCAAAGTTTTAGCGAAATGACTAAGATTCCAGTTCATGACAGCCTTTTTCTAGCCTAGCGTACAGAAAAGCTACTTGTATCTCCAAGGCCCAGTCTTGTCTGTACCAGATATTTTTAATAGGGCCTGATTCTTCCTGTCTGTACCAGATATTTTTAATAGGGCCTGATTGTTCCTGTTTGTACTGGATATTTTTAATAGGGACTGACTTTGTAATGGTTATAGTTATATCAAACTTTTTAAGAATCAATCTAAACAATAAGTGTTTTGCCTTAATTTATTAAGATGTTTTTAAAAATTAGAGCCTAGCACAGTGGCCTGGAGTCCCAGCTACTCAGGAGGCTGAGGCAGGAGGATTTCTTGACCCCAGGAGTTCAAGGCCAGCATGAGCAAGCTAAATCACAAATTGTGTTCCGTAGAATTCTTCTTCCAGGACATGTGGATAAGGCTCTCATATCCCTGCAATCAAATGATTTGGAATGCTAGATTCCCCTCCAGGAAATTCATTCTGCATATTAGCATATGAAGGGCTCTGAGAAGTCCTATATTAACTTTGTTTAATCCAGTCTTTCATACTCACTTGACCATGAAAGACACATACTTCTCAAGACATCTGCATCATTAACATCTTATGAGACACAGCTGCTCCGTGGAGAAAGGTTTGGAAAACACAGAACTAGAAGATCACTTCAGTTACTTTGCTGACCCTATATTTGTATAATGACTGCCTTTCCCACTAGAAGAATAAGGCACAGGACTCCTTTTTCCATCTAAATCAACATAGTGGGGATTAGAGAGTGGCTGTTCAGTCTAACAGACCTTGAGAATTGACATTTCCGTGGAAGTACAATCTTTACAACTACTTAGACTAGAGTCAGTCTGTATTTAAGTGAACCATTGTAGAGAGCAGGATTGGAAGAATGAAGAGTGTGGATTAACTTAAAATACCATGAGATGGTGAAATTGCCACCCAACACTGGATTATAAAACACTGGAAACTTGTAATTCTCCGTGGCCAAGCCCAGCCATAGTTAGATTTGTGATGAGTTTGATCAATCTGAGTGACATATCCAGGGTCCAGCCCAGTAATTAAACAATTCTTTGGTTCGTTTATTTTATTATATTAAGGAGAGGGACTCATCAATGGAGAAACCATGCAATGCTGCAGTAACTTATTTCATATCTATTTGGAGCACAGAGCCAAATTAATTCTCTCTCTTTCCTCCTCTCCAATCCTCTCTAGGACCAAAACATCCTCTCTTGTTTCATATGTTGTTTTTTTCCCTCAGGGGTACAGTGTCTTTCAGTAATAGAGAATACAGTGACTTTGCTGCTTTCTAATTTCCATTTTTTCCAGATCCTCTAAGGATTGTAGATGGGTATGTGCAGTTTCTAAGCCCCTAGTGTAGTATTTTTTTCACCTACTTTATGCAGATGCCTCATAAGAGAAAACTCATTCTTTTGTCTCTTATCCAGTTTTTTATAATGAGCTATGCAACATTTTTTTTATTTAACAGATGAAGCATTACTGAATTACTTATGAACATATTTCTATGCTGAATAAATTTTATTAATGATTTTTAAAAATCACTGTTCAGCCAGTTGGCTTGTCTTATTAATGATTGGTGATAATTCTTTTTTTCAAGCAGATCTTTATGAACTACTGCATATAAGAAGCACATCATAAAGGAAATATGAATCCTTTTGTTGTTAGCCTACACAATGTTGATCTGTACTGTTTTGCGTTTCCAAAGTTAAAGGTGTAAAAGCATTCTTTGTTCTTTTGCCTTTGGCAGCATTGGTGGTAATTACAGTGAGCTAATGGCTGGGGGTGTTGCATATTGTGTTTGGGCCTCCATTTCTACACTTACTACCCTGAGTTGTGATTGGGTCTGCCTTGAGGTTGTGAGCAGGAAGCTGTGTTCATCATCTTTTATCCCTGATGCCCCCTGTGGTACTACTGTAAATGTTTGTTGAAAGAATGATAAAGGCATTTTTAGAAAATTAAGTCCAAGCCAACAGAGATTAATAAATTGAGGTAGTTTTCACTCTGAAGGTCTCAGAGAACCTGATGCTAAGGAGCTAAGCTAAGAAACAGGTTCATACCAACAGTAGCCAGCTGTCTAATGTTGGGTAGGTTGTGACCCTTCTTTGTACTTCACTTCTCCATCTGGAAAATGAATGATTAGTAACTTTGCACCCTTCCAAGTAATACTGTAATGATAAAGGGGAGGCATGAGAGCATGGTGAGCTCTTTGGAGGAAAGATATATGTAACACTCAGTCATCATTGTCTTTACTATTATTTTTCTAGGGCATGTAATCTATTCAGTTTATTCCTTGAAGAACACAGAAAAAAAGCTAGCTGGAGTAGAGAGTTCATGCTGGTGAGACATGGAAAATGAGACTGGTTAGGCAGAGTGAGCCCAGTTTAGAATACATCTTTTCCAATTCGGGGAACCTATAGGACTTTGTCCTAAAAAATTACCTCTACCCTCTACCTCCACTCCAAGTTCTAAGAGCGTGAAGTGACAGCCTGAGACAACTGGAGACCCATGACTAGGTCTCAGGTGGGCTATCTAGAAATGATTTGTAAGTCACTGGATGTAGATAGTGTCTCCCTAAATCCTGCCTTCTCTACCTGTATCTTGCTCACAGAAGCCTTGGTTTATTGCCCAGATGTCATTTAATGCTATTTGAGTGTACTGGTTAAGAGCCTAAACTATAGCATCAGACTTTCTGGGCTTGCCCTTTCTAGATGTGTGACCTAGGGCAAGTTCTGTAGCATCTCTGACTCATCTGGAATAATAGGATAATTACAACATTTAACTCATACCCACTTGTGAGATTAAATTAACAAATGTAAAATGCCTAAAATAGTGCCTGGCACATAGGTTTCAATAATTTTAGCTATTAGAATAGATATTATTATATACTGGGATTTGAGCTGAGCACTATATATATTATCATTCTGTCATCTAGCTATAGATCTGAGACAGGGATTTGGCTAGCACCCAACCACTTGGAGAAGGGGGCCAAACTCCATTGGAGCACAAGCCCATACTTTGTTTTGGGTAAATATTGGGCCTAGATACGGCTTGCTTTCTTTGAGGTCAAACAGGAAAAAAAAAGAAAAACAAACGACGACAACAACAACAATAAAAAACAGAGATAAATGAAAAATGCTACAGAATAAGGGAGAGGCAACAGTGATTCTCAGAAGACAAGCAGACCTTTAAAAATTCCTTACTGTAAGAATGAAGAGAAAAATGTATAAAAAGTTTGGCATCCTTAGTAGGATACAAAAAGATATGAAATAGAAATTAAAAAAAAAATTTTTTTCTTTTTTTGGAGATGGAGTCTCACTCTGTCACCCAGGCTGGAGTGCAGTGGCATGATCTCAGCTCACTGAAACCTCTGCCTCCCAGGTTCAAGCAGTTCTCCTGCCTCAACCTCCTGAGTAGCTGGGACTACAGGCACATGCCACCACGCCCGGCTAATTTATTGTATTTTAGTAGAGATGGGGTTTCACCATGTTGCCCCAGGCTGGTCTCAAACTCCTGAGCTCAAGCAATCCACCTGCCTTGGCCTCCCAAAGTACTAGGATTACAGGCATAAGCCACTGCCCCCAGCCAGAAGTAAAAATCTTGAGAAAGGAGGTTGATACGGGAAAAGGGGGTTGAATAAAAAAGATGGATGATAGAAGGAAGATTGTAAGGAACCTAAAATGTAAAATGTACAATAAAGGTAGAATTGAGAAGAACTGATACAGTGGGAGACTGGGCGTGGTGGCTCACGCCTATAATCCCAACATGTTGGGAGGCTGAAGCGGGCAGATCACCTGAGGTCAGGGGTTTGAGACCAGCCTGGCCAACATGGTGAAACCCCATTTCTACTAAAAAATAAAAAAAATAGCTGGGTGTGGTGGCTTGCGCTTGTAGTCCCAGCTACTTGGGAGGCCGAGGCAGGAGAATCACTTGAACCCCGGAGGCAGAGGTTGCAGTGAGCCACAATCATGCCATTACACTCCAGCCTGGGCACCAGTTTTTTGTGAGACTCCATCTTCAAAAAAAAAAAAAAGAACTGATACAGTGGGAAACTGAATCAGTAGAATACAGAAGAAAAGAACAAAGAGAAGGAAAGGATGGGAAGCATTGATGCTGGGCTTGAAAGTCTTCCGTTTCTCATCTTGCTCCCATATTTCAGTGGGCTGATGCTGCCAAGAGAAGTTTGGACCTGCTCTTCCCGTTGGCCGCCCTTCTTTGGCTCCTTTGTTAGTACCAGAAAATGTGTTTCTTTGTCTATATTCTTCATACTCCATTTCAATAAAATCACTTGTCCAGTGTAATACAACCAAAAGCCATAACTGGTGTGGTTCTGTCCCAGCACTTCCTAAGAATGGCTTAGGTATTTTTACGTGGTGAGAATATTATTAGAAGAGTTAATAAACTAAAACAACTTTTATTCTACAAAGCAGAGCTGTAGACAACAATATAGTGATCATTTTTATTACCTAGAAACTTTGAGAAAATGATTGTACACATAAATCTAAGCAAAGACCTAATGGCAAATAGTTGTCATCAAAGTCTTTTTTATTATTATCTGCCTTTAAGAACCTGGTCTTATTGTATTTGTGTTTTGAAATCAGTGCATATAATATGATTTCAATAATATAAACAAAACAACCCATACCAAAACAAAATGAAACCACCACCACCAACAAAACCCAAAAAGATTGTCAGGAACTACTCTAAAATGTTAACAATGATTATCTTCAGTCACTAGGTAAGATATATAGATAGGGCTTTTTTCTGTATTTTTAAATATTTTCTACATTGAATCTTTTGACTATAAGAAACAGAAAATCTGACTTATGATGGTTTAAATAAATAAGGGCTTATTTTTCTCACAAAACAATAATTGTGAGGCACCTGACATTGGTTCAGAGGTTTAAGAATAATAAGACCAATTTCTCTGCAGTCCTCTTGGCCTTTCTTATAGTCTCGCCTCTCATGGTCACAACATTGCTGCTGAAGCTCCAAACCTCATGACTCGTTCAAATAAGTAAAAGGGAGCTGCTTCTGTATCCCTTTATCAAAAAAGTAGGCTGGGCGCAGTGGTTCACACCTGCAATCCCAGCACTTTGGGAGGCCAGGGACAGCAGATCACTTGAGGTCAGGAGTTCGAGAACAGCCTGGCTAACAGGGTGAAACCCAGTCTCTACTAAAAATACAAAAATTAGCTGGGCATGGTGGCGTACTCCTGTAATCCCAGCTACTCAGGAGGCTGAGGCAGGAGAATCGCTTGAACCTGGGAGGCGGAGATTGCAGTGAGCCAAGATCGTGCCACTGCACTCCAGCCTGAGCAACAGAGCAAGACTCTGTCTCAAACAAAATAAACAAAACAAAACAAAAACAAAAGCTTACTCTAAAATCCCAGAAAAGTTCTGCTTTTGTCTGATTGATCACAGTAGTGTCACTTGACTAACCCTAGCTGTAAGAAAGGCTGGGAAGGTAAATACTTGGCTTTCTAGCCCCATAGGCAGAGGCAGGCAGGAGAGTAGGAGGAAACTGAAAATGAATATTGGGTGCACCAGCCTTCGCTGTCTGCCACAAGCATTGTTTTTTAATTTAGTATTTTCATAATAGAAATTTTTTAAATTTCAATTTTAATTCAATTTTGAATTTGCTATACAATCTCAGTAATGCAAAAACATGCACAACAACAACAACAACAAAAACTAAAAGAAGCAGTATAGTTGTCTGCTCTAGGTTTTGAGACTAGTGATATTCTGCCTTAGCGTCCCCAGTGGTTGCTGTAAGTGATCAGAGGGAGAAAAAATGGGTGGTTTCTTCATTTATATATGCATGGAAGAAGTGGTTGGCTGGAAATAAGCGTGTAGACAAGCAGGTCTGGCAGAATAGTCAGGCAAAGGAATTTACCCATCCTGATGTATGTAGCAGGGTTGAGGTTCACTGTGAACCAACAAATGTCTTGGGAAGCCCAAGTTCAAGTGATTTTCACAGGTTTCTGTAATCCTGTGAGTCTACAGCTCAAATAAAGAGGTAAATGGGGTTTCAGATTTAAAGTGGATTATGAGAGCTTTCTAGGAAAACATGTTTAAATACCATCTCTGTGATGTGCATAAGTGAGCCAGCCTCAGGAGCCTCCAATTTCCTATGTAAGTTCCTCTCAATTAAACAGAAACAGAAGAAAAACTGAAAGCAGTAAATTGATTCACAATTTTAATCCCATTTTGCTCTTTTCAGTGTTTTTGAAATTGCCCTAACCAAAAGCCCATATACTAATAGAAAAATGAGCGGAATATGTGAATCACTTGTTCTGATAGCATTATGTTAATCTAGCTAGAACACTTCACACAATCATAGAGTTTGAATTTTCAATCCAGTGTGAATTTTTAAAAGGAAACTTTTCAGACCCGATTGCCTTGGGAACGCAGATTTCATAATTTGCTCTCCAGCCTTGCTAAAACATCCATCTGTCTTTGCAATTGAATTTGCAAGGTAAAATCATTTTAAAGAGCTGTTCTTTTGACCAGCTCTTCTGCTGTTTCTCCCTTTTCCTGTTCATTTTCAGGGATTTCTATTTGTCTGGGCAGACCATGCTGTCCTGTTATCCTCCCTGGGCTGAAGGCACGATGCTGCTCTGGAGGATGGGCTTTGTCTCCACCCTGGGTTGCACAGTTGAATTCTGTAGCAGTTACTGTCTCAGACTCTCAGAGAGGCAAAGTAACCCAGGGAAAAATTGTGCTGGGCTGAGAGGTGGTGGGTGTGAGTTCAGGTCCTAGCTCTGAATCTTAGTGACCACATGGCCTCTGTGAGTGTCTTCAAAAGCAGACCCAGCCACCCTGCCTTTGTACTAGACTCAAATAAAATAATGAAGGTCCAAGGGCTTTGAAAGCAGACGAGAGCCCTAAAATGTTAAATTTAATTAAGCTCAACAATATAACAAATATTTTTGAATTTTAGGGTATCTGAGGTATATCCAGGTAGACATATTCAGAAAGCCATTAGATTTATGAGACTACGGCTCAGGAGAGAACTCAGAGCTAGAATTGCCTATTTAGGAGTCACATGCTTGGTACTTTGTGCCATGTTATGAGATCACCAAAAGAGAATTTTGTTTATTATCATTATCATTATTATTATTATTGCTACTACTGGTTTTTATTAGGAAAGCTTCCCCTCTCCCTTATTAATAATCATTGTGAAATTAGGAGGAAGCACATACATGGGTGTCTTTTAATCTGTCTTCTTAATCCATTACATTTCACAGATAAACTGGTGAGGAGGATCAGTCAGTAAACGAGATTTTTAAAGTAAGGTTTTCAGTTTCTCAGTCTTTTGCTTAAATTATTGGATACCAGCCAAAAGACTTCCCAATTAATTAGCTTTGATGATTTATTTTAACAACTTAAGCTGGGTGACAGTATAAAAATGAAGTTGTTTCTTCAGATTATTAATTAGTAGTACCAGAGTATAAAATTACCTCAAAGCATTCAGTGTCACTCAATGTGGTGGTATTGTCGTTTTGGTGTGATGTCTTTTCATTGTGTAGGACTTTCCCACATGGTGAAGGTTGTGTAGTATCCCTGGCCCCGCCCACAACTTGCCAGTGTGGTCTCCCAGATATTTTGACAACCAAAATACCCCCACCACATTTGCAAAGGCCATGTCAGGGCACTTCCTCCCCTACCTACACACTCTGGTACTCTTAAGGAAATGGGTTCCATCCCCATACAAGCAGAGCTTCGCTATAATATTCTCAGAGCCCATAATTTTGCACTGTCCTTAGGTGAGATGATCTGGTGTTAAGTTCCCTTTGATACTTACTTAGGAAATATGATGGCATCTAAGACTTACAGTGAGTTGTACTCTAGCAAAATAATGCTAGAGGGAGTGGCAGATTTTGTTAATTGTAATATTGAGGACTATGGTAATTGAAGCTGTTTGGAATAATACCAATGCCCTAGAAACTGTTTCATTTGATCTTCATAATAGCCTTCTGAGGTAGATGAAAACCTGAGGCCGGGCCGGGCGCGGTGGCTCAAGCCTGTAATCCCAGCACTTTGGGAGGCCGAGACGGGCGGATTACGAGGTCAGGAGATGGAGACCATCCTGGCTAACACGGTGAAACCCCGTCTCTACTAAAAATACAAAAAAAACTAGCTGGGCGAGGTGGCGGGCGCCTGTAGTCCCAGCTACTCGGGAGGCTGAGGCAGGAGAATGGCATAAACCTGGGAGACAGAGCTTGCAGTGAGCTGAGATCCGGCCACTGTACTCCAGCCTGGGTGACAGAGCGAGACTCCGTCTCAACAAAAAAAAAAAAAAAAAAAAAAAGAAAACCTGAGGCCAGGAGAAGTATTAATAGTAACTTCCTTAAGAGAACATGACATGAAGTAGTAGAGCCGGGAATAGGGATCTTCTGATTTTGCTCACAGTGCCTTTCCACCATAAAGCACTGTCCCACATAACTGGCAATTCTGAATTATTAAATCTGGTAGAATAAGACCCATGAAACAAATTGCAGAGCTTAGGCAGCAACGTTGAGAAATGGCAGGCTCAGGGGATACACCAATTACCAAGGCAAAGTCAGCTGAGCATGCAACAGATATAAAATTTTTTTATTGCTTGCTTGTTTATAACTTGTTTCATTCAAAAAGGATTTATTTAACTTATAATAACAAATGATGATATAATAAAAATAGAAAATCAAGATCAAAGAGCCCAAACATGCAGCATATAAGGGCTAATATAGTTGTTATAGTAGAGTTTCATATTTAAGTCAGAGCTTCTTGGTGGCTGAAACAAAGAAAGAAATATAGTCATGTGTCATTTAACAATAGGGATACATTCTGAGATGCATCATTAGGAAATTTCTTCATTGCATGAACATCAGAGTGCACTTACATAAACCTGGATGGGATAGCCTACTACACACCTAGGCTATGTGGTACATAGCTGACTGCTCCTAGGCTACAAACTTGTATAGGAGGGTACTGTACTGAAATGTTTAACACAATGATAAATATTTATATATCTAAACAGAGAGAAGGTATGCTTTATGGTATTATAATCTGATGGAACCCCTGTTGTATCTACAGTCTGTCATTGCCTGAGTGTCTGTCATTGACTATACATAATTCTTTTTTATTTTTTCTTTTGAGACGTGGTCTTGCTCTGTCACCCAGACTGGAGTGCAGTGGTGTGATCTCGGCTCACTGCAACCTCCACCTCCTGGGTTCAAGTGATTCTCCCACCTCAGCCTCCTGAGTAACTGGGATTACAGGTGCATGCCACCATGCCTAGCTGATTCTTGTGTTTTTAGTACAGATGGGGTTTCACCATGTTGGCCAGGTTGGTCTCGAACTCCTGACCTCAGGTGATCCGCCTGCCTTGGCCTCCCAAAGTGCTGGTATTACAGGTGTAAGCCACCACTCTCAGCCTATCATTCTTTTTTTAATTTAATTTTTTTATTTTTATGGGTACATAGGAGGTGTATGTAATTATAGGTTACATGAGATATGTTGATACAAGCATATAATGCATAACAATCACCATCAGGGTAAATGGGGTGCTTGTCCCCTCAAGTATTTATCCTTTGTGTTACAAATAATCCAATTATACTCTTTTAGTTATTTTTAAATGTATGATTAAATTATTATTTGCTATAGTCACCCTGTTGTGCTATCAACTACTAGATTTTATTCATTCTTTCTAACTATTTTTTTCATAATTGTTATTATCCAAAAGATGGAGCCTAGTATTCCTCAGGGAAAGGGTAGCTGAATTCTAAAAGAAATTTCTCAAGAGGGAATTTAAATAGGGGATTCTGGTGACAAAATGTATGGTATCAATAAAATTTTATAGCAAAGATTGTAATAGACTTCAGTGTGCTTTTTCTAACAGCAATCTTTAATCAAAAGCAAATTAACTAACCTGAGGGCACCATGATAACCCACAATTCTATGTGGGTCCAAGGCAATTTGGTTCAAGTTTACAGGTTTTTGTGGTCTCACTAGATCCAGGGCTAGAATTTAGAGCATCAAGAGGCATGGATGGCTCAAAAGTTCCTTGGGAAACTTCTATTAATAGACATCTGTCTCACACGACTTTGTTAGAATATGGTTTGTAATTATAGGCTGTGACAAGGGCTGGGAGGGTTTATATTGGAGGGCACATCTATCAGGATGTGCTAGGTGCTAATAGAGTAACAGCCCATAAATCTTAGTGGCTTAATACAACAAACTGTTATATTCATACAAAGCCTACCAGAGGTCCATGCAACCCTTAGGGGCAGCACACTAATCTAGGCCTGCCATGGCTCCATCCTCCTATAGCTGTACCATCTGGAATACAATACATACCTTCCGCAGTTGATGAGATGGAGGAAGAGAGAGCATGGAATACTGCACTTCAGCTCTTCAACGCTTCTGTCTGGAAGTAACACATCACTTCTTACTTTTCATTAACTAAAGCAAGTCACTTGCCATGCCTAACTTCTCATGAGTAGGGAAATACATACCTGAATGTGGAAGAGAACCAGATAGCAGGGAGCATTGGTAAAGTCTACCACAGATGGGCAAGAAAGGTAATCCAAGCCAAGTGAATAGGATAGGCAGAAGAGGCAGGGTGGGATTGAGCAGAAGGGTGTATGGGGCTGCTTTGTGGCTGGCATAGGAAGGCTGAGTTGGGGCTGAGTCAGGAAAGCCCATAAGTTCCACTTGACTACACTTTGTAGGCTAGAGGGACCCTCAGGAGCTGCTCCAAGGAGATGGTACTGGTTCAGCTTTCAGGGTCTTAGCTCAAGGGAGGAGCAGAAGCAGCTATCTCAGCATTTCAGTGATTCTACCCCATGCCTCTAAACAAATGTTTTTTTCATACTGAAACTAACTCCTTGTAACATTCCCTGCATTGCTAACTTATGAGGCTGCCTCCCACCTCTTATTGTGATCCAGAATGAAAACCAGGCACACTCTGCCTTTTCCAAACAGTGACTAATGGCAGAGCTTGGCCAGGCAGGCCCAGCATATTTTTCACTATGCTCTGGGCTTCCCACCAAGTCTCTCCCAGTGGCCCGGCCATAGCCATTAGAGATGACTGTGCCTAGCACTTCCTACCTCATCATCTATCACCAGCACCCCTTTCCAGCCACCTCCTTTTTAATAGGTTTAATTATTACTTCCCTGACTTCATGGCACAATTAATCTTCCCCATTGCCTCGGGATTTACAGCTGCACAGGCCCAGGGAATTTCTGAGCTATTCACCTGCAGTCTAAGTCTTTAACTATCCAAGGGAAGTGGGAAGGAGGGCTATGCATGAAGGCAATGAATATTTGTGGGTTCCAGTGGGCTCCAGCTGACTTCTTGTCACTGCTCATTCAGCCCAAGGCTTTGGGATGGTGGTGGGAGGGGACTGCAGAGGAACTGACTCTGCTCCCAGTCAGCATCAAAGGGAGTCTTGAGGGGTGGGGGTGAGCAATAGAATCTATTTCTCTGCATTTGGAGAAATAAATGTATAGCAAATAAATAATACATTTAGACTCTAAAATATAGTCTCTACAAAACTACTACATTTTATTTCCTCCAAAGTTGGTTTAAAAGGTAGGTAGCTAAAATAAATTTAAAAATAATAATAATAATAATTAAAAAAAAAAAAAGGTAGGTAGCTTCCAATGGAGTGTGCTTGCTTATAGGAGGGAGAGGTGGTACAGAGATTTCCCAGCCTTATAGCAGGCTCCTCAGAATTGAAACAGAAGGAAAGGGCAATGGGGATCTGGGACAGAAGTGCCACTGAACTCTCAATGTCACTGAAGACATCCTAAACTGCTGTTGAAGCAAAAGAAGATAACAGGCTCGTAACTTCACTTATCCTTCAAGGAACAGGCAGAGCCTGGTGGGTTTAGTAGAAAAAGGAGACAGATATAATTAAGTTAAAGGATGGCAGAATAGACATGCGATGGCCCAAGAGTTCTCCAGAGGTGACGCCCACACAGATTACATCTGCTTCCTCCTACTACATTTCTTAATCTTTTAGGATTTTCTTGTATCTAATGTGTACTTCTCTGCTGTCTAGATACACATTTAGCTAGGGCATCAATCTGTTCATATGCAGCTGCTAAGAGCTTGGTTTGCCACAGCAGTATACTAGTGTTAATAAAGAAGAAATTGGCACATGATGCAAATATTTGTGTGTGTGGTGAGGGAAAAGAAATGGGCACAGAATCATGTCTGTCTTTCACTGGAAGACATTTCCAGATGAGGGGAGAAGGTAAAAGAGTGTGGACTAAGCTGGGTATGGTGGTGTGTGCCTATAGTCCCAGCTACTTGGGAGACTGAGGTGGGAGGATCGCTTGAGCCCAGGAGGTCAAGGCTGTAATGAGCTGTGATTGTGCCACTGGACTTCAGCCCCGGTCACAGACTGGAGTACAAGACTCTGTCTCTTTAAAAAAAAAAAAAAAAAAAAAAAAAAGCATGGAGCATGGACTTCTGAGTCAGAAAAACCTGAGTGTTAGTACCAATCCTGTCACTTAGAGCCGTGTGGGCCTGAGTAAGCTCTTGAACCTTTTGGGGCTCTGAGACCACAGTATCAACCTTGTTTTGGGGCATGAATGAGATCATGGAGTAGAGAGCCAGGCACAGAGAGGTTCTCAAGAAAAGCTTACCTATCAGGAAGTTGCTTGTAGCTTCAAATGATACATATTTTTGGAATTACCTGCATTTAAAAATACCTGTATTGACCTGGCATGTTGGCTTACCCCTGCAATTCCAGGGCTTTAGGAGGCCAAGGCAGGAAGATAACTTGAGCCCAAGAGTTTGAGACTAGCCTGGGCAACATAGTGAGCTCCCACGTCTACAAAAATTAATTAAAAATTAGCCAAACACAGTGGTGCACAGCTGTAGTCCCAGCTACATGGGATGCTGAGGCAGGAGGATCTCTTAAGCCTGGGCGATTGAGGCTGCAGTGAGCCATGATCATGCCACTGCACTTCAGCCTAGGTGACAGAACGAGACCCTGTCTCAAAAAAAAAAAAAAAATCTACACCTTTGTTGTCCATCACTGGCAAAAGTAATGGAGATTTGTCTCCAGGTGCATATTAATAAATAGTCATCTGCAAGTGTGTTAGATAAGACATCCAATTGGTTGCACTTCTAACACAGAGCACTTTGCTCTCATGCCTTTGATTCTAGCCATCTGTTTACTAACCAGGTCTGTCACCTCCTCCTTACTCTCAGCTTTGCAGTATTTTAAGTACAATGTAGAAGAACTTACATGTGAAAACTTGAGAAGGAGAGGGTTCAGGGAACCTAAAGATATCTAGGGTTGGAATTATGGGTCCTGTGGAAAACCTGAGACCACTTCTACCAATGAGGAGGAGGATCAGGAGGAACAGTTGGGAGTACACAGCACTTTTTCTGTGAAGCAGGTTTTCTCAGCCATTTTAGCCATTTATCAGCCATTTGGCTCTTTGATAGACAAAATATCAACCTATCATTTAAGATCATTTAAAATGAAATCAAGACAATAGGACAAAGTGCTATGTAGTTTTCAGTCTCTACATGTTCTTCTCCCAGCCTGGAAAAGGATGTGGAGGCTGGTACAGCTACAGAGGCTGGTGACCAACCCAATTTCTTTCTATTGTGGTCCCAGAGACAGAAAAGTGGACTTAAACATCCACGTCAGGACTTAACTGCAAGGAACAGTTTCCTGATCAAAAAAGGTTATAGAAGAATATATGCAGTGCAAACTTTTATGTATACCTTTATTATTTAATTTTCCATTATTGAAATGTTCATGAACACACAGGTAGAGAAAATGGTATAATGAACTCCCACATACTCATAACCCAGTTATCAACATTTTGCTAATCTTGTTTCATCTGTTTTCATAAACACACAATTTTTTTTTTTTTGAGGTGGTCTCACTCTGTTGCCCAGGCTGGAGTGCAGTGGCACGATCTCCACTCACTGCAAGCTCTGCCCCCCGGGTTCATGCCATTCTCCTGCCTCCCACGCCTCCCGAGTAGCTGGGACTACAGGTGCCCGCCACCACGCCCGGCTAATTTTTTTGTATTTTTAGTAGAGACAGGGTTTCACCATGTTCGCCAGGATGGTCTCGATCTCCTGACCTCGTGATCCGCCCGCCTTGGCCTCCCAAAGTGCTGGGATTACAGGCGTGAGCCACTGCGCCCGGCCCCCACACACAATTTTTAAAGCAAATCATAGACACCATGTCGTTTCATGTGTAAATGCTTCTATAAATATTTCTAACGGAAGAGATCTTTATAAAGCATAGCCACTGTCCTGTGTCACACCTAGCAAGACTAATGGGAGTTACTTCATGTCTCCAGCTTGTCCTGAAAGCAGATGGGCTGGTCCTGCTGAGGGCAGTGGGTCTGAGAGTCCTTGCCTCAGTTCTGCCACTAACTCACTTCCTCTCACTAGGCCCTGGTCATATCATTCAGAAAGTGAACCCGTGGGAGGGCCTTTTCCAGTTCCCAAATTTTATGTTGCCTCTGGAAATAGATGGTGATTTAAGTAGGATGGAACAGAAAACAATTTGTTTGAAAGTAGAGGAAAACAAGAGATAACTCTTAAAACCCCATTTGGGTTGTGCACTATTAATAATCATGACTGTAATGCTTTCAGTACACGAGAAGACCACTTCCATTGTTTGTGGCAGTACACTGAGGCCCCTACCTCCACAAAATTATTAAGAGAAAAGACAGCCGGAACTGCATTCTATGTTTAGTAGTTTTTCTGCTTGGCTTGTGCAGTTCACACCTCCCTTAATCTTTGCTGGTAATGGCTAATAAAAGCAAAATGTATTGAGCACTTACTATGTCTGAGGCACTTAGGCCAGCCTCTGCTGAGCATGATCGCATTGGCCCTCACAACAGCCTTTTGAAGTAGGTATTATTATTCCCATGGCAGTGACCATTCTCGACCCATAGGTGGGGACCTGCTGTGACGATGTATAAATTCATAACGATGTGTCCTTCCTCCACACACCCTCGTGAGAACTCGGCTTTGTGAGGATCTTCTGCCCCACTAATCTTCATCTAATTCCCCTCCCTGCAGCATGTTGTCACCTAGCACGCCCCTGCTGACAGGCCCTCTGTAAGTCTTCATCTGAATGACGGCCCTGGAAAATCAAGCTGTGGTCTCGAAAGGGAAGGAGGATCTGCAGATTATCTCCTCAGCATGTGCAGTCACTCTGCTGGCAGCTCTTGGGCCGCTTTTATATTGCCTCAACAAAGAGAAAGGCTGCCAAGAGTGTGTCATGTTCCATTCAGAATTCCCCACGCTGGCAGTGGCTGGGACAGTAGAGACACAGGGAGAATGAACAATTCCCAGCTCAGCCCCATCCATCTCTTCTTACTCTTGTCTGTGTGAGGAAGCCTTTGAGAGTCTTCTTATGATTCTTTATAGGCCCTTGGAAAAGTAAGATAAGGAGGACAGGAGGAGAACAGGAGAATGCAGAGGGAAGCTGGCTGGAGATCAGATCATTTTGCCATAACCAGCAGGCAATTTCTTTCACAAATCATTGAACCCTGGGTAGCCATTATCATCCCAACTGCTCACTATTAACTAGCCCAGACTCTTAAGGTCATGAGAGTCAGAGAAATAGAATTCCTTTCCTTCTTCTCACTCTCTAAATACTGGTCATACTATGTTTAGATACCATGTTTTAGTTTACAAAGTATATTGATACATACTATTATGTTTCTCATGCCATTGTCTTTGAAATGATTATAATCTGACCTTATTAGTGAGAAAACAAAAATTGCCAAAATATTTTCAATTTAAGAAAATAACAAAGGCTCAGAAGTATTGAGTGTCTCAAAGACACTCAGCTGAATGAGGTGGGAGCCAGGCTTGTAAACAGGACTTCTGGCATAGAGTCCTGTGCCTTTTCTATTATATTGTGCCTTTCTGATGTTTAGCCAGTTTCCTGTAGGATGAGGTAAGTCCCACCCTGCAGGAGAGTGGGGAGCTTCCAAGGAGACCTGTCTTTGGTGGTGATGGGCCATATATGAAAACCAAGCTTCCTCCAATTGCCTGCTAGGTCTCTCGCCACTTGCTTCCTCTTACTATCATCTTAGCAAACAACAAGTGATAATATTGGCTTAAGAAAATCATTGCAATAAAATCCAAAAGCTGTGAGGGAAAAAAAAATGTCACTGCAAAGGCATCATTGTGGGAGAAAGTGCTCCAAGGGAGATTCCGGCACTCCTACTGCCCTCCCTAACTCTGGCTCTCTTCGTAACTATTGACTGATGGCTGGACAGATATTTTGACCCTAATTGAAAAAAATACAGAAACTGAGGAGAGAGGAAGTAAATAAGGAGTAGGGAGAAATGTGAAAAAAAAAATTCTTCTGAGGATACCTGGAAACTCGAAATGTGAAATTTTTCTCTTTAGATAAAAGTGGTTTAGGACTACGTGTTAAATTAGGTCTTTAGAACTGAAATATTTCTGTCACTAATAATTTTTCAGCATTAAAAGGGTTCTAGGTGATGCTAAGGTATTATTTCCTCTCAGGAAGCTTAGATTTTCTAACCTTGAGACAGATTCGGAAAAGCTCTGATCCTTCCAGCAAGGATCCTGGTGACATCTCTAACCCAGGGAAGTGACCAGACCCAGTCCCCAGGAATGTTACTTTCTTATTGGATTGGAGTCCAAAAATACTGTTTTTAAACCAAGGGTTATATGTTCATCATAGAAAAAAAAATTAAAATACATATAAGTAAAAAGCAAAAAAAAAAAAACTCTTACAATTCTACCACCCAAATATTACTACTCTTAACCTTTAATACATTTTATGCTATATGTGTTTAAATGTAAACATGTATGTCTATACACAGTGCTACTAAAGCATGCATTAAAATGTACTGTTTTGTGATCATATATCCTTTTAATATATTGTAAATTTCTTCCTATGTCAATAAACTTCACTTTTTTTTTTTTTTTTTTTTTTTTTTTAAAAAGACAAGGTCTCACTCTGTCACTAAGGCTGGAGAGCAGTGGTGCGATCATGGCCTACTGCAGCCTTGAACTTCTGAGCCCAAGTGATCCTCCTACCTCAGCCTCCAAAGTAGCTGGGACTACAGGCTCACACCACCATGCCCAGCTAATTTTTTAATTTTTGGTAGAGACAGGGTCTTGCTGTGTTACCCAAGCTTGTCTTGAACTCCTAAGCTCAAGCGATCCTCTTGTCTCAGCCTTCCAAAGTGCCGGGTTATAGGTGTGAGCCACCCCACCCAGCCCCTCACCATTTTTAATGTCACCATGTTTATTCCATTGTATAAATGTACCATGATTTGTTTAGATATTTTTAAATTATGAAATATTTTACTTATAAAAAATATACAGAAGAATTACCATGGCTTATTTAATTTCCAGCACCTCAAGAATCTCCTTTCCTAGAAGGGAATAATTTCAATACCTAATATTGCAGTTTCACTCTGTAGTTTTACAGTGCTCCTGCACATACATTATTTCGTTTGATCCTCACTATCACCTCCTAAGGTTAGTGTTATGTTCATTATTTTTCTCATTTTATAGATGAACTACATAAAACTCAAAAAGACTAAATGATTTACCCTAAGTCCAGTTAAGTCAAAGAGATGGCTGGGTCCTAGGACTAGATGTGACTCTTGTGGCAGGGCAGATCTCCACAGCATGCAAGGGAGGAGTCAGGACCAGCAGAGTAGCCCCCACAGACTCACCCTGCACTGCACCCCCAGCTCCTGCCCTGCCCTGACTTCAGCCTTGATCATGCGTACTTCTGCCTTTTGACCCAGTGTGCTCTCTGGGGGCAGAGACTTCTGTCTTCATTCTTCTCTTTACCCCTGCTGCCCACCACAAATTCTGATACAATAAATGCCCAGCTAATGTCTGCTGGATAAGTGAATGAATGAATAAAGAGTGTCAGAGAGATACACAAATTGTGGAGGCTAGGTGTTCACAGCTTTCTTGCTTAAAGCCTCTATTTTTAGTTCAGACGTTTTAACAGAACACATCTTTGCATTTTGACTTTTGGGGCTTCTGTAGGTTTTAGTCACCACTGGAAAGCTCACACACTGATGCATGGAAAAGCATGTTCAAAACCAAAGGCAAGGAGAAACCTGTTTGCATACTAGCTTCTTTCCACCTTTTCTAGTGGTGGCCCTACTCTAGCCCCAACTGGAATGGACCAAGCTCTCCTTAAAGCCAGCTCCCAAGTTACCATTATGTTATCCCTCATTTGAAACTACTTTATATTTATGATATGTATGATATAACTCATTTTTAACTGCTTGTTAATACCTTAGCTTAGCAGCTATAATATGGTTCATGAGATTTGTTTGGAGCACTGTTATTGTTGATTATAAAAGCAGTATAGCAGAATTATAAGAGCTTTTAGAACAAAAATTACTGAAATTCCACTACCTAACAAGGCAACTATTTTTCTTTTTGTATAACCCCGTCAAGAGTTTGTCCATGCGTATGGACGTACTTATTTTCCTAGTTATTATCATGGGAGCATGCAGCATTTTTTCCTGATTTTTCCACTTAATATGATTACAAGAACATTGTTTCCCTATTTTTCAGTATAGACTTCATAATTATCTTTTTAACGACTGCATAATTCTCTATTGAGTTGATATACCAAAATGTACTTATACAATCCCCCAGTGTTTCACATTTAAGATGTTTCTGATTTTCCAGTAGTCTATAGTGCCACACTGAAGGTTGTTACGTGTATTGTTATGCAATCTTTTGTGTTTGTCAGATTATTTTCTTAGGATACTTTCCCTTGAGTAAGATTGCTGGATCAGAGTAGGAGCGCATTTGTGGTTCTTGCCAGGCTGCTTGTGCAAAAAGGTTGTTCCAGTTTATGTCCCCAGCAGTTGGTATGTTTACCAATTTTAGGACAATCTCATCAGTGTAGGAATTGTGGTTAATTTTTTTGTTTGCTCATTTAGCTGAAGTAAAATGGTACTTCAGGGTTGCTTTATTTTTGCATTTCATTGATTATTAAAGGAAATTAGCATTTTCCCCTGTGGTTACTCTTTGTATTTCTTTGGATGTGAGTTGTCTGCTAACATTTACAGGTCTTTGCCTATTTTAGTAAATTGGGATCTTCATTTTTTAAAAATCAAACCAAGTAAACTCTTCACACACAGTGGCTATTGAACTTTTTCATTTATGTTTAATATATTTTCCCATATTGTTTTGCCTTTTCATTTTAGATATGTATTTGTAGTACAAACATTCTTATTTTTGTAATAAAATCTGTAAATGTTTTTTTCTGTTGCTTTGAAACTTAAGCTATCCTCCCTCTGGAGAGCTAATAAATATTTAATTCTAGCTTCTGTTATTTTAAATTCTTTAATTCATCTGGATTGCATTTTACTATAAATTGAGATGCAAATTAAATTTCTTTCTACATTGCAAATCAGTTATTTCAGTCTTAGTCTGTTCTTTTATTCTCTTTCTCAGGAATCATACACCAGATGAAAGGTGATTATGACACTGCACTGAAACTCCACAAGACCCACCTGTGCATCGCCCAGGAGCTGAGTGATTATGCTGCCCAGGGCCGTGCCTATGGGAATATGGGCAATGCCTACAATGCCCTGGGCATGTACGACCAGGCGGTCAAATACCATCGGCAGGAGCTGCAGATCTCCATGGAAGTGAATGACCGCGCCTCACAGGCTTCCACACATGGGAACCTTGCTGTGGCCTACCAGGCCCTGGGTGCCCATGACCGGGCCCTGCAACACTATCAGAACCACTTGAACATTGCCCGGGAGCTACGAGACATCCAGAGTGAGGCCCGGGCCCTCAGCAACCTGGGCAATTTCCACTGCTCTCGGGGAGAGTATGTCCAGGCTGCCCCCTATTATGAACAGTACCTCCGGCTTGCTCCCGACCTTCAAGACATGGAAGGAGAAGGGAAGGTCTGCCACAATCTTGGCTATGCCCATTACTGCCTTGGAAATTATCAGGAGGCAGTGAAGTACTACGAACAGGATCTGGCACTGGCCAAAGACCTTCATGACAAGTTGAGCCAAGCAAAAGCCTACTGCAACTTGGGCCTAGCGTTCAAGGCTCTGCTGAATTTCAGTAAAGCTGAAGAGTGTCAGAAGTACCTACTGTCCCTAGCCCAGTCTCTGAATAATTCCCAGGCTAAATTTCGAGCCCTAGGGAACCTGGGCGATATATTCATCTGTAAAAAAGATATAAATGGTGCAATAAAATTCTACGAGCAACAGCTGGGCTTAGCTCACCAGGTAAAGGACAGAAGATTAGAAGCCAGTGCATATGCAGCCCTTGGCACTGCATACCGAATGATCCAGAAGTATGACAAGGCCCTGGGTTATCACACACAGGAACTGGAGGTATATCAGGAGCTGAGCGACTTGCCAGGGGAGTGCAGAGCTCATGGGCACCTGGCTGCTGTCTACATGGCCCTTGGGAAATACACAATGGCATTCAAGTGTTATGAAGAGCAACTGGATCTAGGGCAAAAGCTGAAGGATCCAAGTCTGGAAGCCCAGGTCTATGGCAACATGGGCATCACAAAGATGAACATGAATGTGATGGAAGAAGCCATTGGTTACTTTGAGCAGCAATTGGCCATGCTGCAGCAGCTAAGTGGAAATGAGTCTGTGCTTGACAGGGGCCGGGCCTATGGCAACCTGGGAGATTGCTACGAAGCCCTGGGTGACTATGAGGAAGCTATCAAATACTATGAACAATATTTATCTGTTGCGCAGAGTCTGAATCGCATGCAAGACCAAGCCAAGGCTTACCGAGGCCTGGGAAATGGACACAGGTAAAAATGACTAAGGACAATTGTGGTTTATAGTTCTGCAAAAAAGAGCATTTGTGACAGTAATGGCAACTTCATGTCTGCATGGCAGTTTGTTAACTACAAACATTTTCTTACATATCTCATCTGATTCCTCCAGTAACTATTTGAATTAAGTAGTTGATGTTGTTACCCTTATGCTATGGATGAAGAAACTAAAGCCCAGAGAAATTGAGTTAATACCTAAGATTTGCAGCTTAAAAGGGACAGCTGAGAGTTGAACCCAGGGCTCTGTGACTCCAAATGCAGTGCCTTTTGACTACATTAGAATGAGAAGGATAATAGGGATTGGGAAGGTGAATGAATCACTTTCCCTGATCTTTTCTGAATACCTCCCACATTATATGAATGTGTTTATTAATACAACATCAGCATCTAACAATTATTTAGACCCCATTGTGTTGCTTCTCAGAAAAGCCACCTGATAATAGGAGAATGCATAAATATACTATGTTGCATGCATCATCTGTGCAAGGTCCCTTGCACAGATATCTTAATAGTTATAGCAGTTTTGTATTACTCTACATCTATTATCATCTGCTGTGGGATGTGGGATTTATTATCACCAGAATCGGAGGCTCAGGGGAACTAATTCACGTGCCCCACACAAATGGTTTGGTCATGCTCTTTCCACTCTTATCGTGTCTTCTCTTAGCAGCACAAAAAGACACACTGTTGGTCAAGCTGATACTTTCTCCTAAATGTGGGGAACCCAAGAAGGTGCCTGTGTCTGCAGAATATATGGCCCCACCAGAGAGGCAGGGGATTAGGGCTCCTGGAGTGGAGGAAGGGCAAGGGTCAAACTAAATCTTCACCCACAGAGTGCTCTGAGAAGCTCAGGGTGAAAGATTTATAGCCACTGTAAAGTGATTTCAAAAACATAGTCTAAGCAGTAGTAGAAATTGGGAGGCCTGAAGAACCAAACAGTTCACTTGCTATCATTGTGCCTATTAATATATTTTATGTTTCCTCTGGGGTGTATATCCCATTGAATCTCAAGCTCTTGGGAAGGTCACTAAGGGATGACTCTTGAATTGCTTTCCAGATTATGAAATTCCTCTGCATCTCACTCTAAGGGCACATGATAGATTTTAGCTAGAAGAGGAGTTAAGAGCTTCTATAGTAAGTGACAGTGACAAATGCTTTTCATTTTCTCAGGGGCTTTAGCATGTCTGCACCTGCACGAAATAATATCATTGCTTTTCTGTCTACATCCCCACAGGGCAATGGGGAGCTTGCAGCAAGCCCTCGTATGCTTTGAAAAGAGGCTCGTGGTTGCCCATGAGCTCGGGGAGGCCTTCAATAAAGCCCAGGCCTATGGAGAACTGGGAAGTCTGCACAGCCAATTAGGGAATTACGAACAAGCCATTTCCTGCCTTGAACGCCAGCTGAACATTGCTAGAGATATGAAAGACCGAGCCCTGGAGAGTGACGCAGCCTGTGGCCTGGGGGGCGTTTACCAGCAGATGGGGGAGTATGACACAGCCCTGCAGTACCACCAGCTTGATCTACAGATAGCAGAGGAAACCAACAACCCCACATGCCAGGGCCGAGCCTATGGGAACCTGGGCCTGACTTATGAATCCCTGGGCACCTTCGAGAGGGCTGTGGTCTATCAAGAACAGCACTTGAGCATTGCTGCACAGATGAATGACTTGGCGGCCAAGACGGTGTCATATAGTAGCCTTGGAAGGACCCATCATGCCTTGCAGAACTATTCCCAAGCAGTCATGTACTTACAGGAAGGTAGGTGAAAAGGCCCATTGTGTTCTCTTGGCCTACTTGAAGTCAAGCTCAGAGTCAGAACTCAAGACTCAGAGGGAAGTATGCACAGTTTGAGTGGCCACTTCTGTGTGGAGTAAGGGTCTCAGAGGCCACATTGTCAGTTCAACTCCAGAATCACAGAATCCCCACCAGGTGTCCCTTGATAGTACTAAGGTGTTTCATTGTCCATAGCACCTTGCCCTGCTCTCTCAGACCCAGATTGTCTTATTCTCTCAGTGACAGCATCTACTGCTCGCCAGCTGCCCAAGGAGCTGAGACCCTCCTTGCTTTTCAGAACCCTCTGTGGAATGAGCAACATGTTCTCACACAGATGAATCAAGTAAGATGTAATCCTAAAAAATTGTAAGGGTTTCAATCAGAAGAAAATGTCCATCTGCTCCAAGCTCTGTTGTCCCTCTAGAGAATATCTAAACTAACCATATTAAAACTTTATAGAAGTCAGTTCTGACATGGCAGCTGAGGTCTAATCCAGAAGTGTCAGTCTGAGGGGCACTCAAGCAGTAAACCAGGCTTCTTTCCCAGCATTTGTCACCTACGGTGCTTGGGCTGGTGCCACAGTAGGGTCTTGTTCCAGGCAGGCCTAGAAACTGAAGGCTGCACAGTTTCACCTTGGATCCTTCCTTCCTCCGAAAGCAGAAGTCCCACAGCAATGCATTTGCCCTCCACCTCTTTACATTGAGATGGGGCTTTCTGCTCTTAAAAGTCCTTCCCCTTACACAGGCATATTGGATCCTCTCATCCTAGAAGGGAAAAAGGGCAGAATGCTCACTGGTTAAAGGAATGGTTACTGATTTCAAGCAAAAACTCTCATTTCCACGGGGCTTTGCACATAAAGTTTGTTTAATCTGATTCAGTTCTCACGATAGTCTTGTGAGGTATATCTTTTTATTCCCATTTTTGCTGTTGAATCACCTGAGGCTCAGAGAAGTACAGTGATTCAATCCTCATCATGTGGTCAGTTAGTCAAGGAGTAGGGCCCAGCCCAAGTTTTCCAACCCAGAAACCACACAAGATCCTCTCTGAAGTTGTTTCTAACTTTACAATTGCAGAGTAGGGTTGGGCATCCTATCCCCTTATACTCCCAAGCCCCCACTGGGAAGCCAGGAGAGAGATAAGCAGGAAGCAAAGAGGAGAATGGGTGAAGAGCTGATGATTCGCTGGTCTCCTTGCAACAGACCAGGGACTGCGCTGGCCTGCAGTCTGAGAGGTTACAGAGAGTCTGGAAGCCACTTCCCAGACCTTATCTAGCTCCCCTTCTATCCACATGGGGCTCTGCCTGAATGCATTAAATGAAAATGTTGGCTTCTAATTTCCTGAAACATGACTGTGGTAAAATTCCAACAGACGAGGAGCAATTTTCATTTGAATTTGTAAAAACTATTAAATTCAGTCATATGACAACTTTTCAGCTGTGTTCTTTTGTACTTCCTGAAATACTATTTTCATGAAACAGCTGGTTTGCCTGAGACATTGCAACGCAATTCTATATTTGTGGAAAACTCTCAAGTTCATTTTTATTGTTTCTTGTAATTTTTTAAGTCTTGCAGAGATCTAAAAACTCTAATTTGTAGCATCTCTACGGTGTCTGTCTTGTGGATGTGTCCACTAGAGAGCCTGCAGCTGATGACTTTCCTCGTGGGCCAAACCAGAGTGCCTCTTCTCATGAGTGCAGGACACCTGGACAGTGCTTTCCAAACGCTCTGAGTTAGGTCTGCAGCCTCTGGCAAGGAGGGACTAGTTTATCTGGAAGCCACCCCATGGTTCCCTCTCCCTTGGCTTTGGAGGCTGTGGAGCCTTATAGATCAATATCACCCTGCTTCAGTGCAATAGATTCTCACAGGTAGGGCCTGGTCTGAGTCTTTTGAACAAGCTTTCCAGGTGCTGTGGAGGGAGACACCCCTGGATAAAACCACTGGTCTCACCCAGCCCTTCCTCTTCTTGCAAATGAAGAAAGGGAGCATGGATCAATTTGGTGACTTACCTGGGACCAGTCCCTGACAAACTATAAGTTCTAGGAGAGCTGGATGGGTGTCAGGTTCCTAAGAGGCAGAAGCAGAGAGAAGCTGCGGCAGGACAGATACCATGTCTATCCAGTGGGCTTTTAACTCTTCATTGTTGAACCTCAGCTAGAGTCCTACATGCTGAGGATATAGCAGGAACAAAGCACAGTCCCTGTTCTCATAGAACATGGCTTCTAAGCAGGAATTGTCTCAATGAATTTTACTTCTGACTCATAGATCTTGACCTAGAAGGGACATCTGTATTGAAGAATTAATGTGGTTAGCTTATTGAAGATTTAAACAATCAGTATCCTTCTGGTTTTCTCCCAAGAACCATCTTCTTTCCTATGTTTTTCTATTCTGTGAGGTGTTTAAATATGTGAATTATTTACAAATATTTTTGTTATCCAATAATATGATTTAAACTTAAAGTGTTGTTTCTAAGTTTTCTGAGTTAGGAGCATTTTGAAATGTGTATTTATGACCTTGAACCTGAGTGTCACTTTTCTTACCCTTTCAACAGACTCAATTCCTTTTCAAAAGTCTGAAATTGCACAGGCCCAGCATGATCAGAGGCAGGCTTCCATCTACCCTGAATTAGATTAGAAGAAGGAAGTCCTTCCTTTGTATGTGCAGTTGTACGGTGGGAGCCTTCATGCTGTCTCTGCACAGGCTAGCTTCTATGTACAGTGAGCAGGGTAATGAGGGCAAAGTGATGCTGAGAACTGCCTAGTGACCAATATAATAAATGGTTGCCTTCAGATTTGACTCTCACAAAGCTCTGGAGGTTGCTGGTGTCCTGAAACCCCGAAGCTTGCTGTGGGTAAGTGACCCAAACTGCAGGTGCCTACCTGAAGGCTATTAAAATGAGGATGGCCTCATTTAAGGTTTTTGCCTTACAATAGCACTGGTTTTGCAACCCTGCTGAGGCACATCAAAGTCTTAAACTGAAAGGGAAAACAGATTAGACATGAAATGTGTCAGTAACATCAGTAACAAAAGGCAGGGTCAGGCTGTGTTCATATTCTGCTTTCAGGAGAACATCGTATGTGTCTTCTATTAATGCTCATTGGATGCTGTGCACGTGAGAAAGGAAAAATACTCTTTTGCCTTCTATATTTAACTATCAGGAAGAGCTTTGCCAGCCAAAGAATCAGGTTAGATAAGTTTATCAGCCAGGAGTTTTCCTTTGCAAAGCTGTGGATTTCAAATTTAGGAGGGTGACCAGATTAAGTTTCACTTGTTTTAGTGTTTCTGCCTGCCCAGCAAACCTGTCTCCTGCTGATAGCCATCACCTGAGCTCTTGCCAAGGCATCCTGGAAATCCTGGAAATGTTGCTACCAACACAGAATTTGAAGAGAAGGCTTATTCTACCTTGGCTGATTCAGCTCTTATCCTCATTTTATCTAGCTGTGTTGTTAGTATTCTTTTTTTTTTTTTTTTTTAAGAGATGGGTCTCACTAAGTTGCCCAGGCTAGATTCTTACTCCTGGGCTTAAGCAGTCCTCCTGCCTCAGTCTCCTGAGTAGCTCTTGTTAACATTCTTTTATAGACACCTGAAGCAAAATTGGGTGGGAGCAGTGGCTATCCCAGCACTTTAGGAGGCCAGGGTGGGTGACTCACTTGAGGTAGGTGGATCAGGAACTGGATACCAGCCTGGGCAACATGGTGAAACCCCATCCCTACCAAAAAATACAAAAGCCAGCCGGGTTGTGGTGGCCTGTGCCTGTAGTCCCAGGTACTCTGGAGGCTGACTGAGGTGGATCACCTGAGCCTGGGGAGGTCAAGGCTGCAGTGAGCCGCCATTGCACTCCAGTCTGGGGAACAGAGTGAGACCCTGTCTCAAAACAAAAACACAAAAGTAAAATGACCCTCCAGGACTCCTTAGGATAGTGGAATTATCCGTCTTCTATGTTTCCTTAAATTTCTCTATCTGGTTTCAGGTTTAAGGTTAGCTGAGCAACTGGGCCGAAGAGAAGATGAGGCAAAAATTCGCCATGGCCTTGGCCTCTCCCTTTGGGCTAGTGGAAACTTGGAGGAGGCCCAACACCAGGTAAGCAGAACTCCTGACTGAAGTGGATTTTTTGTTTCCAGAAGCATGGGAGACCTTAGGATTACTATCCTAGTAGTGATGGCATTTACAAGAGGCACTGACTTCTACCCTTGGGCTAAGGTGTATGATTTCCAGCCTGTACTAGCCCAGAAGTATTTGAACAATCAGTAAAGATTTTTGCTCACTCATGTGATAGATTTCTCAATAATTTCTTAAGAATTCTTGTATTAAGTGCTATTGCTCCCCATTAAACATTAATATGAAATTCATTTCATGACAGAAGGAAAACAAGAATTCATAATTAAATTTCATGTTTCTAGATATATTAATAGATATAACTTCTCTCTTTCCCTCTTTTACAATAAGGCAATATTTCTGCATATATGCAATTAGTTGAAGGAAAGTCCCTTGTCATGCTGGCCCTGGAGAGTAGAAAGATCCCTTGAGTTATGGGCCTCCTCTGTTAGGTTGGAGGAGTAGTGAGATGGCTGCATCTAAGATCACACGCTCATCCAGATAGCGAGCATGTGAGTGGTGACTGCAGAGGACATTGTGCTAGGCAGAGAGGAACAAGGATAAGGACATCGAGACTCCTATCCAGAGGTGCTCACTAGAGTTGAAGCGATGTGACTGAATTTGCACCATAGCATTCTAGAATGTTAGGGTGTTTTACTGTACTTTGAAAATGATTAAAGGCAATGTAAAGGATTAATTCTCTAATTTCCTGGTTATAAAAAGTAAAACCTGTGTTGATCTTGTGATTTGCAATTTTCAAAGTACTTATTATAGCTCAATGAATTTGATCCTTAAAATAACCCTGTGAGGTAGAAACTATCCTCTTTATAGAGAGGAGGAAATTGAGTCTCTGAGTCTTGCCAAAAGTCACACAGCCAATTAGTGGCAGAGTTAGGAACATATTCTCTTACCGCTCTCTGGGTCTATGTCTCTTAGTCTTAGAATTCTGTACTTGATCTTAGCCAAAAGGCTGAGAAGCAAGTAGTCTTAGAATTCTGCTTTTTAAGTTTGGATAAATTTAAAATTTGATACTGAGTTTCCAGCATATAAGTATCAGAGTCATCTTAGACAGTGTGGCATGAGGGGAAAAAAAAAAAAAAAGAAAATATCAGAGTCAGAAAGGTCTGTAGCCTCACTGATGGAGAAGCCTGTTAGAGCATCAGGACAGTGACTCCATTCGGAATAGCAATTATCTGGTCCTCAGAGTGTCTATGTGAGTGGGCATGGCTGCTTGAAGAGCTTGCCCAGTGATGATCTGACCCTGGGGCACTGAACCATCTGCAAAGAGCTATCATCCTTCAGAGAGTGTGGCGCTCTCTTCCCCTCAGGCTTGTTCATTTCCAGCATGCCTCCACCATACCTGTTCTCACTCCCATCCTTCCTCACCATGAGGCGTGAGGGTGATGAATTGTGGTTGCCTGATGACAAGAGGAGAGGCTTTTTGTTTTAATAGAAGTCAGCACTTGGTGGATTAATATCTGTTTTAATATCTTTAAGACCATAAGTCTATAATTCCTGTCTTTTAGATCCCCTTATTTGTCAAAAATTGATTATATAAACTGTAATTTACTAGGTATGATCTGATGCCTTTTCAGGTCCACAAGGACCTACCTGGTGTCAGGTTCTAACTGAGGTCCAAGGGGAGTCAGTGGGCGAGTGGCAGGTAGCTGGAAAAACACTCGAGGAAGTGTAGACAGTTTCACCATGGCTTTACTTTCTCTGGGCATGAGCAAGCCCGGGCGTGAGCCATGTATACGGCGTTAGCAGGGTAATTATACCTTTTAAAGACAATGGTGGCTGTGATCACATAGGTGGTCACCTAATGCGCCTCACGTGGTGTGGTTACATAACTAGCAGAGTTGTGCGCCTGTGCTCCAAACTTACTGAGTCATGCTGGACTGGATGTCTGCCTTGGCCTGTTCTTGACCACAGCACATCCATTTTCCTTACGACTCTTCCTTTCAGATCTTTAAAAAATATTTAGGGTGTGCACAAAGATATGAGCAAAAGTTGTCTCTAGTCTGTAAACAGCTGGACCTTGGTTTCTGGGGAATGGATGATGTTCTTTCTCCCTCCTTGCAGCTTTATAGGGCATCAGCCTTGTTTGAAACGATCCGACACGAGGCACAGCTGAGCACGGACTACAAACTCTCCCTCTTTGACCTGCAGACATCATCCTACCAGGCCTTGCAGCGGGTGCTCGTCACCTTAGGTGAGAACAGCAGGGGTTACTCCTTGCTTATGTGTGCACTAGCGTGCACGGGTGCACATCCGTGTGTCCAAGTTGTTTAGTGACAGCTGTGAAGAAGCATGATTTGTTTTAACAACAGATTATGAAGCCATAACTGTAACCAGTCATTGAACATTCATTCATTTATTCAACAAAGATTAGCAGAGCTGCTACCATGTGCCGAGTGCCTGCCCTGGGGATTACAGTCAAGAAGGCCTGGTTCCTGACCCCAAGAAGCTCTTAGCCTGTGGAGAGACATAAGTCAGTGAGTCCAGTACAGTGCTGATTGGCACTAGGATAAATTCAGATGCTGTGGAAATGAAGTCTCTTTAAAAAAAAAAAAAAAAAAAAGACAAAAAAAGTTTAAATAGAGATGAGGTCTCACTATGTTGCCCAGCCTGGTCTCAAACTCCTAGGCTCAGGCAATCCTCCTGCCTTGGCCTCCCAAAGTGCTGAGATCACAGGTGTGAACCATCACACCCAGCCTAAAACAAAGTCTCTTGTCTGGTGAGTCCAGGAGCCAGAGAAAGTGTCCTTGAGACAGGGATGCTTGAACCAGGTGTGCCCTCCCCAGGTTCCCTCTTAACACTAGCGTGTGGTTCAAGCATCTGACTAAGAGGAAGTACCGGAGAAGACACCTGGCCTCTTCTCTATGTCCTCATCCACACACCTTTCAAGGTTGCTGTCTAATAAATGTTTTTGCCACCTGGGTCTGCCTCCTAGACTTGGCATAGTCAGTGATGATTCTCCCAAGCCTATGTGCCCCATCACACTGGGGCAGCATGCATCTTCTTTCACCCAGGACTTAACTAGTCAGCGAGTCCCTTCCAGCTCCCCTGTCATCTGCCTCTTCCCAGGAGATACTTATTGGAACTAACAAAGGCTTTGAATTTGGATGTTGAGGCCTTTTCGATAACCTGTCTTTTGCTGTATATATAGGAAGGACTCAAATTTCCTCTTGAAAAATGTATCTATTAAATGCATTCATTGCCTGCGATTACAGTTTATTATCTATTATAATCACAGTGTTAAGTCTGTCTAGCACTTAGGGGCCGATTTTCCAATGTGCACAGAAATTGTCCCTGCTGTTCCAGTTAATAACTTAATAGAGTAAAAGGAGACATTTACATACACACACATAAATCTCCACTTGCTTCTGATACCCAAACTGCAGGAAGCAAGGCATCCTTGAAGTGCTGTCACAGCTGCAGCATCTGGTCTGCTTCTGTCTGCTTTCTTTGGACACTGGTTATAGTAACCCTTCCATATTTACATTTATTACAAAAGTAAATCCTCTGCATTGTGTTCCTTCAGCACTTATAAACAATTCCTTTACATTTTTTGTGCTTTCATATTGGTGCATTAGCTTTTAAACTAGATTATAGACCAGTTTCTTAAGGAAGGTGGGATTCAAAATTCGATTAAAAGACAGGAAAAGCTTGAGATAGAGAGGCAATTTTAAAGATATAGAGACCTGAGAGGTTTAAACTCTTTGCCCCTGGGGATAAGGGAAAAAGCGTGTTGGAGCCCAGAATGGAATGAGATATCAGCTCCAACAACACTACTACTACCTGTTATACATGTGGTGATGTAAGTAGGCCTACCAGGCATCTTTTCATGTAGTGCTTCATTTAATCTTCAAACTAGCCCTTTGCGATAGGCGGGACAACTGTTAGCATCCCTCTTCTTGAGACAAGGCCAGTGAAAGGGAAGAGGGCACACCCAGGAGAGGGACTGGCATGCGTAAATGGACGGAAGTATAATCTGGGGAGAAATGGATAAGGCTGGACAATGTTATGCATAGAGGGCCCGCATGGAGGGAGGAGAGAGAGTCAGAAGACGCACAGACACTTTGTGAGGCTGAGGCGGGTAGATCACTTGAGGCCAGGAGTTTGAGACCAGCCTGGCCAATGTGGTGAAACCCCATCTCTACTAAAAATACAAAAATTAGCCAGGCATGATGGCACATGCCTGTAATCCCAGCTACTTGGGAGGCTAAGGCAGGAGAATCGCTTGAACCCAGGGGGTCAGAGGTTGCAGTAAACTAAGATTGCATCACTATACTCTAGCCTGGGAGATAGAGTGACACCCTGTCTTAAAAAAAAGAAAAAAAGGACACATAGAGAGCCAAGTGACACCAATAAACCTGGTGTCAGAAGCCAGGCAGGAGGTTAAAAAAAAAAAAAAAAACCAGGTTAGGGAGCAACTCAGGAGGTGGAGCAGAGATGGCACAGGGCTAAGGACAAGTTCACTGAATTAGATCAGCTCTCTTGTGGCGCTGGCTGCAAGACAGGAGAAGGCCTAATGGCTTAGGGTAGTGTGGAATCAGTCATGCAGGACACTGCACCCACCATCTGAGGCAGGGAATTGAATTCGAAGCAGTGTGACTGAGATTCTGTCACATATTGGAGAGCAGAGGCAGTGAGGTTTCTGCCCAGGATTTGATGGCCGTCCCTGATAGGCCTCTCTAAGTAAGCACACTCACTATGGACCCCTCAGCATATCTCTTTGTCTCCTAGGCCATCATGATGAAGCCCTGGCCGTGGCAGAAAGGGGACGGACAAGGGCATTTGCTGATCTTCTGGTGGAACGACAAACAGGACAACAGGACTCTGACCCCTACTCCCCAGTCACTATTGATCAGATCTTAGAGATGGTTAATGGCCAGAGGGGACTAGTGCTTTACTATTCCCTGGCTGCAGGCTATCTGTATAGCTGGCTGCTTGCTCCTGGGGCAGGTAAGATCTCTTTCTGTGGGAACAGGGCAATTAGAAGACTAGACCTGTAAAAGTCTAATGAATAGAGGTGGAAGAGGTGCATTATCATAGATCATCCTAAGGAACTGATGTCAGATTTTAGCAAAACCTCAGCGGCAGTGGATATGCTGTGGTGGGGCATTCAATTAATAAGACAGTCCAGCTTTCTCATTCCCCCAAGAAATCGCTGCTCATCACTGTTGAATGTGGAAGCATTTATCAAGGAAGACTAAGAGCAGACGAGTTAATTTCACTAGCAGCCCTGTGTGTAGGCAGCTGTTGTTCATTAGCTAATAAAGCGATGACTGCAAGACCTAACGAATTCTTTCTAGATATGGTTTAATAATTGTGACCCTTTGTCATGGCAAAGTTAAAGAGACTAAAATGATAATGGCAACTCTATCACAGGTTATAAATAAGTCCTATGCTTGAAATTTCTGAGTTTAACAGAACCCATTTTTAACCGGTTCTGCTGTAAATGTATTTCAGAAGTAAAAATCTCCTTTGATTAAATCAGCATTAAATGTTCAGGCTGTAACACTTTCACTAAATACAGAAACAGTAATTAGCTGTTAGGGCCATATTTTTTGCATAATAAAATGCTGATGGCTTTACCAAGTTGGAGACACACCAGATCCAATTAGAGTTTATTGACTGGGGAAGTGGATCTTATAATTGGTAATCTTAAAGAATGGGCTTCTTGAATATCTGTAAGCCAATTTCAAAAACTTTAACTGCCAGCGAGAATTGACAAGATTTTCTTGATTATGTTTCTATCCCTTTGATTAAAAAAAAAAAAAAATGATGGCTGGATGACAGCTCCCAGATGCTTTTAGGCTCTGAACATTTGTGCCTATACATTCTATACCTCGGCATTGTTTTTAATAATTTTTTCTCTTTAGTTCCATGTTCTTTATGGGCTTTCCACAAAGAATGTTCTTACAGCTGACATTTTTAATGCTAAAGGTTTTAAATTGTGATTTTTACAGTGACTTGGTTAGTAAGCGTTGGCCACAGTGGAATCTTTGTGGATCCCAGCTCCCAGAGTGGCACTGATACTCGTGAGGACACAGTTGATGACTGGGAGGTATCAAACTCCTTCTCTCTGTGGTTGTTACATCTTGGGGACATGATTTGACAGGTGGTATATCTGAATTCCTGTAATAATGAGCCATGTATAATGAGGCTCCTATTGTTTCTTTTTCCATTCCTTTTTGCTCTTAATGAGGCTCTGAAGCTTTCACTGGGGGCGCTAATCCAATCAGAGAGGACTGGCGTTTTCCAGAGCTGACACACCTCATTACCATTTGAGAATATATCCTATTTATTGCCAGAAAACCACTGTGGACTGCCTCAATTTCATGCAGACATCATTTTTTGCTCCTTTAATTCATTAATAACCACTGACCAGTTAGTCTTATTTAAAAATGGTTTAAAATGTTTTTATCTGGCCTTTATACTACATGTTTATTATAATTTGCTTTTGTGAAATGAAAGCACTGTTGCAACACAATTTCCACTTGGCCAATTATATTTTTCTTTGAGATTTCAGTTTGTATAAGGAATATGTCTTGGCATACTCATGCACTGTTCCTGAAAGGAGACTTTCCCTAGTTGGTGCTTCTAAGAAGCATCTGTTTTGAAACACATATGAAGTCATCATAATTCCAGGAGCTTCTGAGACTGTATCTATAATTCCTTGGTTTCAAGCACCACACCTAATGGTAAAAGCTGTGAAAAGGATACTGACCAAAATAGAGAAAGCCCTCTTGAGACCTTGGATTTCAGGATTTTTTCACAGGGTTTGCAGGATGGCATGCTTGTCAAAGAAGTCACATACCATTGGCAGTCCTGTCCCCTGCCTTCAACTTCTCCTTTCCCTGACCCTAATTGTGTATAATGTCAGCTGTGCCTGTTTTGCTTCAGGAATTCTGAAGTTTAATGAACACTACCTGGGTGAGAACACAGTGGAAAACTCAAGTGACTTCCAGGCCAGCAGCAGTGCAACCCTTCCAACAGCAACTGGCTCAGCCCTGGAGCATCACATTGCCAGTGTCCGGGAGGCCCTGGGGGTGGAGTCTCACTACTCAAGGTAGGTAGTAAAACATCCCCAAGCCCATTTTCAGATAAATCTCAGGGTATTATTTTTTGTAAACATTCTATTTGAACTAACAGAAGAAATCTTTTGGAATTCATGTGGTTGTGCTCAGTCTGTTCACAGCTGCTGCAGCAGAAACAAATATGTGTCTCTGGAGTGTAAGCCCCTTAGTGGTCTGTCTTTATTCTTTTTTGGTGATTTTTCCATCAGATGGGGAAGGGCCTCATCAGACATGCCCATTCCTCTAAGCAGGATTTGTAAACTGTTTAAACATAAACGTGGCTTTGAATTTAACATACCAGCCAATTAGAACTGAGATTATTTTTTGTTATAAACAAATTATAATGAGTTTGTTTGTACTATAGCTGAACACCTATTTGAGAGAGTAATTTAGTACCAGTGACAGGATATGTGCACAGATCTGTGAGCTGAGGGGTGAGGTGAAAGGAGCTGAACTCTCAAATGTGAAGAATAGATAAGGGAACTGCTTTTTGCAAAGGTTGTAAAAGGTATAAGCTTATGGAAACATTTTATCATAATGATTGACTATTTTACATATGAAAAAATAATTTCCACAAGCACCCTGCTTCTAGGGGAAATCAAAGGAAGAGGGTACCTTAGAGCTGGGTTGTAACCAGATTTCCCAGGCATCTCCGTTCTCCATCCAGTGATTACCAAGAATCCAGAAGATCTGTGTGTCAGAGAATCTGCTGTGTTAGCTTGTATCAGGTCCCAAGAATCTCTGCTCATCTCCTGAATGATTTCATTTGTAATCATGAAAATCCTTAGGTAATTCTGTGATTTATTTAGAGATGCTTCACCCAGATTTCCAAGTATGTGGTGGTTGCTGCCAGCAGCTGGACTGATCTTTGGGAAGCTTATTAAGTTGGTGAAGAAAGAGTTAGTTGAAAAATAATTATTGAATAATGTAATGTCAATATTGGAAGGGCCTGTAGTAGTCATCTCGTCCAACCCCTTTATTTAACAGAAGTTAACACTGAAATAGGACTTGCTGACAGCCAAGTTAATGTCAGAGCCAGGATCAAAACAGTCTAGATCTCACCCAGACTTCCAGGCCAGTGCTTGTTCTGTTTCTGATTTTCAAAATTAATATCATATTTTGAGAAAATAGCCAAATATAAGAATTTCATTTCTAGCTTCTGTTTTTATGAAGTAGGAACAGGCTTTAGCCACATGCACACGTGCTTCTCTTATTTATCCTATGACTGCTGTGCATCCTGAAGTATCCCCATCCTTAACAACCCAGGCAACAGTTTGGCAATTACAGGGGTTGACAGGGTGGTAACTCCCAAGAACTTGGAAGTAAGACTGTCCTCTTGAGATTGAAATTATAAATGACCATAATGAACTAGGTTAGACATTAGACCAGAGGTATACAAAGCTGCTTCAGCAGACAGAAATTCAGGCCAGTGTGATTAGACTATAACCTGACCAAAGGTATTACATGTCCCAAGTGAGAGTTAGAGGGGCATGATTGGCCAGCAATAGAAACCCAAAAGTAGGAGAGCCAGCAGGGCAGGCTTTGGCAGTGTTCATTTCTAACACTATCAAAAGTAGAGAAAATCTTGGTTTAGGAACACAAAGTCCCATCGAAAAGGCTGACCCCATGGTGGACATGCAGTTGCCATGTTCTCTTAGTCCCCCCACTGTCCCTCCTTCCACAAGTATTTTGAGTGCTCACTCTGTGTAAGGTACTATGCTAGAGATCAAGGATCCTGATGAAAAAGCAGACATAGCCCCTACTATCCCAAAACTGAGGGGCAAGCTCTGAAGTGTGGCCTTCTAAGTTTGAAAACCTGATTGATGTTGCTAACATGCCCAAAGAGGGTTTGCCTCTTGGGAGTGAACTTTCATTAACCAAGCTCAAAGAAAGTTGTACAAACTAGAATGCCAGGTATTATGTACATTCTTTATCTGCAAGTATATTTATATGAGAAACCAAATGATAGTTAGAAAGGTTGACAAGAAGCATGGGACCTGAACAAGGGAAGGCAGGAGAACCATCTGAGAGATCTTCTCCACCAAGGGCTGCTGAAGACCTTTGTGTATACTGCCTGGGGTAACCTTTGGCAGTTTAATTCTCCTCATCCTCTGAGCTCAGTTCAAATATTCCCTCCTTAAGGAAGCCTCTACAACTCCCAACATAGGTTTCCCTACCCCTTATGCCCATTTGTACATTCTCATTATACCCAACATTTTCATGTAAGCACTTACTACAATTTTAATTGAAAGGTTTTGTATACTCTCTTGTTTACTCTTTTTCATTTCTGTGAGAACAGGGGCTATGTCTGCCTTATTCATCAGGATCCCTAATCTTTAGTATAGTACCTTATAGAGTAAGCACTCAAATACTTATGGGAGGAGGGACAGCAGGGATCTAAGAGAGCACGGTGACCACATGTCCACCATGGGGTCAGCCTTGCTGATGGGACTTTGTGTCCCTAAGCCAAGATTCTCCCTCCTTTTGATAGTGTTAGAAATGGGTACTGCCAGAGTCTGCCCTCCTAGATTTCCCTTTTTTGTGTTTCTACTGCTGGCCACCAAGATTCTAAAGGTACTTGAGTGTATGACACCTGCCATTTGAAACCTCTGCATACATGAAGGTGGCCTCTCCCTTCTGGCAATGTGGGGGCCACATCCAAGTCATCTCAGTCTAAACCAAACATTCATGGGGCTCAGCCTGCATGAAAATGTAAATTTTACCTAATTCAAATTTCCAGATATCTAGATTAAAATTCACCAGGAGAAAGAAGAGGATTACCCTTGGTCTCACTCTTCCATGCTCCTCACTGGATATCATGGTTGAACTTTAAATACCTGTGTCTAAGCAGTTCTTTTCTAAGATGCTGGAGGTTGAGTAATTCTGTTTCCAGGTGCCTTTTGAATTTAAAAATGTCTTTTGAGTTATAGTTCATCTCTTTATCAATGGTAGAGAGACAGGAAAGACTGCAGCTTGCTTGTGTTTCCCATGTTAACCATTTCCCCTCTGCTCTACACAGAGAGCTTACAAGTTCTTATGAGTCCTTAGGATCTCCAGCAGGTTATGTGGCTTGACATTCAGCATCACTTTGTTGGGCTGCCCTCAGTGGCCTAGATCTTCCCCTTAGACTGCTAGAAATAAGGTTTTTCCTATTGCTTCGGAGTAGTCTTGTTAGAGATTTGTTTGTATTTTGTGAGCTTAAACTCATATTGTTGATTATAATATTAAAATTAAACCCTTTATTGGCGTGGTTTGAATTTACTGGAATGGAGTGTTTGTGAGAGCAATTCGTATCTCCTAGTTTCATGAAAACAGTAAGAAATTTCATTGAAGTATTATTTTTCATCTATAAATTTAGTAAATATTTTTTAAAACCGTAATGCTCAATGAGATTAAGGATGCAGTGAATGACCTGGCTCATATCGTAGGGATATACCTTGATTTTGCATTTCTAAAAACAAATTGCCAATAGTATAAAAAATCTTTTTACATGTTTATGCCCTTTGATCTCAAAATTATTTATTTTAGAAATGGAGCAAAGATCTGTACATACTAGTATCTGTCCTAAGTTTATATATTATAGAAGACATTGAAAACAAACCAAATATACAACAATAATTAAATTACAAATTATTTTATATCTATTCAATATGTTATGTTGCAATTAAAATTATGTTTACAAAGAATTTTAATCAAATAGCCAAATGTTTAATCACATAGACAAAATATTAAGTGAAAAAATAGGATATAGAATTACTGTGTATAGTATAATTTAAATTTTGTCGTACAAAATATGGGTATGAAAAGAAAAATTCTTGGAAAGAGACTAGGCTATATTTTAGTGGTGATTATAAATGAATGGTGGAATTATGGATGCTTGTTATTTTATTTTACAATTAGGCATGTAGTACTTTTAAATGAGAAATAAATAGCCATGAATAAACAATTCTGTCATATCAAAGGGAGAAAGAAAACCTTTTTGTAATTTGGCTTCACAGAGAATAAAACCCCAGTGTCAGAGCCTGTCACCATGATCTAGTGCTAGGAAGGCATTCTGGGTTTATTTTCTATTCTTGTCTCTTGGTGAATACTGTATTTCAACCACTAGGCCTTCTTCTTTGCTCTCTAAATGTACCCTGTAATTTCTGTCTCTCTGCTGTAGCTCAGGGGTCTCTGAGCTCTGGATCTGTATATGTAGCTGTCAATAAACATCTATGTCTGGATATCTTCCAGGCATCTCTGGTCTAAAACACCTAAAGCCTAACTCTTTAATGTCCCCATTTCTACTTTAATCTTTATCCTGATTCCTGCACCATCATATAACTAGTTGCTTAAGACAAAAAAAATGAATCATCATCCATTATTTTCTCTTTCCCTCATTCTAATCAATTTATCTTGCAGATTTGTAGAAATATATTTCTGTAAAATACATTTTGAACGACCTACCAAGACTGAATTATGAAGAAATAAAATATCTAAACAGATCTATAACTAGTGAGAAGATTAAATCAGTAACCAATAACCTCCCAATAAAGAAAAGTTTGGGACTAGATGTATTCACTGGGGAATTCTACCAGACATTTAAGGAAGAATTAACACCAATCCTTTTCAAATTCTTTTTTAAAATTAAAGAGTAAAGAACGTTACTAATTTATTTTATGAGGCCAGAGTTACCATGATGCCAAAATCAGGCAAAGATACCACAAGTAAAACAACTGTAGATCAATATTTATCATAAAAAAATTAATGCAAAAATCCTCAAAAAATACTAGCAAACTGAATTCAATAATACATTAAAAGGATTCTGTACCATGACTGTGTGGGATTTACTCTTGGAATGTAAGGATGGTTCACCTATGAATATCAATCAGCATAATACACCACATTAACAGAATGAAGGACAAAAAACACGTGATCATTTGAGTTGATGCAGAAAAGCATTTGACAAAATTTAACACCCTTTCATGATAAAAACCATACTGCAAGCTAGTAAAAGGAAATTACCTCAACATAGTGAAGGCCATATATGAAAAATCCACAGCTAACATCATACTAAGGGGCAATAATTTGAAAATATTTCATGTAAGACTAGGAACAAGGCAAGGATGCCTTCTTTTGTCATATCTCCAATACAGTAGTGGAAGTACTAGCCAGAGCAGTTAAATAAGGAAAGGAAATAAATATCTAAATTGAAAAGGAAAGAGTAAAATTATCTGTGTTCAGAGATGACATGATCTTATATGTAGAAAACTCAAAAGATTCTACCAAAAAACTATTAAAGCTAATAAACAAATTTAGTAAATCTGCAGGATATGAAATCAATGAACAAAAATCAAGTGTGTTTCTATACACTAACAGTGAAAAATCTGAAGAGAAAATTCAGAAAACAATCCCACTTACCAAAGCATCAAAAAGAACAAAATACTCAGGAATAAACTTAACCAAGGAAGGGAAAGATCCATATACTGAAAACTACAAACATTTCTGAAAGAAATTAAGACACAAATAAATGGGAAGATATCCTATGATCATGGACTACAGGAGTTAATCCTGTTAAAAAGCATCCATACTATCCAAAGTGATCTACAGATTCAGGGTAATCCCTAGCAAAATCCTAGTGGCAGCTGGGCTCAGTGGCTCACGCCTGTAATACCGGCACTCTCGGAGGCCAAGGCGGGTGGATCGTCTGAATTCAGTCAGGAGTTCCAGACCAGCCTGGCCAACATGGTGAAACCTCATCTCTACTAAATATGCAAAATTAGCTGGGCTTGGTGGCGCATGCCTGTAATCCCAGCTACTCAGGAGGCTAAAGGGGGAGAATCACTTGAACCCAGGAGGCAGAGGTTGCAGTGAGCCAAGATCACGTCACTGCACTCCAACCTAGGCAATAGAGTGAGGCTCCATCTGAAAAAGAAAAAAACCTAGTGGCATACTTTCACAGAAATAGAAAAAAATTCTAAAATTTATTTGGAATCTCAGAGGACCCCACATAGCTAAGGCAATCTTAAGGAAAAAAAATAAAGCTGGAGGCATCATACTTCCTGATTTCAAAATATTATTACAATTAGCGGGGTGTGGTGGCATGCGCCTGTAATCCCAGCTACTTGGGGGGATGAGGCGTGAGAATCGCTTGAAGCTGGAAGGAAGAGGTTGCAGTGAGCCAAGATCGTGCCACTGCACTCCAGCCTGGGCAACAGAGACTTTATCTCCAAAAAATATATATGTCCATATATATGCACATATATATGTATTTATGTATGTCCATCTTATATATAATTGTATTATATAAATATATATGTACATATGTGTATTTCTTTGTTACAGTTTTCAAAACAATATGATACTGATATAAAGACAAACATATAAACCAATGAAATAGAATGAATAGCCCAGAAATAAACCCTTATGTGTATGTCAAATGATCTTCCACAAAGGCAACACAATGGGGAGAGAACAATTTCGTCAATAAATGGTGTTAGGAAAAGTGGATATCCACATGCAAAAGGAAAAACATTGGACCCTTATTTATACAACATACAAAAATTAACTCAAAATGGATTAAAGACCTAAACATAAGACCTGAAAGTATAAAACTCCTAGAAGAAAACATAGAGGAAAAGCTACTTGACATTGAACTTGGCAATGGTTATTGGTATGATACCAAAAGCACAGGCAACAAAGGAAAAATAGAGAAAGAGGACCACTTCAAACTTCTTAAAAACTTCTGTGCTGCAAAGGAAATAACATTGTGAAAAGGCAACCTATGAATGGGAGAAATTATTTGCAAACCATGTATCTGATAATATCCAGAATATATAAAAACTCCTACAACTTAACAACAACAACAACAAAATCCAATTTAAAAATGGGCAAAGGACCTAAGTAGACATTTCTTCAAAGAGGTATACAAATGAACAACAAGCATATGTAAAGATGTTCAACATTACTAATCATCAGCAAAATGCAAATCAACAGCATAATGAGAAACCTTTTTCCTCATTAGGATGGTCACTTTCAAAAAAATAGAAAATAACCAGTGTTGGCCGGGATGTGGAAAAATTGGAACCCTTGTGCATTGTTGGTGGGAATGTAAAATAGTGCAGCTACTATAGAAAACAGATGGACATTCCTCAAAAAATTAAAAATAGAATTTAGTAAACAATACAGCAATCCCATTACTGGGTATATACAAAAGAATTGAAACCATGATCTCAGAGATATTGGCACACCCATATTCATTGCAGTACTACTCATAATAGCCAGGGGGTAGGAGCAACCTAAAAGTCCACCTATGGATAAACAGATTTTTTAAATGTGGTGTATACAATGGAATATTACTCAGCCTTATAAAAGAAGAAAATCGGCTGGGCATGGTGGCTCGTGCCTGTAATCTCCGCACTTTGAGAGGCCTAGGCAGGAGGATCGCTTGAGCCCATGAGTTCCTGACTTCCCTGGGCAACACAGTGAGACCCTGTCTCTACAAAAAAAAATTTTTTTAACTAGCCAGATGCAGTGGTGCACCTATAGTACCAGCTACTCAGGAGGCTAAGGTAGGGGGGTCATGAGTCCGGGAGGTCGAGGCTATAGTGAGCCGTGATTGTGCCACTGTACACCAGCCTAGGTGATAGAGCGAGACTCTATCGGGGAAGAAAAGGAAGAAGAGAATCCTGTCACATGCTACAACATGGATGAATTTTGAGGTCATTATGCTAAGTTAAATAAGCCAATCACAAAAGACAAATACTACATGATTTCATTTAGTAATATTTGTCTTTTTGTGTGTGATTGGCTTATTTCACAATAAGGTATCTGAAGTAGCCAAGCTCTTAGAAACAGGAACTACAATGGTAGTCCTCAGGGATGGGTAGGAGGAGTAAAGGGGAGTTGTTTAATGGATATAGGGTTTCAGTTTTATAAGATGAAAAATTTCTCAAGATTTGTTGCACACAAGATACATATAGTTAACACTACCATATACTTAAAATGGTTATGAGAATAAATTTTATGTTATGTTTTTTACCAAAAATTTTTAAAGTATTTTAAAAATACATATTTAATCAATCCACTTCTGTCTCCACTGCTACGTGTACAGTGCAGGTCACCATCATCTCTATCCTAAACCACTGCTACCACTTCCTGTCTGATCTCTCTTCTCCCTCTCCCTCTCATGGCTTTCCAAACCCATTCGCTAGAGTGGTGGTCTTTCAAAGATGTATTTGGGATTCTGTTTCCTTGCCCTTCTACCCACCACAAAGCTTGCCAAACACACTTCAATGTCTTCAGAGTTTCTGATGGTCTTTAGACTCCAGCTCACTTTCCTTATGCTGACCTATATGCCTGTGTGATCTAGCCTCTACCCACCCTTCAACAGCACTTATAATCCTTCTTCAACTTCGCATTTCCATGTGACCCCTGGCCTCCTTTCACCTCCTAGTTTACACCAAGGGCTTTCCCACCTTAGAGTTATCCACGTGCTCTTCCTTTTCTCAGTAAAGTTCTGCCCCCTGCTCTTGGTGTGGCTGGTTCCTTTCATCCTTCAAATTCCTACCTTCTCAGAAAAGCCTTTCAGAAGCTCCGTTGTTAGTTTCATTCACCTCTTTGTGTTCCCTGTCTCTAGGGCAGCTCTGGAACATAGTAGATGCTTAAGAAATGTTTGCATGAACAACTGACTAGTTCTCCGAATGAAGTGCTTCTCCCTTCTGCCTGAACTTTTTTTATGGACTATATTTTCCTGTGATAGTCTAATCACCCTTTGGAGCTCTGTTTATATTTCACACTGCTTTCATCAGAATTATTCCCATCCTTGTTGGTCCACATCAGGTCTTTGCTCCCCTCTGTGTACCTAATAATAGCACTTATTTTGTTTTTTCCAGTTTTATATTTATGTAGTTTGTATGCCTTTCCAAGCAGATGGTGACGCCCTAGAGGGTAAGTGCTGTGTCCTTCTTTCTGAATTCTCACTAACACAGTACCTGACTCATGGTTAGACATCAGTAAGTTTGAAATTTAGTCACCAGAAGATGTTCTGTAAGCAGACTCCATTTATGCTGGGCTAGTGTTTGTAAAATGCACTGCGCCCCTAGAAACTGAGTCTCTATGCCTTGGGGGACACCTTTATTCAGTTACCCGCAGCCTAGCCTTGGTGTCCTTGTTATTCTGCAGACTGTTTTTGCTCTCCTTAATGGCATCTTGCTGCTGAAAGGAAGTAAAATGCTACAAAGGAGTTTCTGAAAATGGATTTAAAAATAAAATAAGTGCTTTTATTAAGTGTTTAATAAGAACTTCCCAGTCGCTTCCTCCCAGATCAAAAGAGGCGTAGATTGAAACCACTGTATAGAACATAAGCCTCCCATAAGGGAGATGTTATGAATTTCAAAACACATCTTCAGTTTTTAATTCTGATACTTAGCCAGCATCTTGCAGTATGTAAATTGTTCCCTGGCCTCCTAGAACGGTACAGTGGCACTTTAGGGAATCTAAGACTGGGTAGGGCTTTGTTCAGTAGTAGGTCAGGTCTGGAAGGAGCACTCCCAAGGGGTTTTTAACAAATTGCAATTGTAGACTGCCCTTTTAATGGGGTAAATGTTCCTTCATTGTAAAAGAATATTAAACCTTGATAAACTATAGCTGTTAACGTTTTTTCCCTTTTGGTGTTTTTCTATATTTACAAATTTTCTACAGTGAAAGTTATGTTTGTAATCAAATACATTTTCTTATTTCAAAATCCTGATTAATTTAGATTATACTTGTTCATAATGCTGATAACTCCATTGATTCTACACTGATAACAAGCGGCAAATATTAACAAGTCTGACAATATCAAGTATTGGAGGGTCAAATGACTGGTGGGAGAGTAAATTGGCATAACCACATCAGAAGAAGCTTGTCATGACCATCTAAAGTTGAATATTAGCCAGGTGACGTGGCTCATACCTGTAATCCCAGCACTTTAGGAGGTTGAAGTGGTAGGATCACTTGAGCCCAGGAGTTTGAGGCTGCAGTGAGCTATGATTACACCATTACATTCCAACCTGGATGACAGAATGAGACCCTGACTCAGTAAATAAATAAATAGATCACATATGTACATACCCTTTACACTTGGGTGTAATATCCAAGGGAAAGTCTTGTGCATGAACAAGAATCTTCAAAGCTGCACTGTAAACAATAGCAAAATTCTGGAAACAACCCACATGTAGTGAGAGAGTAGATGAATAAATAGAGGTGCAATCCTAAAATGGACTGTTAGGTTTCAACAACAAATGAGCCACTGTGAACCCTAAGATAGTGGCTACATAATAGAACTATAATAATTAATAAGTGAAAAAGTAAATTCTAAAACATTACCTACAGGATGACATCTTTTTAATAGTTAAAGACAATAATAAAAATATACTTTTCAGAATACAGAAAGATGCAATAAAACCTGCATAGAAAGGACAACCAGGGAGTGATTGCTGTGGGATTAGGGATGGGACCTACCTCAGGCTAGGAATGGACTCACTGGGAAGTAACAAATGATTAGAGGTATGTTATTCTCAAGATCCTGGCTTTTGTTTTGGGTAATGGTTTTGTGCATGTTTATTACATTATTTAAAATTACAAAATAAATAAATGAAAGCAGCGATGTGGTGGCACACACCTGAAGTCCCAGCTACTTGCAAGGCTAAGGTGAGAGGGTCACTTGAACCCAGGAGTTTGGGGCTGCAGTGAGCTATGGTTGTGCCACTGCACTCCAGCCTGGGCAACAGAATGAGACCCCGTCTCTGAATGAATGAAAAAATGAATGCATGAATGAATACAGACTGTGCATGATGGAAGAGTGTCACAATCCAAAGATTACGTATGATTAATACAATTCCAGAGAGATTCCCTTTTACCCCCCTACTTCAGCTCCCCAAAAAGAGAGAAGACAGGGGTTTTTAAGCAAATGAATTACAAAAGCAGGATTGCAACTCATCTTTAATATATCGATGTAAATGAACAGTTGATAGACTGATTCAAATCATTTCTATCTGTTCTTTAAAGCAGTCCCCATGCACTGGTGACTATGCCATTACTGCATCATTAGCCTCATTCAATGTGCAGTAGGTCTTTGAACATTTAAAATTGTCATTATAAGTATTTCTAATTAAGGATTTTTGCTAATTGAGACTGACCTCCCAATTCATCCAAATTGGTAAGTTTTACTTTACAAGACAAATGTTTTTTCTTACCCCCAATCCTTTCCAGAACTCTGTGGAGAAAAGGTAGATAGAATATATTTTGGCACTTATTTTATTCCTTAAAACAAAGAGTTTCCAATTTCATTCTAAACGAGGGTACTGCCATTTTGAAAATATTTTATGAGCATGTAGTCTGTGCCAGGGCTGATGCTGGGCCTGGAGATATATGCATGAATAATAGCTGGAATTCTTGCCCTTACAGTAGCTCATGGTGTGGAGCATGCAACAAACGTGTAAATTATTAATCTACCACGTGAGAACTGTTCTGATAAAGGTCGGAACAAAGAGGGCTGTGCCTCGCTCTGCCTACTTGGGGAGTGAGGCAGTGATTCAAGAGGCTTCCAAGGAGGTGACATTTTAACTGGGCCCTAAAGGGTAGGGGGAGAAAAGCCATTCCAGGCAGAGGAGTTTCTCACCAGGAAAGGGCATGGAGGAAAGAAAGGGTCCAGACATTCCAGATGTTGAATGGTGTTTGCAGGAGGAAGATAGTCTGTCCTTTGCTGCAGGGATTGTAGCTTGCTACATCACAGTTCCCCAGCTTCTGCTTCCTGATGCTCACCCCTTTCTTGTAAGATCCAAAGTTGAGCTCCTTCTCAAATAGGATGGGATTTCCTGGCTGAGTCTCTGTGTTCTGTCTTGTTGTGGCCTCCTCTCCTATCGTGGCTGGCTTCCAAAAGGCAGGCATAGCCTTATCTGTGAAGCAACTCACTCAGGCTCAGCTATATCTGCTTGAGGAAAAAAAAAAAGTTGATGCCACATTAGGGACTAGAGCACTAAAGAGACGCAGTTGCAGGAATGAGTGGGACACACTATAGACTCGTCTTGTGCTCCTGATTCTTGAATTTCTACTCCTGAAAGACTGAGAACAAAATGAGTTCAGAAGGCTTTTGTAGGCTTCTTAGCGTAAGTCAGCAGCTTAACAAGAGGATAATTATAGTTGGTCTTCTTGAATAACCTCTGAAATAGCCTAAATGTAATCTCCTTTTATGTTTCTTGTGACCTTTTTTATTTTAATTTGATTGATTGATTGATTGATTGATTGAGACAGAGTATCTCTCTGTTACTCAGGCTGCAGTGCATTAGTGCAATCTTGGCTCACTGAAACCTCTGCTTCCAGGTTCAAGCGATTCTCGTGCCTCAGCTGGGATTATAGGCGTGCACCACCACACTCAGCTGATTTTTGTATTTTAAGTAGAGACAGGGTTTCACCATGTTGGCCAGGCTGGTCTCGAACTCCTGACCTTAGGTGATCCACCTGCCTTTGCCTCCCAAAGTGCTGTGATTACAGGCGTGAGTCACCACATCTGGCCTCATGACCTTTTTCAAAAGCAGAACTCGAAATTGCTAGGTGTGAGTTATCCCATTGTACATGGGAGGGATAATCTGGTGAATGGTGGTGTCAGCCCAAAGACAAAAAACAGACCACATTGATGTGGGGAAAAGTGTCATGAGCCTCTCACTGGAATTCAGAATGACCTAGGCTGTCTTGTACCAGGGCCTGACACTTCTGCACCTGTGCTATAGGGCAGGGACCAATCTGTCAGATGCTCTGAACACCTGCCAGAGGCACTGTTGAACACCAGACATTTCTTCTTTTATCTCTTGTTCCAAATCCTTTATTCATGGTCCCAAAGCTTGGGATGGCATTCCTGTTAGAACAGGAGCTGGAGGGAGAAGGGGCAGGGTGGGATTCTGAATCTGTTGATTAATTCAGACATTCAGTCCTTCCCTCTTGGTTCCATGTCAGCTGCTAGCTGGATGTTGCTACAACCAATTCTGTAAAAATCATTTGAACTTATCAAATCTCAATATCCCTTACTTTGTGTATCTTGCACTTTACCCCAGGACAAGATTTAAAAAATTCCTCAGTCTTTTTTTATGTGGTTGATTTTATAAAACTTTATGTAACAATCGATATTTAAGATATTTAACGTGTAAATCTTGACTTCTCTGGCTTTAGGAAAATAACCCTAGTATATAGTCACCAAGTTCCTCTTTGAACTGGTTGAAATAGGCTTTGTTTTTCATCTTGCTTGTACTTTTATGATTTGAGCACAGTAATAAGGAGGCCCAGAGGGTGCCATCCATGAAGGAGCACATTTAACTGTGTCAGACCCACAGCTCACACAGTACTGTCCAGGTTTTCCTCCAGTAATGCCAGGCAGCATGCCAGAGTTTCAGAGACATTTAACCACAAGCATGTATTTCTTGTTCTGGGTCTGTGGGTAAACTGGGGTGGTTCTGTTTTTTATACTGCCTGTTAAGTTTAAGTCAGTTCCTTCTGTGTCCACAAGTCGAGATGGTAAAAGTTAAGATTGCAAGAGACAAAGGGAAATAAAGAGACACATTTCAAGCCTCTGCTTACCTCTTGTCCATTCACATTTCATTGGCTAAAGCGAATCTCATATCAAGCCCAACATCAGTAGGGCAGAGAATATATTCCTCCCACAGGAGTGGATGTGTGCTGAACAATGATCCAGTTTCCCACTCACACCCACTGTTTCCAGAGACCTGGAGAAAGAGAATGATGATCTCTCAGGCTTCACGCTCCTTGTTTCCTTCAGTGTCTGATGGCTGACCATTTTCTTGCTTATATCTTTCTTCCCTTAACATAGCACACACCTCTGTGTTGGTGAGCATCTGCAAGAACTCCTCCATCTTCTTCCGTGGCTTCTTATCTTCCTTTTGCTCCAAAACTGTGGGCACTCTTGGTTAATGGACATTCCTTTAGAAACTTGTTCTATCCCAAGGACACAGATATATGTCCCTGGCTCAGTGTCTCTCTTGATTTCTAAGCTTGACTTTCCCCTGGAATTCACCTCAAACTCAGCCTATCCAAAATCTGACCTTTTCTCATGCAGTTCCTCAATCAGGTGCATATTTATTCCCATTTATTTAAAAGCCTCCATCTTTCCCTCTCAATTTCCTTAGTTTTGAGGCTTTTGAATCATTTGTCCTTAAATCTCCCTTTCATTTATTGCTGTTGATTTAATCAGTCACTAACCTCTGTTTGATATTACCCATTTGCTTCTAGAATCACCCCTTCTTTTCTCCCACACCAGGCTGGGCTTTTATGATAACATGCCCACAGGACTAGCCTGGCCACCTGCCTCCTATCTTCTCCATCAGTGCTTCTGGCTTCCTGCTACTTAAGGCATTTTCTAAGAGGTCACTGTCATCCGAGTACTCCTGCACACATCAGCCACAGAGAAGGATGGTGACAGAGGAGTGCCTGGAGATGAAGTTGGCTATGAGGCCCCATTGTGTGTCCCACTGTATCTCCTGGTGTCAACCCTCTGTTCCAACAGGAGCCGGCTTCCCCCTGCTACCTCTGCACCATGCACATTCTAGTAAGCTTGCAATTACTTTCTTCTGATAGCATGGGATCCCCTGGAGTTCTATTCCCTGGGGCATCGTTTTTCCTAGATGTCTTCAGTATGCATTGAAGCCTGAAATTGCTTACACAGGTGAGTAAGAGCCAAAAATGGGGGCCAAACTGGTTGAAGTGGAGGATACCTGCTGTGGAGCAGACCCACCCATGTTTGCCCACTTTCTCTACCTCCCGACCAGGATTTAGAAGAGTCTGGGTATGCAATACATAGCACCCTAATGGATCCTTATTGGTTAACCTAGTTCAATAATACAGATGGACAGTTGAACTCAGTCCCATTGATGAATGTCCCTGCAGGCCAGATGACGACTTAGCAGTGATCATGCCTAATGTCTGCATTTCAAGCTCCTGGCCACGCCTAGTACACAAGAAGTCTCCATGAATATTTACCGAATGAGTGGATGAGCAAGGGTGTGAGAGAACAAACTACTGGGGGCTGATAGAATAAACCACACTTTCTCTTGCACACACGGTCAACATAGCATCATTAATGTGTGGTTAGCCCATCATCATCTACAAGACAAAGCATGACTCAGTGATAACATGCATTTCATAGTTATTTCTTACATTTCTCTAGCCTTTTCCTACCCACTTCCACTCCTGTGAAGTGCCATGAACATGTAATATCATCTGGGACGATCAAAGAGGTGGACTTATCCAGATCAGGTAGTTAATGACAGACCTTGAGCTAACATCCACATCTCAAAACTTGACCCCAAGGCCAGCTTATGAAACTCTTCTGATTCCCAGTAACACATTAAGACTCATTACATTAAGTAATGAGATGTTCTTTCCTAGCTTTTGATAGACTTATGCTAATGCAGTGAGGAGTTACTGCTAATAAGCAGGAAGAGACAGAATTGATTTAAGGATCTGTCACTTCCAAAAATATGCTGGCTGGTGGAGACAAAGTTGTCATTGCAAACTTGTCTTTTTCTTAATTTTTGTGTGTGCCTCCTGCCAGTTAGAGATGTCAGGAGATAACACATCATTTTCTGGCGGCCTTAATAAAAGATTCCTGCTTTTAGAAAAGACTGACTACCTTTCCCACCTTTGGATTTGGCCCCTAGCTGTCCAGCACTCATTCTCCTCCCATGCCCTGACACCAGGGCCTCCTCAAGTGTGTTACTCATAGAGGCTTTAGTTCTTTTGCTGCTCCCTCACCTGTCTCATAGTTGGATCGAGTAGCAATGGATGCTTGCAGCTAAAGCCCAAAGTTAGGTTGACATACTGTGCTCTCAAAAGAATATAGCTATGGGATAGCTTGAAAATTACACTGTAAGTTAGTATGTATGTTTATTAATTTAGACTTAATAGGTTGAACCTGTGTCAAATATATTGATTATCACCTCAAGGTTAGACAAAGCTTTTCGTGATAAAGATGAAATGGAATGACTGAATGACACAGAACATTGATTTTCTTTCCTTCAGATATTATCCACTTTAAACTATCTCTTATTTCGTTTAGACTTGCCTCTTTTTACCACCATGCCCAACTAATGTTTGTATTTTTTTGTAGAGATGGGATTTCACCATGTTCCCCAGGCTGGTCTCAAACTCCTGAGCTCAGGTGATCCACCCACCTCGGCCTCCCAAACTGCTGGAATTACAGGAGGGGGTCACTGCACCCAACCTAGACTTGCCTTTTAATAATGTTTTGGATACCACATCCCTGTCCTCTACAGAAATTTCTTTGGGGTTGTTTTCAAAAAAAGCTATTTGTTAGGCTTGAGTATTCTTACTTTTGTGGGTTTCTGCTATTTTTGTCTATCTCAGCACCTTGTGTCTTTCATTTTTTGGCTGTCCCTAATCACGGTAGTATTTATTATGTGGAGGTTAACTCTGTAATTTCTCGCTCTCCCATTGGACTGGAGGCCCATTTAGGGCAGAGATTGATCTATTCAATTTACATCAGTATAGAACCTGGAATGTAGCTGGGCCTCAGGGGATATTCATTGAATGACTACATGAAGTGGTTCTACCTTTTTTCCCCATATAAGCACTGTTGATTTATAATTGTGTTAAAGCTGAAGCTTAGAAGTTTTCTGATCGTTGCTAGAATGGGTCTGACTATATACAAGTAAAAATACTATTTTTTCCAAAGGAGGATATAGAATGAGCACCCTGGGTTAATACCAGAGTAAAATGGAAAAGAACAAGGGGTGTGTGTGTGTGTGTGTGTGTGTGTGTGTGTGTGTGGTGGTAGTGGTGTGTGTGTGTTTGTACAACCTTTCTTTCAATTTAATGTAGGCTAATGCTTTATTGTATTTTTCTTCTTGTCTGCTTCTTCGTACTTTGGTTCAATGTTTTGCTTTAAATCCTAGAAATAGAAACTCAGTGGAGCTTATAGTAAGGACTTGGGAATGTGGTGTTTTTGAATGTTAGAAGTGGCTAGGTTGAAAAGGGATAGAGAATTTAGTTGGATGAAAGTTTCAAGGAGAAAAAAAGCTACTTGTCTAACTTGTCTTTGAAAATGAGTCAAACAGGCAAGAGAATCCAGATTCTATATAATGCTTGTCATTTTGGTTTCCCGTGGCAGACAGAATTTCTCAGTAGATAGACACAGTTTTTATTTCATCTTATGCTAATGAATAATATTAATAAGCCAAGATATATAAGATGCTTTGCTGAGTGCTCTGTTATGCCAAGTTAATGCTCACATTTTAACTATCACTTCCTATTAGAACCTCTCAGCTTGCTTCTTTTTGGACAAAGAAGAGGGAAATGACCTTTTTGGGCACTTTCCATGTGTCAGACACAGGTGTATGAACTCAGGAGATCATCCTCTGAGGTGCTGATTGTGGCCTCTGTTTTACCTAGCACAAAGTCAAAGCTCAGAACTCTTCAGTGAATTGTCCAAGGATTCATGTTTAATTAAATGATGGAACTAGAATACAAATGTGGGCCTTAAAAAGAACTTATCAAAAACAGAGTGCCAACATGCCTCCTGGGGCTCTGAAATTGCTTTCGAATGATTTTGTTTGAGGAAGAGAAAAAGATCAAGAGAAAATGACTCACTCACTGCCTTTCCAGACTTTTGCTGTCTTTTTGGAGGTTTTGGTAGACTTTTGTCCTCCTCTTCTGGAAACTTCCTTTTGGTCTCTAAGTACTGGGTATTCCCACTGACATCAGCAGTACAATAGAGAAGAGAAAAACGTAGAAATATATACCAGATGAAAAAATAGAGAAATCTTCTGTCACAGTGCAATCTGACATATCGTTTAAATAATGTTACTGTAATGAATTTGAGAGCAAGGGAAATTATTTCTCATTGAGAAATAAAAGTCCTTTGGCTTGGAGAATATTTTCAAAAAATAAATCCTTCATTACCCTGGACAGTTCTTGAAATAAAAATAGTTCGTATCAAACCACATCATGAAAGAAATAATTAAGCAGTCCTTGAGAATGTACCTATTTTTCTATTCAAACATTAAAGTGATCGTTTAATCTTACATACAATTCCCTGAACTCCCCCTAAGTAATTGCTTTGGTGATTTTAGCTCAACCTTAAAACAGACTTGGATCTGTTGCATATTTGACTTCATTTGAAAGAGAAATGCAATTTTAAAGAAATAGAGACCTCAGAATGTAAACTCCTTGCCCACTGAGACTAAAAAACAGGAAAAAAAGAGATTAAATTGTGGGAGCCCAGAATGGAATGGAGTATCAGCTCTAACAATAAAAATGTCACCTGTTACACATGTGGTTACAAAAAAACCTACCAGGCGTTTTTGCACATAGTACCTCATTTAATCCTTGCGGTAGTTCTTTGAGAGAGGCAGGACAACTATGACCCCTCTTTTTGAAACAAGAAAATTGACTTATCCTAGGTCACACAGCTAAAGATGACAGAGTCAGAACTTGAACCCAGGTCTCCAGGTGTCAATCTACTGCTTTTTCCACCAAGCCATTTATCTCTCTTAAGGGGCGAGCATTTACTGTGGATAAGCTCTTACTAGAGCTCTGTCAAGGCTCATGAAAAGTCTTTAATTGTAATGGAGTTTTTCCTATGTTTGAGACATGTGGGTGTTGCCTGGAGTTTATAACAGTATTTATAGAAATGGAATCTGACCTGCGATAATGAAGTTCTGAATTATTTGCTGCTGTAAGACTAAATTAGAGATGAGCTAAGTTTAAGTTAATAGTATATGAATAAATTGGTCTACTCAACTTTTACATAGCTTAGGCATGTAGATTCCAGGATAAATCTGAAGCTGCCTAAATCAAAATGGGCTAAGAAGCAGGTAGCAAAGAGGAGATAAATAAAATATCACTTAGTGTGATATAACTCTGCTTAAAAGAACAGCTGGGAAGTGTTTATAATGAAAATATAATGGACAATTTTAAAAGCATTTTTCCAAGTAACTTAGCCTTGTACCCAAATAGAATTTGAAATCTAGTATTCATTCATTTTTAACCCATTTATTCACTTAGCAACTATTTGGTGAATATCTCTGTTGTGCCAGTGGCTGTGATGCGCCCCAAGGATTCAGAGCAAAAATACAGTTCCTTTCCTTGAGGAGCTCGTAGGTTTGTAGATGTCATGAGTAGAGACACTCAGAAATACAAGCATAAGCTTCACAAACATCTAGCATTTATCTTGTGATGGGCACCAAGTTTGCTTGCCCCCCAATTTTCCAAGTCTTTTATCATTGGAATTTTCAGTATTTCATATTATAAGAGATATTGCAGTCAGTCTAACTTGCAAGAAACCTAATTATTGAAATATTCATTCAGGAAACATTTGTCAGATGCATACTACATGCCTGGGCCTCTGCTAAGTAGTGGGGCTACAGAGATAAAGCCAATATGTTTCCTGCTATAAGAAGCTCTCACTTTAATAGGAGAGAAAAAATATAAACAAATATGCCCAATCCTGACTGCCACTTACTAGCTGCATGACCTTTAGCAAGCAATTTAATCTAATGGAACTTTTGTAACAATACACATGATACCTGAAAAGCAGGAGGATAGAGCTGGGCATATAAGAAGTCTAATGTAGCTGCTGCCACTGTTGGTTATTATGAGAAAAGTGGAAGGAGGGTTTGGGTTCCCATAGGCACACAGAGGTGGAAGGGGCTACTGGTACTTTGGGGAGGGCTCAGTCAGGAGAGTCTTCCTGGAGAAAGGGCTGCTTGATCTATGCGGGAAGTGCAGTGGGTTTTTGCCCTGCCAAATACAGGTGGAGGAGCAGTACAAGCAAGGTTGGGGGTGCAGTGCCACACTTAGAGAGATGCAGGGAGGAATATCAAGCACACCACTGGAAACAGGCTGGAGAGGTGCCTGGGAACAGACCCCAGGAGGTCACAAAGGGCGTTAGGGGGACGCACTCTGCAGCCAGGGCCAGAAGCGTGGAATAGGCAGGTTTACATTTGAGAAAGACCCCACAGTCCCAGGTTGTCCAGTGAGACACCTCAATATCATTTTGCCTGTTCTGTCTTGGTCTTTTTGGTTAAATATTCCCCATGGTCTGTTATTTTAAGGGGAAAATAAAGAACCATTTTTAAAACCTGTTGGACAGACCAATACTGTATGAGCTCATATATAGACTATAAAAATCTAAGTCATAGAAGAAGAGAGTAGAATGGTGGTAACCAGAGGTTTGGGGGTGGGGGAAATGAGTAGTAGTCAGTCAAAGGAGACAGACTTTCAGTTATATAGGATGAGTGAGTCTAGAGATCTAATGTCCAGCATGGTGAGTATAGTTAACACTGTATCATACACTTGAAATTTGCCAGTGCGGTAGATCTTCAGTGTCCTCCCTGCGCCCCCCCCCCCCACACACACAAATGGTAACTAGGTAAGGTAATTAATGTGTTAATTGAGTGTGGTAACCATAATCATTTCACAGTATATACATATATCAAAGTATTACATACACTTTGAATATATACAATTTTTATTTGTTAATTATGCCTCAGTAAGGCTGGAAAAAAATAGAGATACCTCTGCCTTAATAAAAAACCCTGGCCAACAGTTAAAAGTCTTGTTGCGTATCTGCCTTTAAGCAAGAAATAATTGTGCGTATGAGGGGGAAGACTCACTTTCTGGTTGTAATGAAAACTACATTTGGTTTGGTCCAGCAAATGCTATAAGAATATATTAAGTATGAAATATGTACATTTCCTAGTAATGTCTTTGATTGTGTTGGCAGAAAATTACCTAACTGGAATAAATGTTCAGGGAGACAAGGTTTTAGCTGTGCACGGTCCAAGCCAAAATCCCTTCTCTAAACCTTCCTGACATGGACAGAGCCTAACTCATTGGAAGCTTACAGTCTGAAATGGTGTAGAACTCTTTCTTTTTTTACTCCATTTTCTATTAGAATTAAAGTTGAATAATTTTGTCATGCTGTCATTCAAAATAAGCAAAAAAGAAAACAAAGTATCTCCTTTTTCTGAAGGGCACCTGAGGCTGTGACACTTTAGCTGTCTTAAGTACTGCAGCAGCAGAGCTGTCAAAGGAGCTTGCTGGCCCTCAGTTTAACCATAGAAAGCATGTTTTCTTAAATTATTTTGGCCTTATAGGGTGTTTTCTTAAATGAAAAATGATCACAGTTAGCATGCCTAACTCTTGTTGGCCCGACCATTTTGTGAAGAATAATAATGTTATTATGGCAGAGCAGTCTGGAAAGAATGTCAGCTCACTTAGGTTAAAGATTATCAGTGACCTCGAAGCATACCCTAAGTCAATGGAGAAAGAAGAGGACTAAGTACGTAGACTGTGAACTGTGGCAGAGTAACCCAATACTTTCTTTAGTATCCATGGATTTTCACTTCCTTCTTTGGAAGAATCTCATGTTGGTGGAAAGTATAATTATCCTTGCATATACCACTGTGGGAAGAGAACGTGTGTCCATAATCACTGAAAGGAAATACCCTAGCATGGTAAGAGTCTGTCCTGGCTGACCCAATGAGGTTTTGCAGCTGCTGCCAAGCTGCTATGCAAGGGGCGTGGCCTGGGTGGAATACCAGTGGCATTATTGGTTTCTGGATGCTATAGAGAAAGCCATGCATTCCTATGTATAATGTATCAAAATGATGCATCGATGCACTGATAGCTCTCTAATGTGCATGTACTCATTAACTATTTGCATTTTTTAGTTTTTGAATAAGTGATACTTGCACATGGTACAAAACTCAAAGGTTCAAAAGAAAAGCATGCTGAAGAGTCTCCCTCCCATCTCTTTTTCTCACCACCTAATTTTCCTCCCTGGAGTTACCAATGTTACAGTTTCCTGGATACCTTTTCCAAGATAGTCTCACTCATTTAATATGTCTGTCTCCTTGCTTCTTGAGGGCAACAATAGTGTTTGGCAATAAATATGGTAAAACTGCTTTGCCATCTTAGTTCTGAATGTAGAGCTGACACTGAAAGTATGATGTTATTTGGGGGAGGGGTATAATTGGGTCTATCTAACAATAAAATATTGTTATATGTGATATTTTGTGGTAGTAAAATATTTTTTATTCCATATCTCATTTTACCTTTATTATAATATAGAAAATAAACAAAAGCAGATACTATTATCCCCTTTCGAGTTTTCCACTCTCTTCTGTCCAGTGGTTCAGGGGTCACCCAGAGATATGGACAGAGTTTATACACAAAATTTGAGTTTTCCACTCTCTAGAAGGGAGTCATAAAACCACACTCGGAAACACAGAATCAGAGAGATTTTAAGTAGGGAGGCCCAGAAGGTTATTTAGGGACTTCATCCAAACCTGAAGTCATCCTTTTCCCTCTGATTTGTGTGTCAGTGATACCAACATCCTCCCAAGATAACAAACCCACAGACAAGGAGTTCTAGTGCATTCTTTCTATTCCTTCATCTCCAGTTTCCTGAGGAGCAGCCTTGCAAACTAAATTTAACGTGACCATCTGTATTTCACTTTTCCCTCATCCATAGGAAAGTTAATAAGCACATGTCACTTCTTTCATATCCATCCCCTACCGTGTCTGCCTTGCTTATCCTATTTCATATCCCATCAAATACGGGGTTAAAAAAAAGGACACTAAACTAGATTCCTGGACCCCAGTCTTTTTACAGTTCATTTCAACAAACGCTCTGCAGACACAAGAACTCTCCTAAAACACAGCTGTCCTGTTACTCCCCCGATTAAACCTTCATTGACTCATTTCTTCATGGGTCCTCACATCAGCTGTTGCTCGGCTGTCCTGCAGCTATGCTACTCTTCTCTCCATTCCCTCACATATTAGGTTCACATGCCTACCTCTTGGCTTTTGCTTGGGATAATATCTTCATCCAGATACCTTCCCTCTACAGAGGCATGTGTAGAAGAGGCCCTGGACTGTTTTATGTGTGTGGATGGGAAGTTGGAGTCAACCTGAGCTGTGCATCCATCACTGATAGAGTGGACAGGTAAAATGTGGTGGATACACGCCATGGCATATTATGCAGCAATGCATATTACAGTGGTTTTACTTATAATGAAATAAGCTCCTTCTAGGATAACCTTCCCATAAATAACAAAAACTCTGTGGTGGGCGGTGGGGCGGTGGGATGGGGGGGGTGGGAAATACCAACCACCTGAAAGTCCTGAATCATGAACACAAGGTCCTAAGATTCTGGAGGGGTGTCAAAACATGGAAAAAAGGAATGGCAGAGTGTGTTTCCCATTTTTATGGCTTTTAGCCTAAGGTCTGAACATGACCAATGGCCACATTTGGCATTTAAAGCTCCAATAGAAAACTGCAGCCTTTCTGTTCTGAAGAACCAGATGACAGCATTCAGGACAACCACAGCTTCTGGAAAATGAGGGGGACATGTATATATTGGAATGGAAAGATCTAGAGAGTGGAAAACTCAAATTTTGTGTATAAACTCTGCCCGTATCTCTGACTGAGCCCTGAACCACAAATGCACAGGACAGATTCTAGCTGAAGATACAAGAACTAAACTGAGATTTGAGGTACCATTCAAAAAACTGAATTTTCCATTTGAATCCGATCAAGTTAATTGCTTGTTTTGAAAAAAAAATACTCTTTAGAAGAGTATAACAAAATCTACATCATAACCTTTGCAATGTCCAGGTTACACTGCAAATTTATTTCACATATAAAGAACCAGGAAAATGTGATTCATTTTTAAGAGAAGAGTGATACCATTTATGAATGACTCTGATGTTGAAATTAGCAGACAAAAATACTAAAACAATTATAAATATGCTCAATGAACTATGCTCACAATGAATAAAAATATAAGGCATTTTGTCAGAGTAGAACTAGAAACTATAAAAAAGAACACAGTGGAAATTCTAAAACTGAAAATTACAATATCTAAAATTAAAAATTCACTGGATAAGCTTAACAACATAAAGGAAATGACAAAGAAAAGGATGAACTTGTAGATCAACAGAAAGCATCTAATCTTGGGCCAAGTACAGTGGCTTTCGTCTGCATTCTCAGCTACTTAGGAGGCTAGACAGGAGGATCACTTGAGCCCAGGAGTTCAAGGCTACAGTGAGCTATGATGACCTCACTGCATTCTGGCCTAGGTGACAGAGAGAGACCCTGTCTCTAAAAAATAAAAAATAAAATAAAAAGCCAAAATAAAGTAGAATTCTAGAAAATATTCAAATAATTCAAAAAAGATGAAGAGTTAAAAAAAATCCACAGAGCACAACAGAAAATAACAAGATAATAGACCAGATGCAGTGGCTCATGCCTGTAGTTTCAGCACTTTGGGAGGCCAAGGCAGACAGATCATTTGAGATCAAGAGTTCGAGACCACCCTGACCAATATGGTGAAACGCCCATCTCTACTAAAAATACAAAAATATTAGTTAGGCATGGTGGCACACGCGTGTAATGTCAGTTGCTCAGGAGGCTGAGGCAAGAGAATCTCACTTGAACCCTGGAGGCAGAGGTTGCAGTGAGCCGAGATTGCGCCACTGCACTCCAGCCTAGGTGACAGAGGGAGACTCTGTCTCAAAAAAAAAAAAAAAAAGACCTAAAGTCGAGTACTTCCCAGGATACAAAATCAATGTGCAAAAATCACAAGCATTCCTATACACCAGCAATAGACAGAGAGCCAAATCATGAGTGAATCCCCATTCACAGTTGCTTCAAAGAGAATAAAATACCTAGGAAGCAAACTTACAAGGGATGTGAAGGACCTCTTCAAGGAGAACTACAAACCACTGTTCAATGAAATAAAAGAGGACACAAATGAATGGAAGAACATTCCATGCTCATGGATAGGAAGAATCAATATCATGAAAATGGCCATACTGCCCAAGCTAATTTATAGGTTCAATGCTATCCCCATCAAGCTACCACTGACTTTCTTCACAGAATTGGAAAAAACTACTTTAAAGTTCATATGGAACCAAAAAAGAGCCTGCATAGCCAAGACGATCCTAAGCAAAAAGAACAAACTGGAGTCATCAAGCTACCTGACTTCAAACTATACTGCCAGGCTACAAAACCAAAACAGCATGGTGCTGGTACCAAAACAGAGATATAGACCAATGGAACAGAACAGAGCCCTCAGAAATAACACCACACATCTACAACCATCTGATCTTTGACAAACCTGACAAAAACAAGCAATGGGGAAAGGATTCCCTATTTAATAAATGGTGCTGGGAAAACTGGCTAGCCATATGTAGAAAGCTGAAACTGGATCCCTTCCTTATACCTTGTACAAAAATTAATTCAAGATGGATTAAAGACTTAAATGTTAGACCTAAAACCATAAAAACCCTAGAAGAAAACCTGGGCAATACCACTCAGGACATAGGCATGGGCAAGGGCTTCATGACTAAAACACCAAAAGCGATGGCAATGAAAGCGAAAATTGACAAATGGGATCTAATTAAACTAAAGAGCTTCTGCACAGCAAAAGAAACTACCATCAGAGTGAACAGGCAACCTACAGAATGGGAGAAAAATTTTGCAGTTTACCCATCTGACAAAGGGCTAATATCCAGAATCTACAAAGAACTTAAACAAATTTACAAGAAAAAATCAACCCCATCAAAAAGTGGATAAAGGATATGAACAGACACTTCTCAAAAGAAGACATTTACACAGCCAACAAACAAATGAAAAAATGCTCATCATCACTGGCCATCAGAGATATGCAAATCAAAACCACAATGAGATACCATCTCATACCAGTAAGAATGGCAATCGTTAAAAAGTCAGGAAACAACAGGTGCTGGAGAGGATGTGAAGAAATAGGAACACTTTTACCCTGTTGGTGGGGATGTAAACTAGTTCAACTATTGTGGAAGACAGTGTGGCAATTCCTCAAGGAACTAGAACTAGAAATACCATTTGGTCCAGCCATCCCATTACTGGGTATATACCCAAAGGATTATAAATCATGCTGCTATAAAGACACATGCACACGTATGTTTATTGCAGCACTATTCATAATAGCAAAGACTTGGAACCAACCCAAATGTCCAACAATGATAGACTGGATTAAGAAAATGTGACACATATACACCATGGAACACTATGCAGCCATAAAAAGGATGAGTTCGTGTCCTTTGTAGGGACATGGATGAAGCTGGAAACCATCATTCTGAGCAAACTATCGCAAGGACAGAAAAACAAACACTGCTTGTTCTCACTCATAGGTGAGAATTGAACAATGAGAACACTTGGACACAGGATGGGGAACATCGCACACAGGGGCCTGTCGTGGGGTGTAGGGGGAGTGGGGAGGGATAGCATTAGGAGAAATACCTAATGTAAATGACGAGTTAATGGGTGCAGCACACCAACATGGCACATGTATGTGTATATATATATATATATATAACCTGCACATTGTGCACATGTACCCTAGAACTTTAATAATGATAAAAATGATCTTTTTTAAAAAAAAAGTTGAGTACTTTCATTAAATATTAGTATTTTCAATAAATATTAAGGAATAAATAGTACAATATTAAGGAACTAAATAGTACAATTAAAGGACATTGTCAAGTGGATTTTTTAAAAAGCAGAACCAAAATCTCTCATATTTACCTATAGATTGAAAATAAATGGGTAGAAAAAGATATATCATGTAAACAGTAATCATAGAGGTGGCTGGAGTGCCTTCAGTCAGATTAAATAGACCTCAGCACCAAGAGTATTACCAGAGGTAAAGAGGGACATTTCTTAATGCTAAAAGAATCAGTTTACTAAGAATACATTAAAAGCTGTAAATGTATATTTACCTAGTGACCAAGTTTCAAATTACATGAAGCAAAATTTGATACAATTGAAAAGAGAAATAGATATTTCTGCAGTTGTAGTTGGCAATTTTAACACCACTCTTTATTGATGGATAATGAATAACTGTAATTAGAAATTTATAGAATAATTAGAAAAAATGGAGGCCAGTAAAACATAGATGTTACAAAAACACCAATCACCTTGACACAATTGTAGTTATAGAACATTACATCCCCAAACTGAAGAATACAAATTCTCTTCAAGTGCTCATGGTACAGTCAACAAATAGACTATAAAACAAATTTTGATAAAAGTTAAAATAATTAAAATACTATAGGGTGCATGTTCTGACCACAGATATTTGGAAATTAAACACACTACTAAAATATCCACAGGTCAAAGAAGAAAACAAAGAGAAATTTAAATATATTTCTAATAAATAATAATGAAAATTGACGTATCAAAATATGAAGTTAAAGCATAGATAGAAGGAAATTTATAGTTTTAAATGTTTGTAGTAGAAAAAGAGGAAAGTAGAAAGTCAGTGACGTAAGATTGTACCTAAAGAAGCTAGAAAACGAAGAACATGTAAACCCAAAATTAAGTAGAAAGAAGAAAATGATAAAGATAAGAACAGAAATCCATGAAAGAAAAAACAGAGAAACAATATTGAAAAATTAATGAAGCTAAAATTGCTTCTTTGGAAAGAGCAAGAAATTGATAAACCAAACCCTCAGTGATACTGGCTAAAGAAACAGATGGAACATGAATTATGACTGTAAGAGCTGAAAGAAACCTTATTGCTTCAGATCTTATGGACATTCCAAGGATAAGAGAATATTATGAACAACTTTCTACCAATAAATTTGACAACTAAGATGAAATGAAAAAAATTCCTTGAAAAATTCATTTTATCAAAACTAATACTAGATTAAGCAAAATATGAATAGCCCTATATCTATTAAATTCATTATCGGAAACCTTTTTAACAACAAACTCAAAGTTTAGATGATTTCCCTAATGAATTCTATCAAATATTTAAGAAAAAACCCTACAATTATACACAAACTGCTGAAAATAGAAGATGAGGAACCACTTCCACTTGTATTAAACTTGTATTATAAGGCTAAAATAAGGTTAAAATAACCCTAATGCCAAAACCTAACAATGATATTAGATAAAAAGAAAATTGCAGACCAAATTACTCATGCATATAGATATAAAAATATTTAGCAAAACATTAGCGAATCAAATATAGCATGACCATGTAGGTTTGTCCCAGAAATACAAGGCTGGTTTAACATTAAAAAATCAGTCAATACACTTTGCCATATTAACATATTGGAAGACTCAACATTGTTAAGATGTCAACTCTCCCCAAATTGACTTCGAGGCTCAACACTATATCAGTCATAATCTCCAAATTGATAAGGTGATTTTACAATATGAATGGAAATGCCCAAGGCTTAGCAGAGGTTCAGAGACTGTGGCCTGCAGACCATCTACTGTTTTGTAAATAAACTTTTATTGTAACACAGCCACAGCCATTTGTTTACATATTGTTTATGGTTACTTTCATGCCACAACAGTACTGTTGAGTAATTAGGACACACACCATATTGCCTGTAAGCCTAAAATATTTATTATCTATCCCTTAAGGAAAAAAAAATGCATTGCTGATCTTTGACCTAGAATATCCAAAGCAATCTGCGGGGGGGGCGGGGGGGGGAAGTAAAGTTGGAGAACGTATACTACTTGACTCCAGGACTTATAAACCTATAGTAATCAAGACAGTGTGGCACATAAGAATTGACAAGTAGATCAATGGAGTAGAATAGAGAGCCCAGAAGTAGACCGACACGTATATGGTCATTTGATTTTTGACAGAGATACCAAAACAATACAATGGGGAAAGGAAAGTCTTTTCTTTTTTCTTTTTTCTTTTTTCTTTTTTTTTTGGAAAGTCTTTTCAACAAATTATGCTGGAACAACTGGGTATATCTATAGAAAAAAATAATCTTGAACCTTACCTCATACCAAGCACAAAAATCAATTCAAGATGGATCATAGACTTACACATAATAAATAAAACTATAAAACTGTTATATGAAAACATGGAAGAGAATATTTCTGACTTAGAGGTAGGCAGGTCATAAAAAGCAATAGCCAGAAAAGAAAAAAATATATATAAATTAGATATCCTCACAATTTAAAACTTACGCTCATCAAAATATATCATGAAGAAACTGGATAGGCAAGTCACAAATCATATATCTGCTAACGGACTGGTATCCAGCATTTGTAAAGAACTCCTAAAATTTAATTAATAGAATAATAATCCAATTTAAAATGTGGAAAGATTTAAACAAACACTTGATTTAAAAAGTTTTGTGAATGGGAGTGTGCACATCAAAAAATATCTAGCATGATTTAGTCCTCAGGAAGTCCAATTTAAGCCACAGGAAGATACCGCTACATTCCCATTAGAAAGGATGAAATTTTAAAAACTGAAAATACAAGTGTTAGTGAGGATGTAGAGTTACTAAAATGCTCATGTATTGTTGGAGTGACTATGAATATATAATAACTCCAGAAAAAGTTTGAACAGTTTTATGAAACTAAATACATACCTGCCCTATGGATCATCAATTTCACTCTGAGGTATTTACCCAAGATAAGTGAAAATATATGTTCACAAAAAGAATTCTACATAAATGTTATTAGCAGCTTTATTCATTTTATCTCCAAATTATAAAGGAGCACAGATGTCTATCAGCAGGAGAATGATTCATCTGTTCTATGGTCACACAATGGCATGGTACCCACCAGTAAAAAGTAACAAGCCGTAAATACAAACAGCAACATGGATGAATCCGAAAAATACTTTGCTAATTGAAAGGAACCTTACCCAGAAGAGCATATACCATATGATTCTATTTATGTGAAGTTCTAGAACAAGCTTAATTAATCTCTGGTGGAAGAGAATCAGAAAAGTTGCCTCCAGGGCTGGGGCAAAAATTGACTGGGAAGGATCATGAAGGAACTTTCTGGGATGAAAGTAATGCTCTAAATCTTGATAGAGTTTATGAACACAGGTGCATGCCTTTGTCAAAACTTCCTTAATGTACATTAAGATTTGTGCAGTTCATTTTATATAGTTATTTATTTTTATTGTATATACATTTTACATTAAAAACCAAAACAAATATATTCTGGCTAATAATTGCCTTCTGAAGTATTTAAGGGAACCTTCATTGAAGTCTGTAATTTACATTGAATTACATCCAAACACAAAATGAATTGATGAATGGAAAGAGGGAAAACTACTTGGATAGGTATGTGATAAAGCAATTTTATTAAAATGTTAATGATAATGGGCCTCTATTCCCAACCACTCAGGAGACTGAGGCAGGAGGACCACTTGAGCCCAGGAGCTGTGGGCTGTAGGGTGCTGTGCCGATCAGGCATCCGCCCTAAGTTCAGCATCAATATGGTGACCTCCTGAGAGCGAGGGGCCACCAGGTTGCCTGAGGAGGGGTGAACTGACCCAGGTCAGAAATAGAGCTGGTGAGAACTCCAGTGTGGATCAGCAGTAGGATCATGCCTGTGAATAGTGAATAGCCACTGCACTCCAGCCATGGCAACATAGCGAGACTCCATGTCTGAAAAAAAAGCCAATGATAGAATCAAGGCAGTAAAATATAGGTATTCACTATAAAATTATTTAAATTTTTCTATATGTTTAACTTTTCACTGTAAAATGTTGGGAAAATATATAAAACAGCATGTACATATTGATCTTAAAAATATAGGGTATCATGGAAAAATAAGAAAGAATGAACTATATAATGTGATATCATAATACATGATTAAAATACCTATATACAGATTTGAAGGGAGAAATTCAGGCAAAATGATATACAATAAACACATTAGAATGGTGGCCAGTGGGGGAAGGGAATGTGAGTAGGGCCTAGGGGTGATGGGATGAGTGACAGATGGGTGGTGATATAGATGGCCTTGCATGGATTAATGATGATCATGGGGAGAAAGGGAGTGGGGTAGGTGAGTTGCATGGAAAAGCATTAAACTTAGAGGCAAATCTTGGCCCTACACTTTACTAGCTATGTCGTTTGGGACAAGTTGTTTAACATTCTTTAGACTTATTTTTCTCATCTATGAAATGGGGGTTATGATCTTTGCCTCTTAGAGTTGTTGTGAGCCTTAACACTAAATAGTGTCTGGGAGATTCCTGGCACAGCCCTTAATCTTTGGTAGACATTAAACAGAGGTCTATTTTTCTTCTTTTCTTCTATTCATCTAAATATTCGACGTCCTTCAAGGGGCTTGCCTTCTTTAACTCCAGAGCAACCTATCTTTTTCCTCTGTTTCAAAGACTTGTAGCACTTTTAGCCATTCCATTCTATCCCATTTTGTCTCATACATAGAGCTCCTTTAGAAGTATTGATTTGTGTATACCAATCTTGCTCTTCCACTAATCATTCTACAGGTTATTGAGAACTCAGAGTGTAGCTTTGAGTATCTCTGTGCTCAGTTGTTACCCAGTATTTTCTTGACTTGTAGTGGAGCGGGGACTGTGTCTGTTACTCCCTATCTTTTTGCTGCATGGAAGGGGCTCAGCAAATAATTTGATGAGCGAATGAACGAATAGACATTACCTGTTTTTCACTGCTTTTTAACTCAGTACTGTCTAATAAACACACTGATTTATCATTGCTTTTACCCATCCCTCATACGCTGCCAGACTTGCTGAACTTATCCATTCCATTATCCGTGGAATACTGTGAGCCCAACCCTGATCTGCTGCAGGGTGTGGCTCCATAAACACACTGGACTCAAAGACAGGGAACTTCTCTTTACTGTGGGTGCTCTTTCAGCTATTCTGTGAAACTATGGATAACATTTTAGAGCTGGAAATGGTCTTTGATTTTATGTAACCAAACCCTTGATGCTAAAAGTTAGATGAAAAGGATTTGTATGTTCAAAGCCAGTTGGGATTAGTCAGAGAGATTGCCTTCATGGAGGAGGTAAATATTAAGCAGAGTTTATTGATGGGGAAAGATGTGGGTTGTCTAAAGAGAGGATGGAACATTCCAAGGGTGTAGAGTGACATGAGCTGGGGATTGGAGATGGCAGCAGATATGTGTGGAGGGGAGCCCACAGGGAGGGTGTTGGCTGTATATCAGGATTATCACATTACATAAAGGGGACAAGATGGTGGGTGGATGAGTTGGAAGCCATCACCACTCCTTCTGTGCTCTGTCCTTTGCAACACCCCTGTCTTATCCTTGATTTTGTCCTGACCTCCTAATCCTTTTATCTGGGCCAAAGACATGGCTCAAACCCTGATTTTAAAATGAAACCCAAATGACACATTTGGAACCCTACACTTCAGCCTGGAAATATTGGTTTTGCATTGTGTTTGGCATACATAGCAGCCAGCTGACATGACCCAAACCCCGGGAGGGACCATTGGCACAGCCTCAGCCTGATATTTCCATGTCTTCAAATCAATCCAAGCTACTCATTAGGCAGCCTCATTTCGTCAAGCAATCTGCTGCATGCGGGACCATTCTGGGATCACCACAGTCTTCCCTTTGGTCCATTTCATCATTCCCTCTCCATTCTTGGCCTTCCCCACATTTCTGGATCATGAAGGATAGCTGCAGGAAACCAGGCTCCTCACTTTCTCTCAAGGGGGGTCAGATACCCAGCATTTGTGCCCTTTCTTCTCCATATGGGGTTGTTACTCTATTTTCCTAACACAGATCACCCCCTCTGACTCACTCAGTATATCAGGGATTTATTTAAGTCTTCCTTTAGCTAACAAACATCAGGATACATTTATATTTAAAATAAGAATGTGTAATGTATTCTTAAAAACCTTAAAAGCAAAAGTGGCCAGGAACAGTCATTGTTTTTTCTCTAAAGGATACCAATGAACAGTTTCTTCAGGTAAATACTCTCTTTCCAGAAGAGACTGCTTCTTTCTTTCCTAGGGATTTTTAGCCTGTCCTTGTTTTCCCTTTCTCTAATTATTAAAAAAAGAAAAGAGGAATGTAGCTGTTCAAGTCACTACTTTTCTGGATTCCAGGGCTCCTGGAATATGTGCAGTCAAAGGCAGGTGATCTGTAAAAGACTTCAGAATTAAACAAGGAAAGGGTGCAGTTCAGGATTTTAGGGATTCTATTTAATGGACAACGGTATTTCTTCATTTAACGTTGCTTCACAATTTATGCAATGAAAATAACTCTAGAGAAGTCTAAGCTGTTATTACCCTTGCTCTTTGAATTTGGATTTTCCAGTATTCCATCTTCAGTCTTAATGATGCAGATTATTTCAATTTGTCACTTCTTATGATGCATATAGTAAATCCTGGATTCAGACAGAGGTCTCTGACCCTATCCTATCTTGAATGGAAACTACTTTTCTTATTTGATTTATCAGTAGCTACTATCTGATTATGCTTCTTTAAGGTTAAGAAAATACATAAACCACCAACAGAATAATTTGGATACATGTAGATTCTGTACAGATGCCCAGTGGGAGACAACAGGCCGTCCTGCATCCAGAAGGGATGATGGACAAAGCCTCTGCCTCACACAGCTCACTAAGGACTAGTTTTCAAGACTGACAAAGCAGAAGCCATTTCGTTCTTTGCATTTCTTTACAGCCAACATGCCGATACATTTGCTGAGCTACGTAGACAGTTTCTCTAGCACCAACAGCTTTTATTCCTGCTTCTACCCCGTTGTAAACCTAGAAACAAATATTTAGCTGGCTGTGGAGTGCCATCCACAGGAGTGCTCTCCCTCTGGGGGTCTGCTGCACACACAGTGCCTGACTGGTCCTTTCACGTCGCACAGGACATATAATATATTTATGTCTCATGTAACCATAGAAACCTGTTGTGTCAGAGAAGACTTTATGATTTTGCTGCTCTCCAGAAAGAGATGAATAAAGCCACAGGGCAACCTGCCACCTCTTGTTTAGTTACTTTGTAATCATTTAGCAATTAAGACTGCAGAACATATTTACTATAATTTTCACATCTGTAGACATTTTATAAAGTATTGAATATACATAAGGAAATAAAACACTCGAGACATTGTTTCAGAAGCCCCATAGCCAACACAATTTTTTTGTATTACCTACACAATTTGTACTTTACTAATTATTATTGAAAATGGCTGGTCTTTTTTTCTGTGGTAGCATTTCCTTTAGTATCCTTGGCATAAGGAATACATAAATTTTGTTATGCTGGCTATACAATAGGGCTGTAGAAAGAACATCAGTTTGGGAGTTGAGAAGATGTATTAGCTATAAAGCCCAGTTTAAATCTGGGCTCTTCCAGTTACTGGCTGGGCTTCCTGGGGCAAGTGACTGAATCTTGCGGAGCTTTGTGGGGCTTCTAACAAAAATCTACGAAATAGGAATAATAATAGGATCTACCTTGATGGGTCACTGTGAGGAAATTTAGGAAATGCCTGGCACATGATAAAGGGTCACTATATGGCACTGCTATCATTGTTTATCCTTAACTTTTATGTCTTTTGATCAAGTACAGAATGCACCATAAGTACATTCTGATGCCAGCAAAAGCTTGTTTTGTTCTGCACATATATGGTACTTTATACTTATTACAGACTTAACAAATATTTATTAATTATAAAACCCCCAAGGGAGCTGGAAATACAAATTCCATCTCTTTTCCAATTAATTCTGCACCTTTCTATTTGGCAAATACATGTGTTTCAGGGCTTTTAATACAGCAAGGAACCCCCTTGGCTCTTTTGTCTGTGCCTTGGGTTTTTTAAAGGAATTATCCAGGATGTCATGGAAGCGCCGACTTAACTGCTAGATGACTTGGGCGACCCCTGCTGGCTGGCTGCAAAATCAGAAGTGCCCACCAAGCCAAAAGCCATACACCTCACCCTTAGGCCCCATATAAATTCGCTGTAGACTGTGTGGACAATGGGTGGTAGGGTATAATCATGGCTTCGAAGGCATGGAGTTTACTCTTATTGTTATTATTTTCTTTATTATTGTTATTTAAATGGAAGGATTAGAATGCAGGGGACGTTTCCCACTAGCTAATAACCATTTAAGTTGTGTTTGGGGGCTTTCATGACTTGACAACAGCTTTTCAAAATCTCGGGCTGTTAAACCCCCTACCGGGTTAATGTGGCAGAAAAAGACAGGAATGACATCAGCCAGCAGCTTTTTGTACAGTGCTGTATCTCGAGCATCTGGAAGAGAGAAGGGAAAACAGATCCTTGTAGAAATCCAATTAGAGAGAGAAGGAAATGTGCTTTGCTGAGAGAGAGAGAGAAAGAGAAAACAGGCTCTCTCCCAGAGGTAAAAGACTTTGATATTAACAAAGGAAATCCTATATTACTTTGACTTGTTTCAGAAAACTGATGTTTCTGAATATCCTCTCAGAAAACAAATACTGCAGGCAAACAGGAAACTGTTTTCGCCCAAAGTTCAATTTAGACAATAACAAATATGACTGTTCAAAAAACATCAGAGATGGGGGATTGCAAAGGCTTTCCATGATTCCTTCCAGGAGCCTGGGAGTCACACTCTCCCTCTGACTTGTTCAGTTTTAGGTGATCTAGGGAATATGGAATAATTTTAGAGGTCACTTCTAGCTTTTAAGGACCACATCCCATATGAAAAATAACTTCCCTCCTCCTGGTTGTTGCCTAGCATTTGGTTATACCCTGACTTTCTCTGTTAAGTGGTTTCTTATCCAGACCAAATAGACTAGGTTTGATAGCTCTTGGTGACATTATTTGTATAGAAATTTAAAATGTGTGCAATTTACCTAAATTTAGAGGATTATGAATAAAGTTACCACACACCCCCTCCAGTTTGCCTCATTAAGGAGATCATGTTGTATTAGAATATGCATTTTCATTATGACATATTAAGGTTTGCTGTAGTTGTAACAACTCTGAGGGGGGCATTCTCAAAGCATTACGTGGAGGTCTAGCTGTAGGATTCCCATTAGAAGCAGGCACAGTATGAGTTTTGCTGTAATATTCTCATTATCCTAAACCCTCATCTCTTTTTCATTTGTTGAAGGGGTCATTTGGCTTTTTAATATAACTTGTATTAGTGCATGTGTAGGAAACAAAAATCTTTAAACACTGACTCAGGCAGGTCTCTTTAACAGCTGGTAAAATATATGCCCGTACTCCCCACACTCTTCCATTGTGTGTCTCAAACCCCTTGATGTATACATACTCCTAAATAATATGTAGCATGTACATAATATATGCAAATGTTCTTCCCAGAGACCTTCTTGGCTCTTAGTGAACAAGGGAAATGGACCTCATGGTGATCTTTGAAGACCATTTTCAGTTATAATAGCCTGTGTTTTCTACAAGAACACAGAATAAAATGAAATTTAAAAGCATGCATAGCATATGGGAGCTGATGCTGCTAAGGAGGGCTGTGCTAATGGAAATGCCTCTGTGAACTTTGAGCTTCTCAGCCCCTGATTGCCTTTAGAAAATGTGTTCCTGGATTAGGCAGCTTCTGAGCCCTTAGAGACTGGGATGGTGACATGGGAATGAACAGGCCTGATTCAAGCTCACCTGGCTCCGGGGCCTACTTCTGCTGCTTATTAACTGTGGGACCCTGGACAAGTGCCTGAGCTCCTCTGAGTCTCCCTTTAGAGATATTTAACAAAGATAAGATCTACCTCCCAGCTGTACCCTTATAGCTGTCTCAGCTATAAGGATTCATGGTAATATGCAAGTAGGCCCTGACACTCAGTAATTGACTTCAGCTGTCATTAATAACGTGTCTCAACTCTGTTGCCCTTTAGGTTTGGAACTGGGGAACCCTACCAGATCAGAATGGGTACTTTATTTCAGAGGCCCAGTGAAGGGCCCAGAGCTACTCACCTGATAGAATGCTTTTCCCCACAGGCCCTTGCTCCTACACACACTCTTCACAGAACATGCACTCATAGATAGCTCTCATGTGCCAAGCCCACTGCACCCCCTCACACACCAGTGTGCTTGCACATACCCCTCATACAACACCCTTCACACACACTCATCTTGTGCCGTTACTACCACATACTGTAGACACCCCACCTTCACAGCTGCATATGCTTACCACCTCACATTATGCGTGTGTGCTCATACACCCCATGATTAAGTTCAGTGGGGCCATCGTGACCCCTTATACAGTCCCCAACCAGCTGGGAGAAGGGAAGGAATAGCCAGGTGCCATGGATTTGGGACCAGCCTCCAAGAGCACTGCACTAGTCCTCTGCTGCTCCAGAAACCTGGCCCCAAACCACCCCTGCTAAAATAAAATAAAGTAAATTTTAAATTCCTTTCTGTAACAGTTCCTCTTCTCTCTGGTCACCTCACAGGAAGAAAGTTTAAGATTCTAAAAAGGAAATGGAAGAAAGGTATTTTACAATTGCTGCAAAGCCACTGTTTACTTAAGGGTGCCGGTTTTGTTTTTCCAGTGACTGACTTGGTTCTCCTTGGGAGGGGACAGAACCTAACCTGTATGGTGGGATTTAAAACCATTTCACAGCTGTTCTGAAGGTGGTGTGCTGCTCCTGTGGTACATCTCCCAGGTGCAGGTGATGAAGTCAAGGAAGCCTTCGGGAGGCCTTATACAGCCACCCAGCCTGTGCTGAGCTCTGCTGTAGCAAAGACCTGATGCTAGCTCTTATGAGGATCAGAGACATGAGACAGGGTCTGTGCCTCCACATCTGTCCATGCAATTAGGGACAAAGATGGACAGACTGAAGGCTCCTTATAGTCTGGATCTTAAGGAGTTATTCACCTAGTAGGTGCTGCTGGAGGTGCAGGAGAAGGGAGAGCTCCCTTTTGGCCAGAGGTGTTCGGGGGAAACTTTTTAGAGGGGAAGGCATTTGAGCTTGTCTTGGAGGGACAGGCTTAATTTTCACATGCGTGGCAGGTCAGGGTTGATAGAGAAGGGAGAGTCTAGGTCAAGGGAATTGCCTAGGCAAGGCAGGGAGGTGGCCCACTGCAAGGTATGTTTGTGGAATGGAGAGTGCTTGGTTTGGATGAAGCACGCTTGTCTCAGGCAGTGATGGGAGATAAGATTTGAAAGCTAGACTGGTGCTAGATGACAGCAGTATTCACACCAGGCTCTGCACTGTCCTCTGGGTGGTGGACAGCATTTATGGACTCATGCAGTTAAGGCCTAATCAGTGTGCTGGTTCTTGGAAAATTAATTTGAAAGAATTTATGTCTTTTATCTTTATGCCATGTCTATGGTTTTGCTGTTTCTTAGCCCTGCCCTGGACCAGATATCCTACACTGCCATTCTAACTTGCTCCAATCCTGGCTCATTCTTCAACTCGTCTCAATTGCTGCTGCCTTTGAGAGGACATAAAGGGTCTCCCTGAACTAGGTGGCACCTCTCCCACACTAAAGCTCTGTGTCTCTCTGCATTGGACACTTGTTAGCTTCTGGCTTGTGCTAGAGGCATGTCTGTCTGCATTCCACTCCCCTCCAGGGCTGAGAATTTCTGAGGGAACAGACCCTGCCACTTGGTGGGATCTCTCATAGCATCTTGCACTTTACAGGGCCTCCAGGATATGTGGGTGAATGAGTACATTCCATTCTGGACACTTTAGCTTCCTCACCTTCTCTTCTTGGAGGCCAGGAGCCCAGTCAGGCATGGATTTACCCAAGCAGAAAAAAACCTCCTAGGCTGACAAGAATGGCTACCTGCCCCAGAGTTCTATTGCATGTGATGGTGGCTCTGAGTGCAAGGCCTCATTTTGAGGAGTGGGAAGGAGCAGGGCAGTTCTCTCCACAATTTTGAGCAACAGGCTTATTCCAGGAAAGGATCCAGGAAGAGGACAAGGTTGCCTCCCTTCCTCCATGCCTACAGGCAATATGATTTCCTGGACCAGAAGAAAAAACTGAGCCCAGGATATACTCTTATTATCAAATAAGTTATGAGGCCACTGAAATCCCTCTTCCGCTTCACTTGAATATGGTCATATGCAGCAGCCAGGGTTTGTTCCATTGTTGCCAAGGAGAAGAAAGCATCACACTCACCTGGGCCTGCTTTGGGCTGGAAGCCTGCTGAGGGTAATGGGACAGGCCCGCCTCCTCTGCCACCTACTTGACGCTATGGCAAGGGGATAGAGGGAGACGGGATCATTCTTGCTTGGCTACATGGCTTTGGGAACTTTGGGCCTGTTAGATGGTTAGAGTGGAATCTTGCTTTTTGTGGGCCCTTTAAGAGGGGCTCTGCAGCTTGTTGGACCTGGGTAGATGCATCTCTGGTCCTCCACTTTTCTTCTCAGCCCTTGGCGTCTGGTTGTGTACCTTCTATGGCCTCTCCAGGTGGCTTTACAGGACAGAACTCAAAATGAGCTTTGCCTGCTCTGCAGGAAACACTCTTGTATCCCTGACCCTGAACTCTAGCAGCATAGGCTATCCCCTCCCTAGCCTCACCCTCCTGGCAGGGCAGAAGCAGGGTGGGACAGTGAGACTCCACTCAGCAAGGGTCAGGCTTCAGTTCTCCAGGTCTCTCCCCTGACTTCAGAGGGCATATTACCAAGCTCTCTGAGTGGTACACCCTGTGAGGTACCATGACAACACCTCCTGTGAGGCTTGAGGTGGAAGATGGTGCCCCCTCACGCCTCTCCGAAAGGGGCTGAGATGGGGACTCATTGTATGGTGGTAACTACCTCCAAAGAAATCACCAGTTTCCTCATTCTCTTCTCTCTGGCCCTTCTCTGACCACTGTTCTAGGTGGAGACCCAAAATTCCTGAGACAGGTTCTCAAAGCCATTTCCTATGTGCATCTGGACATGGGGAGGTGAGGCAGAGTGCCTGTATCTGATATTTATTGCATTGACACCTCTGTTAAAGAGGTGCACACGCATATACAAACACACACATGCACATATATCCACATACAGCAATCATGCAGCCTATGTATATATCGCTATGTATACAGCCTATGTATTTGGCAGCCTATGTATACCATGGTAGTAGTGCTCACTTTGTGGGAGGAGAGAGGGGCTTTTACTTTTTTACTTGGTTACCTTGAGAATCAATTTTGAATAGTCATGTACCACATAATGACATTTTAGTCAACAACGTCATACACAATGGTGATCCTAAGAGATTATACTACCATATTACACTGTACCTTTTCTATGTTTAGATACACAAATACTTAACATCGTGTTATAGTTGCCTGTGGTATTCAGTACAATAACATGCTATACAGGTTTGTAGCCTAGGAGCAATAGGCTGGCAGCTTAGGTGTGTAGTAGGCTGTCTCAGCTAGGTTTGTGCACGTGCACTCTCTGATGCTCACACAGTGATGAAATTGCCTAATGATGTGTTTCTCAGAACATGTTCCTGTTATTAAATGGCATATGACTGTAGTTGCCACAAATATATTTTACTTTCAGAATTAAAAGAAAGTAGATTAAGTTACCACTATTTTTTTTCTAGCCTATGGCATTTTCACTAAGGCAACACACATTGCTACTAAATATTGGTACAGCCAAAAATTTCATTAAGTACTTTTAATAACAACACAATGACTGACAACTTTCATTTGTATAGTCTGCCTTTTAAAAAGAGCTTTCACATATGCTCTTGCTTGGGTCTCAAAACGATTCTTTATAGTTGGGATGACTTTCTTTTCGTTTTTGAGACAGAGCTTCGCTCTGTTGCCCAGGCTGGAGTACAGTGGTGCCTTCTCAGCTCGCTGCAACCTCCAGCTCCACCTCCTGCATTCAAGTAATTCTCCTATCTTTGCCTCCAGAGTAACTGGGATTACAGGCACGCGCCACCACACCCGGCTAATTTTTATGTTTTTAGTGGAGATGAGGTTTCACCAGGTTGGCCAGGCTGGTCTTGAACTCCTGACCTCAAGTGATCCACCTGCCTTGGCCTCCCAAAGTGCTGGGATTACAGACATGAGTCACCGCACTTGGCCGGTACGACTTTCTTTATTAGATATATCTGTATATGTGAGTGTGTATGTGTCTAATTCTTAGATAAAACACATTCACAGAATTCGAAAAAGAAAAATGTCCGTTGAGTTTACTGAGCACCTAGCAGGTGCCAGGTTCTATGTGATAGGTGTTATATACACTGACATTATTTCATTAATCCTACTATTATCTCTATTTTGTCTGTGAAGAAGAAAGATTTGCTTCCTCTGAGTCCCATAGGTGATGTCCAGAAGGAATGTGTCCTAGACTCCAGGCCTTGGGCTCTTTCTACTACAGGTTGAATCCCAAATTCAAAAATCCAAAATACTCCAGAATCCAAAACTTTCAGAGCGTCAGCATGAGTCTCAGAGGAAATGCTCATTGGAGCATGTCAGATTTCAGGTTTTTTAATTTGGGATGCTCAGCTGGTAAAAATTCCAAAATCCAGAAAGATCAAAAATTCAAAATACTTCTGGTCCCAAGCATTTCAGATAAGGATACTCAACCTATACTAGACAGCATTCATATTGGTTGAGTTGAGCCTTATTGATGTGATTAAACCTGATTGGTGGAGGAGAGGGTTTGAGAGTCACATCGTCAGGGGAAAACTCCATTGCCAACACTTTCTCGGCAAAGATTTCAAAAATAAAACACCAAGTAATGGGGCCTTCCAATCAATTACAGTCTTTGTGTATTCATACACACGGGCTGTTGAGCTAATGGAAGTGAAACCTTTTTATTTATTTGATCACTGTGTTTACTGAAAAAAGAAAAGCTAGGGGAAAACCTGTAATTCTCCTTTAACAAAGAAAAGCTAAGGGTAAATCTGTATTTCTCCTTTAACACTTAAGTATAGAATAGATAATTCCAGGCCATGAGATAAAAAGAATGTGTACAAAAAATGCTTCTGAGTTAAAAATGCACAATTGTTCTGGATCCCAGAGGCCAGAAGACTTTGTGTTTTTTTTTTTTTTTTAAGAAAATTCAGATGGTCTTAAGAAAGCGTTTCGGAAGAGAACTTTTATTCTTTCATCAGTTTAACAACCAAAGCACACATAATTCATTGATTGTTCATAGGTGTGTTTTGTGTTCATATGTGTATAGATTCTCGGCAGGTTAATGTAATCGTTTGCCTTCCGACCAACAGAAGGTTTTTTCTATAAATTACAACTGTTAGATAATAGTATAAATTATAGCCTTGAGAGGATACAGAGAAAAGCAATTTCTAGAGTGATGTACAAGAAGAGAAAGGAACTAAATCTAGCCTCATTCAAATATAAGCATTTCCAGAGAGACCAGTGAGTGTATGATAGTGACTGACCTTCTGATGAGAAACTGTTCATAGCCCCAGGCAGTGTCAACAGCAAATGCTGGAAGGGCCCCACTGCTAGCCCCTACAGAGGGTTTGAACTAGTGGATTTGACTTCAGAGACTGTGCTGGTGTTACCACATTTTCTCTGGCATGATATTGGGCCCCCTGGGAGGAATTTTCTGAGAAGAATGGCTTTCACTTGTCTCTACCCTCATGGATGGTTCTAGCACATCTTGCTCTGGTGTGCAGCTCATACTCTCTCTACCCACTGACCGTCCAACGTGCCCATAAGTTTGAATGATACCAGAGCAATTAGACAGCTGTGGCTTTGGGCAGTGAGGACACACAGGTCCCTGAGGACACTTCTCCGCCCTGCCCTTCCTCTCTCCCAACGACAATCCTCCCCAAACCTTGCTTAATCGAAAGGGGGATTTCTAATAAGGTTATATGGGTGAGGAGCCCCATGAAATCCAAGGCAAACTTGGAACACTAAAGGAAAGCTGTGGGAACCCCTAGGTTGTGGGAGGCAGTCTGGTTCTCATCACTGCTCAGCTGCTTTATTTGGCACCTCCTGCTGCAGACCTCCAGTTTGCAGCTGGAGGTGCAAACTGCTCTCTGCTCCTAATCCCAGAGTGGGAAAATAGCCACCTCGGATGGCTCCTGTGCTCACCCACAGCCTATAGAACTAGCCACAGGAAGTTACATTCAGCTCCCCTGAATTCCAGCACACAAATTTTGGGGAAAGGAATCTGATAGGCCAAGCTTAGGGCAGGAATACACATCTGATACAATCACCAGTGCAGGGAGGATGGTCACCATATGTGACTCTGTGAATCAGGGAGGCAATTTCTTTTTTTTTTTTTTTCCTTTTTTTGAGACAGAGTCTCGCTCTGTTACCCAGGCTGGAGTGCAGTGGCATTATCTCGGCTCACTGCAACCTCTGCCTCCTGGGTTCAAGCAGTTCTCTGCCTCAGCATCCCGAATAGCTGGTATTACAGGCGACCGCCATCACGCCTGGCTAATTTTTGTATTTTTAGTAGAGACGGGGTCTTACCATCTTGGCCAGGCTGATCTTGAACTCCTGACTTCATGATCCACCTGCCTTGGCCTCCCAAAGTGTTGGGATTACAGGCGTGAGCCACCGCGCTTGGCCCAGGGAGGCAATTTCTAGAAGTAGAATGTTTATGGTGGTCAGAGCTTGCTCCAAAGCTGTCTACTACACCGCCTCCTTCTCCTCATCCCCAATGTGTAGCCTGTATTCCTGATTTAAAGACTCACATCGCTTCTCTGTTTCTTGGGTTCTTCTCCTGTGTGAGACATCCCATAGAGTAGGATGTCTCCCAGCCTTTCTTTGCTATTCCTAAAAGGAAACCCAGGCTCTCTTTTCTTTTTCTTTCTTTCTTTCTTTCTTTCTTTCTTTCTTTCTTTCTTTCTTTCTTTCTTTCTTTCTTTCTTTCTTTCTTTCTTTTCTTTCTTTCTTTCTTTCTTTCTTTCTTTTCTTTCTTTTATTTAAGTTCTAGGGCACATGTGCACAGTATGCAGGTTTGTTACATAGGTATACATGTGCCATGTTGGTTTGCTGCACCCATCAACTCATCATTTACATTAGGTATTTCTCCTAATGCTATCCCTCCCCCAGTTCCCCACCCCCTGACAGGCCCCAGTGTATGATGTTCCCCACCCTGTGTCCATGTGTTCTTGTTGTTCAACTCCCACCTATGAGTGAAAATGTGCGGTGTTTGGTTTTCTGTCCTTGTGATAGTTTGCTCAGAATGATGGTTTCCAGCTTTATCCATGTCTCTGTAAAGGACATGAACTTATCCTTTTTTATGGCTGCATAGTATTCCATGGTGTATATGTGTCACATTTTCTTAATCCAGTCTATCATTGTTGGACATTTGGGTTGGTTCCAAGTCTTTGCTACTGTGAATAGTGCTGCAGTAAACATACATGTACATGTGTATTTATAGTAGCGTGATTTATAATCCTTTGCGTATATACCCAGTAATGGGATCACTGGGTCAAATGGTATTTCTAGTTGTGGATCCTTGAGGAATCGCCACACTGTCTTCCACAATGGTTGAACTAATTTACACTCCCACCAACAGTGTAAAAGCATTCCTATTTCTCCACATCCCCTCCAGTATCTGTTGTTTCCTGACTTTTTAATGATTGCCATTCTTACTGGCATAAGATGGTATCTCATTGTGGTTTTGATTTGCATTTTTCTAATGACCAGTAATGATGAGCATTTTTTCATATGTCTGTTGGCTGCATAAATGTCTTCTTTTGAGAAGTGTCTGTTCATATCCTTTGTCCACTTTTCGATGAGGTTGTTTGTTTTTTCTTGTAAATTTAAGTTCTTTGTAGATTCTGGATATTAGCCTTTTGTCAGATGGGTAGATTGCAAAGATTTTCTCCCATTGTGTAAGATGCCTGTTCACTTTGATGATAGTTTCTTTTGCTGTGCAGAATCTCTTTAGTTTAATTAGATCCCATTTGTCTATTTTGGCTTTTGTTGCCATTGCTTTTGGTGTTTTAGTCATGAAGTCCTTGCCCATGCCTATGTCCTGAATGGTTTTGCCCAGGTTTTCTTCTAGGGTTTTATGGTGTCATAAAGGTCTTTATGGTATCATAAAGGTTTTAAGGTCTTACATTTAAGTCTTTAATCCATTTTGAGTTAATTTTTGTATACGGTGTAAGGAAGGGATCCAGGTTCAGCTTTCTACATATGGCTGGCCAGTTTTCCCAGCACCATTTATTAAATAGTGAATCTTTTCCCCATTGCTTGTTTTTGTCAGGTTTGTCAAAGATCAGGTGGTTGTAGATATGTGGTGTTATTTCTGAGGGCTCTGTTCTGTTCCGTTGGTCTATATCTCTGTTTTGGTACCAGCACCATGCTGTTTTGGTTTTGTAGCCTTGCAGTATAGTTTGAAGTCAGGTAGCTTGATGACTCCAGTTTGTTCTTTTTGCTTAGGATCGTCTTGGCTATGCAGGCTCTTTTTTGGTTCCATATGAACTTTAAAGTAGTTTTTTCCAATTCTGTGAAGAAAGTCAGTGGTAGCTTGATGGGGATAGCATTGAACCTATAAATTAGCTTGGGCAGTATGGCCATTTTCATGATATTGATTCTTCCTATCCATGAGCATAGAATGTTCTTCCATTTGTTTGTGTCCTCCTTTATTTCATTGAGCAGTGGTTTGTAGTTCTCCTTGAAGAGGTCCTTCATATCCCTTGTAAGCTGGATTCCTAGGTATTTTATTCTCTTTGTAGTAATTGTGAATGGGAGTTCACTCAAGATTTGGCTCTCTGTCTATTATTGGTGTAGAGGAATGCTTGTGATTTTTGCACGTTGATTTTGTATCCTGAGACTTTGCTGAAGTTGCTTATCAGCTTAAGGAAATTTTGGGCTGAGACGATGGGGTTTTCTAAATATACAATCATGTCATCCTCAGAGACAATTTGACTTCCTCTTTTCCTAATTGAGTATCCTTTATTTCTTTCTCTTGCTTGACTGCCCTAGGCGAACTTCCAACACTATGTTGAATAGGAGTGGTGAGAGAGGGCATCCTTTTCTTGTGCCAGTTTTCTAAGGGAATGCTTCCAGTTTTTGCCCATTCAGTATGGTATTGGCTGTGGGTTTGTCATAAATAGCTCTTATTATTTTGAGATATGTTCCATCAGTACCTAGTTTATTGAGAGTTTTTAGCACGAAGGGCTGTTGAATTTTGTCGAAGGCCTTTTCTGCATCTGCTGAAATAATCATGTGGTTTTTGTCATTGGTTCTGTTTATGTGATGGATTACAATTATTGATTTACATATGTTGAACCAGCCTTGCATCCTAGGGATGAAGCCGACTTGATCATGGTGGATAAGCTTTTTGATGTGCTGCTGGATTCGGTTTGCCAGTATTTTATTGAGGATTTTCACATCGATGTTCATTAGGGATATTGGCCTAAAATTCTCTTTTTTTGTTGTCTCTACCACGCTTTGCTATCAGGACGATGCTGGCCTCATAAAATGAGTTAGGGAGAATTCCGTCTTTTTTTTTTTTTTCTTTTTGAGACAGAGTCTCGCTCTGTTGCCCAGGTTGGAGTGTGGTGGCCGGATCTCAGCTCACTGCAAGCTCCACCTCCCGGGTTTACGCCATTCTCCTGCCTCAGCCTCCCGAGTAGCTGGGACTACAGGTGCCCACCACCTCGTCTGGCTAGTTTTTTGTGTGTTTTTTTTTTTAGTAGAGACGGGGTTTCACTGGGTTAGCCAGGATGGTCTCGATTTCCTGACCTCGTGATCCACCCGTCTCAGCCTCCAAAAGTGCTGGGATTACCTCTTTTTCTATTGATTGAAATAGTTTCAGAAGGAATGGTACCAGCTCCTCTTCGTACCTCTGGTAGAATTCAGCTGTGAATTCGTCTGGTCCTGGACTTTTTTTGGTTGGTAGGCTATTAGTTATTGCCTCAATTTCAGAACCTGTTATTGATCTATTTAGGGATTCAACTTCTTCCTGGTTTAGTTTTGGGAGAGTGTATGTGTCCAGGAATTTATCCATTTCTTCTAGATTTTCTAGTTTATTTGCATAGAGGTGTTTATAGTATTCTCTCATGGTAGTTTGTATTTCTGTGGGATCGTGGTGATATCCCCTTTATCATTTTTTATTGCATCTACTTGATTCTTCTCTCTTTTCTTCTTTATTAGTCTTGCTAGTGGTCTATCTATTTTGTTGATCTTTTCAGAAAACCGGCTCCTGGATTCATTGATTTTTTGAAGGGTTTTTTGTTTCTCTATCTCCTTCAGTTCTGCTCTGATCTTAGTTATTTCTTACCTTCTGCTAGCTTTTGAATGTGTTTGCTCTTGCTTCTCTAGTTCTTTTCATTGTGATGTTAGGGTGTCGATTTTAGATTTCTCCTACTTTCTCTTGTGGTCATTTGGTGCTATAAATTTCCCTCTACACACTGCTTTAAATGTGTCCCAGAGATTCTGGTACGTTGTGTCTTTGCTCTCACTGGTTTCAAAGAACATCTTTATTTCTGCCTTCATTTCGTTGTGTACCCAGTAGTCATTCCGGAGCAGGTTGTTCAGTTTCCATGTAGTTATGCGGTTTTGAGTGAGTTTATTAATCCTGAGTTCTAATTTGATTGCACTGTGGTCTGAGAGACAGTTTGTTGTGATTTCTGTTCTTTTACATTTGCTGAGGAGTGTTTTACTACCAACTATGTGGTCAATTTTAGAATAAGTGTGATGTGGTGCTGAGAAGAGTGTATATTCTATTGATTTGGGGTGGAGAGTTCTCTAGATGTCTATTAGGTCCACTTGGTCCAGAGCTGAGTTCAAGTCCTGGATATCCTTGTTAACCTTCTGTCTCATTGATCTGTCTAATATTGACAGAGGGGTGTTAAAGTTTCCCATTATTATTGTGTGGGAGTCTAAGTCTCTTTGTAGGTCTCTAAGGACTTGCTTTATGAATCTGGATGCTCCTGTATTGGGTGCATATATATTTAGGATAGTTAGCTCTTCTTGTTGACTTGATCCCTTTACCATTTATGTAGTGGACCTTCTTTGTCTCTTTTGATCTTTGTTGGTTTAAAGTCTGTTTTATCAGAGACTAAGATTGCAACTAAATTGCTTTTTTTTTTAGTCCAGGCTCTTTTCATCTTAAAAGTTTACGAATTGTTAGTAAGAAAAAATAGACAGGAACTGGTAAGTAAGTCACATGGGAAAGTTTCAAAGGTCTCAGAAATCTTGAGTTCCCAAAAGTCTCATGTCTTCATTTTCTGGTGCTCTTGCTAAGTGGCTACTGGGAAAAATGGGTGGGCCTTTTCAGCTGTTGGCACATCAGCCCATGCAAAACCTAGTAAGTGTGCATGGTATTGTCATCTGTGCACCTTTTCAGATCTCCAAGATACCCTCTGCTTCCTGGTTGTAGAATCCCCAACATAGGGTACTGGCACAGTTAGACCTGGCCTCTCAGAATCAGAAGGCAAAAAAATGATTATAGGAAGTAGCTGCAAATGCACTAACTCTTGCTTTCTGAAGTTTTACCAATTGCAAAAAGATCCTCGCTTTGAAAAAAGGAGTGTTTTGCTGCCTTTGATCTGCTCCCATCAGGCATGGGGCCAGCGGTGTAGGAGCTGTCTCACTGCCCTGTGCACAGGAAACTGAAGATGGAGTTTCTCGCCTGTCGTTTCCAGCTTCAGGATTGCAATTGGTTGGTCTTTGGCAAGTAACTGGTTATCAGTGCACAAGAAGCCTGGAGCGGGGCGGGGAATGGAGACAGAATGAGGTAGTAAAAGGATGTTGAGACATAAATAAAAGTGTGCCTTGTGGAGCTTCAGTTGCAACTGTCAGGGGAATGACAGAGAGCAAGCATGTTCTTGGAGAGATCAGGTGGCCATGCTTGCAAATGAAAATCCTATCTGGAGCCTCTTGCCAAGCCATGTCCCCAAGAACAGGATGAGCTCTGGCACAGCTCTGAGATGCTTGATTCATGAGCCATTTCCATCTCTCTGGGGAAAGCTGCATGTGAACAGCATTTTGGAGCCTGCCTCTGGTGACGGCATGATTTATATTCCCCAGAGCAGGCAGGATCTGGGCTTCTCACAGAGTCCCTGGAACAGATGCTAGCAGGGCAGGTAGGTACCATGAAGCAGCTACTGCCTGTCTCTGGACTGCTCCCTCTCTCCAGCTCCCCTCTCAGCCCTCGCCAGGAGGTATACCTTGCTGCCCTCTGCTTAAGCCAGCTTGTACTGACTTTGACCTTTTGCCCTCACTGTTCTCCATGACCATAATGATCCAGACCTCAACCTTCTACCTGACTCCAGGCAAAAGACTAGGGTCAGGTCCAGGCAGGACTCTGGCTGATGGGCAAGTGCCAAGTCAGGCCCCTGGAACAAGAACAGAGTCCTCTTTTACCCTCCAGAGTCCAGGAGTAGAAAGGGCCCAAGAAGGATGTCTGAGCCAGAATCCTCATGCCTAGAGAGCCACGAAGGAAGGAGAAATCGAGTGTGTGGCCAAGTCTGGAGGGCAAGACAGGTAGGCAGGGCCAAGGGTCCAGAGCTGGTTAGGCAGGAGTGGAATGTAAGCAGACTGGGAAGAAAGACAGGCGGAATCTTAGCTTTTGGTGCCTCCCTAGCTTGCCAGTGCTGAGCAGCTGGTGGGCCAGGAGTGCCCTCCTTTTCCACTCTTCCTGTCTTGCCACCCGGCTCACGTGCCCTCTCTCCCTCGAGTTATCCTCTGCTGAGCTATGACTGCCAGTTTTGTCTGCAAAGCCAATGTGTCTCTATTGTTTCTTCGTTTCAGATCATGGCCATCAGAATAGTGGCTAAAATCAGGCTGTAAGACTAAATGCTTTAGGGGCTCTTTCTGCACAGCCACTGTTTGTTTATTCACATTCTCATATTCATTCCCTCCTCCTCTCTTTCTTTTCTTGCTCTCTCCCCTGCTTATCCTGTACTGATTGCTCATTCAATCTCTCTATATACATACATGTGCTACTATGTAGTAATTTATTTTTCATGTTGCAGAGATTAGTGTGCCTATCTAGCAGCTTCTCAGGGCAGAAGTGTTCTTCCTTTGAGTAATCCCAGCCCCGGCTGAGTGTCTTGGATGTACTGGTTGCACAGTGAATTTTTGAGGATTGGTCAGGCTAATGACCTCATCAATGAGTGAGGGGCACCAAAGCTTATCTTACTTTCCTGACTTCCTCCCAGGATTTGGTAATAGGATTTATTTTGTTTTTTAAATTAACATTCAGTATATATCAGTCAGTATCAAAGCAAGAATAAGAAACCACACAATAATTTGAACAGAGATTGGAGTAAAAGGGATTGGCTAGTAATAAGGAAGAACTAAAGGATATTAGTCATACCAGATAGTACGCACCTTGAAGGCAGCTATAATGTGACTCTCATCTATTTAGCCCTTATAATTCTTACACATGGTTCCCACCCAGTAATTATTGTTGAAGCAATATGGATTGAATCAGGGCCTATGGTGACCAGATGTGCCATCTCTAGAAAGTCACTCAGAGAAATGGGTGCAGGAGAGTGAGTGTGCTGTGAGAACTGGTAGCAAGGCACTAGGGACTCCTACTATATAGATATGAGGCTTGTTTTGTAAATGGGAGATCCCTTTATCTATGACATCGCCTGTTTATTTTTCCCTTCAGTGTTAATACTTTGAAGGGTCAGGAAATAGGAAACAACCCCATTAAGCAGGAGATACTGAGGGCTCAGTCTGTGGCTGACAGTAAGAACAGAATTGCAAGATAATGGAGGCTGATACAGGTCCCAGGCAATTCTTCTCCCCTTTGCAAAGTGCTGAATGACAAGCCGATTTCTCAGCTCCAAGCAGGCAGTTGCATTCAGATGATAAATGTGTCCCTGGACAGAGGAGCTCGTTGAGTAATATTTACCAGGGTCTCTGTGAAGGGCCTTCAGCTCCCAAAGGAGCCTTTCAAGTCTTCACCTGCTTGCCTGTTCAGCTGACGTCCACCAGGCAGTGAGAGGAATAAAAGCTGTCCAACATGATGGAAGCTTGGTGATTTGTTTCGATCCTAGAAGTTTCCTGGTTTCTCCTAATTGCTATATTCAGCCCCTCCCTGTCGAAGTCAAACCCCAGGAGAGAAGCATGGAGTCTGTGAGAAGCTTAGAGCCTTTTAGGGGGAGGGGGAGGGAGGTCAGTGAGTGCCACAGATCTGAGCTGGACTCAGACTCAGCTCTACCACCTAATTAATACTTTTTAGCCCAGTTCCTTGGATTCTCCGAACCTCTGTCACCTTAGATATAAGACAGAGATAATAAGACCTACCTCACAGAGTTGTCATAGAGATAAAATTAAATCTGTGTAAAAATACTTGGCACATTGTAAAATTCTCTCCAGCATAGGTCATTCATTCATTCAGCAATTCCCCACTGCATAGCTGCTGCATGCCAGGTACTGCACTATGGTTAAAGAGCCAGTTCCAGACTGTGAAGGCTGGGAACAAAAGCAGGCCAATAGCCAGGACTTTACCAGTCATCAGTGTGGTTCTGAGATAATTACTAGATGTTTTTATCTGGGTTTTCCAGAGAAACAGAACCAATAAAAGATCACACACACACACACACACAACACGTAGATATAAATAGGATGTGCTTGTATGTATATTTATTTATTTTTATAAAGAGATAAAGGAAACTTATTATAAGGAATTCGTTCATGTGGTTATGGAGACTGAGAAGCCCCAGGATCTGCTGCAGCAAGCTGGAGACCCAGGAAAGCCAGTGGTGTAAGTTTCAGTTCAAGTCCAAGCCTGAAGGCAAAAGATTGATGCCTTAGGTTGGTGACAGCACAGAAAGAGCACATTTTCTCTTTCTCTACTTTTTTGCTCTATCCAGGCCTTCAATGGATAAGCAGATGCGGCCCACTCACGCTGGGGAGGGCAGTCTACTTTACTCAGTCTACCAGCTTAAACGGTAATCTCATCTAGAAATGCCTTCACAAACATACCCCAAATAATGTTTAACCAAATATCTGGGCACCCTGCAGCCCAGTCACGTTGACATAAATTTAGCCCTTACACCAGGGTTGGTGTTCACATAGAGCATTCAAGTTTGCATAGCAGCTTTACATGCCATGTCTCATTTGCCCCCCAGAATGAGCTGGTGAGGGGCTTATTTCCCTTCTCTGTCACAGGTGTCACCAGCTTGGCCATTTGAAGTGGGTCATGTTTGCCTTAAACCCAAATCTCTATGCACCAAGCCTTATTCCTCTTAGCGACAGGTGGTCTGCGCCTTTCCAGAGTCCCACCTGCTTAGCACATGAGGGGCTAGTGACTGACTGCTGCCTGCAGTGCCCTGGTGCCCTCCACTTCTTTATGCCAGTCCTTAGCAGGAAGGTCTGAAAGTAGTTTTCCTGTGGGCGAGGTATCAGTAAGCATCTCAGCAAAGCATCTCAGCAAAGTCTGAATGTGTTCCTGATGCCTAGGATAGGTGAGGGCTCAACATAGACATGCGCCTTTGTGAGCCTCAGTTGGTTGGGAGGCATGGTGTGGCATGGAGGAGGATGACTGCAGGCCGGCAGTGCTTCCACAGACACATTAGCCACGGCCTGGCTGTCCGTGTCTCATCAGGGCACAGTGCATGGCTTTTACATTTATTAAGCCTTTTGCCATTTTAATCATGCTGATGAATCAAGGTACTCCTGGGTATTTTTGTTTACTTAAAACACATTGTGAGATGTTCTGTTAAAGGCTGTCATAGGGGAAATATGAATTTATTAATTAAAAAATGGTCACCTCCTCATGCTGAGCTTGGAAAATGGGCCAAATCAGCAGCAGTTCTCACGTTTGCGTTTCCAGCAGTGCCTGCCCTACTAGCATTGCAGCCACTTGTCAGCATGTTTGTCCCCTCATCTGGAAAATGCCATTTTAGGCTGCATGTCCCCCTTGCCTAGGACAGTACTCAACACGATGTAGGTACTTAGTTACTGTTTCTGAAATGGACTGGACTGCAGCTTGTGCAGGGAGGATTGCCTCACAGCTGCACTTGCCTCAGCTCTACTCTGGGAAGAGTGTGTGGCCAGCCCATCACAGACAGCACCTCACCTAGTCTGTCATGCATATGCCAGATGCTTGGAATACAATTCTTATTCAGGCACAGCTCCTGCCTGTAGAGAGTTCACAGCAGAGTGGGGGGTGACAGCCCATAAACAACCAACCAGAGTTCATCTGGAGAAGCAGTGGACAAAAGAAGTTCAGGAAGAGGGCCTCAGGGACACTGAGGAGGGAGTAGGGTAATGCTGACATCTGGAGGCAATGGTACTAGAGGATCGTTTGGTGACAGAATGGCACAGGACCTCAGAGCTGACTTCCATAGCTCAGCGCTTCCTGTCTCTGATTGGCTTTTTCTGCAATTTTTCCTGCAGGGCCTGTGCCAGCAGTGAGACAGAGAGTGAAGCGGGAGACATCATGGACCAGCAATTTGAAGAGATGAACAACAAACTCAACTCGGTCACTGACCCCACTGGCTTTCTGCGGATGGTTCGCCGCAATAACCTCTTTAACAGGTGCGTGTAGGGTGCTTTCCCTAGGTCCAGTGCAGGGCAGGGTGCTCTGAGCACAGATAATGTGCTTTTAGTGGATGTTCCTTCCGGCTGGTTAGGCTTCTGGCTCATGTCATGCATTTGCAGCAGCAAGCGTGATGCTTCCACAGTCCCATGCCCGTCAGAGCCTCTGCTTCACAGCAGCATCTCCAGCTCAAGTGAGAAAACAGTGACAGGCTTGACGTGACAACCCTCATTTGGCTGGGATGGGAGTCCCAGGGGACAGTCGGCTGCTTCTTCACATAGCCTCAGAGCTGACTTTCCAAACATCAAGCAGAAGCCAGAGTAACTTCACATACTTCTTTGCTAGCTTCTGCAGGTAACTCGTGGGTACCTGCATTGACTTCCTGGCCTGAGATTCAGGGAGGTCAGGGAGAGTGAGAATGCTGGTGCTGTTGGAAGGAGAAACTGGGCCTAGGAATGCACTCATCCAGACCCAGGCTCACCCATCTGTGCCAAGACCTCAGTTCCCTGTCACTTGACCAAATAGTTCTTAATGGCTTTAAGATGAATCGAGTTTGAAATTTCCAAGCCAGCACACCTCTTCATCTTTTTCTTAGGAGTGATACCCGAGCTGGGTCCAGGTAAACAGAGCAGACAGTTGGGGTTGAGGGACACCTGTCCCACTGTGTTTGGTTGCCTGGCAACAACCTAGGAGTACATTTTGATAGACCTCTTTGGAAAGACATCACAGACTCCCTAGGTCCCTGCCACAGCCTGAGGGCCTGCCTTTAAAGGGCAGCTGGTTGACCCTAGAACACAGGTGGGAAGTGACTATGCACTGGGTGGGAGGCAGTCTCTCTGCTTGGCAGCCCTGCTGTGCAGGGCATTGTGTGCCCTGTCTGTTCCTACTCCAGGCCCTGGTTTCCTCTCATTATTGTGCTGTCAGAGTGACAAATGTGTGTTGACTTTCCCAGGGCTGAGTTGAGTGGGAAGGGAGCCAAGGACAGGGGATGTAGGAGCTGGCAGCCTGGTTGTAAGGAGGCCAGAACTTCAAGCTAGTTCACGCCTAGTTCCTTCTTCCCAGCCACCTTCACAGGTGTCCCTTATGGCTTTTGGTTTCATGTAGGGATCCACCAGGTTTGCGGAGGCCTGGGATTGGGCCTGGATGCATGTTCTTGCTCTGCCAACTTCTCAGCCAGTGAAGGCAGGTGACACCTCTGCCAGGTGATGCAAGCTGTGGTGATAAACTAGAGTGTGAAGAGCTCAGAGTGCAGCCTCTGGCCTTGCCACACCAGCTGTAGGACACTAGGAGGCAGTTTCACCTCTGTCAGTCTCAGTCTCGTCATCTGTGAAATGGGGATGGCTTCTTACCCTGCAGGGTTCCTGTAATGTGGGAATAATGGAGCCAATGTATAAATAACACACTGACCGACTTAATATGTGGAAGACACTGTACAACTGGTGGGTTTCTGTTGTTTTGAATAAAGTGGGAAGAATAGTGCTAAACTTAAATTCTTAACGTGGGTAGAGAAACTTTGGAAGGGATGAGATGTCTATGTGCCTATGCAGCAGCTATTGGCCACCTTGGGTTGTAGCTTCCCCCATCCTTCTTCCCTTCCTACCTCAAGTCCTTCACATGAGAGAGCTGCCAAAGCAGGCGGTCAGGCATCCATGGTGACCTGCTTGCAGACACTCTAGCAGTCAGGAACCAGTTCCCCCAGGACCTCAGCTCTATGGAAGAAAAGGGTCGAGCCAGGTATATCTAGGGCCCTAGGTAATCAACCCTGGGCTTTGGGTTGGTGTGCATTTTGAATGGTGGAGTGCACATTTTGGAAAGATGGTTTCTGTCCTTTGGAGCAGCCCTGCAATAACTCCAGTGAGCACAGTACTGTAGATTAATTTGTTGGTTCACTTATACAACACAATCTCCGTCCCCAGCCAGGCTGAGTATTGTGCCCAGCCCTGAGGACTGAGTGGGGAGCAGCAAGGCCCACAGCCCTGAGCTTGCACCCAGCTCCATTGGCAAGGTCTGACCCAACCCAGTCCCACCCTCAGAAAAGCAAAGGAGTTGAAGGGGTCTCTGCAGACTCTTCCAATCCCGACCCTTTGGATGAGGGAAATAGCCGGCATTCTTCTCACTTCAATGCAGTGAGCCCTTAAGGCCCAGGTAAGTTTGCAACACTGCGTGTTCTCTAGTGCCTCTCTCAGAAGCCAGGAAGCGGGGTTCTGGCCTTCATCCACAAGAGAGTGGAGCTGCAGCTGAGGGAACCATGGAGGCAAAGGTATCCCTGTTAAAACAGTGCAAACTTCCCTCACATCTTATAGCTCAGCACACATAGGCCAGAGAGGAGGGAGGTCTGCCCATGAACGGGTGCCAAAACATGCCTTGCAGCTTTCCTGCCAGCCTGTCCCTGCTCTGCTGTGGGGTTCCAGGCCTCCCTCTCTGTCCCACATATGGCCAGGGATCTGGGCTAAGAGGTGCACTGGCTTGTGACTGAACAGAGCAGCTAGAAGTGGCGTTTCTGCAGATTGCTGATAGTGGCTAGCATTTGCAGAGTGCTCGTACCCTGGAGCCAACAGAGGTGACATGGAAGCAACCGTGTGTGTAGGGCCTTGTGTGCTGGAGCAGTAAGGGCTCCTCTCTCCAGGGGCTCTCTAGCTCAGTGATTTTATGGATTCCTTGGCCCCTTTGTTCCTGGGTGGTTTGCTGGACTGATTTGGCAGTGAGGCCACTGTAGCTAATGCAAGTCAAGTGCGACTTGGCTTTAGGTTTTTCTCCCTTGCCACTTCAGGAATTGGTCTTTGTTCTGCTGTCATTTTTGAGGTCTCTGCAATCACTATTTTTCTTCTTGCCTATTGGCAGAAAACACATTTGCATTTTGAACTCAGGGTAAGCACCACTATTGAATGAAAAACAAAGACCCTTCTCTTGGGTAGCACCCTGACCTTGGTGTGAGCCCCAGAGGGCAGAGTAGCAGCCCTATCCTTTGGGAGTGACGCTGAGGACTGGTAGGCCAGCACATGCATGTAAGTGTCTGTGTGTGGGTGGGGGGAGGTTCTGTGGGAATGTATGTAAGTATTTGTGTGTGCAGAGTTGTATTTGTATGTGTGTGTTTGTGTGTGGTATGTATATATGGTATGTGTGTATGTGACTGGACCTGGGGCAGTCAGCAGATCACATTTGCTGTAGAAAAGAGAAGGAAGAACAGGACAGGCTTTTGACTGCATCCTGGATCCTGGACTACACGGAGTGCCTTGGTATTAAGTAAGGTGCACCCATCCAGAGTCATTTAGGGCCAGTACCCCAGAGAAGTTTCCTGACTTCTGTAAGCCACCATTGGTACAACAAGCATCCTAGGTCTTTAATTTTCCACATTATATCTGTGTGTGACACAGTGTGGAGAGGGACTTTCTTATTGTCCAGAGAGCAGTGACTAGAGCCAAAACAGAGGACAAAGAAGTAAGTCTCCTTATTCTAAAGAGAGGAGCACAACAGGGCCAGAGCCCACCCTCAGGTCTCTGCAACTTCCCTCTAGTGCCCTGTGACACACTCCCGGTCTCTCACAGAAGACTGGACAAGGAATAAGCAAGAGAGAACCTCAGCTTGGTTGGGGGTCCTTCTAGAGAATCGCCAGCAAAAACTGGGGTCCTGCTAGATGAGGAAAGAGGCATCTCCATCCCATGGGCCCAACCTCCATGACTATAGAACAGGGAGAAAAGAAAGTAGGGAGAATGCTAGGTGGGAGTGGGATGGCCACAGTGCTCAGCGTGCCCACATTTCACGTGGCATGGGTGTGTGTGTGTGTGTCACGCTGGGTGGGTCACATGGGCCTAGCACCTTACTGGTTCCCCACCCAGGAGACTGTCTGCTGGGCAGGGACCTCAGCCACACGTTACAGAGTGTGCAGCCAGTGGCAGAGGGGAGGGGTTCTGGGGGAGCCAGAGCTGGCTGCCATGTTGAGGGGTGCAGAGGAAGCCCTCCAGAGCGTTTGCCTGCCCCCTTCCCCCTCTGCCCTCAACACCTGAGGGTCAGGCCCTGAAAGTGGAGAGGCAGTAGTGCTCCCAGAGCCTATGCTGCCCTCCAAATCCATGTGTGAAAGCCTGGCCTGCAGTGGAGGTGGGAGGGAATGCAGTGACTGTAATACACAGGACGATTTCCTAAAGGCATGGGGAAGAAAGTGTCAGCAGGACAGTGGAGAGCGGTGACTGGAAAGGAGAGCCGTCTCCACAAGACCAGCCTGGCCAGTAAGCTGAGACCTGGCACACGTGCGTCCTGCTGTGTGTGCCTGTGCATGGATGTGTAGTTGTAGTTCTTTTTTTGTTTAGAGACAGCGTCATACTCTGTCACCCAGGCTGGGTTATAGTGGTGCCATCATAAATAACTGCAGCCTCAAACTCCTGGGCTCAAGCAGTCCTCCTGCCTGAGCCTCCTGAGTAGCCGGGACCACAGGTGCACACCACCTCATCCAGTTAATTTAAAAAATTTTTTTTTTGTAGAGACAGGGTCTTGCTATTTGGCCCAGGCTGGCTCAAGTAATCCTCTCACCGTGGCCTCCCAAAATGCTGGGATCACAGATGTGAGTCTCCGTGCCTGGCCAGGCTGTGGTTCTTTATGAACATACATGAGGGCCACCCTGCTTTAGGGCCGTACAGAAGTGTGCTGCAGCAGTGCTGCAAAAGCCCAGTGTAGGCCAGTGATCTGCTGATCACTGTCTTCCTAGGTCTAGGCCTTTGTCTGTGGTGAGACACACAGTGCAGAGGAGAAATCTTGGGCTCTGGGGCTAGCCAGACCTTGATTTGAAACCTGGCTCTGCCCTTTGTTAAAGTGACCTTCAACTTTTTACATTTGCTTACTGATAGAGTTGTTACTAGGACGCAATAAGAGTAATGATGACTAGATCGATCCTGCTGTGTAGTAAGTAGTTTCTTTCTCTCCCCACTTTGAGTCTGAGGTTTCTATGGCACCAAAGGCTCTTTTTTTAGGGGTGAATCAACTACTCAAAAGATCCAAAAGATCAAATCGCCACCAAGAAACTGATAGATTGATGCTTCTTCCTGCTACAACCTCTCTCAGGGCCACTGGAAACACTTTGAATAAATGCAGAGGGATGACCCAATCTGCTATCAGCTACAGCTATAGCCCTGGCTTTGAACCCTCAAGATTGCATACCCAGCTTTCTGGCTGGGGTCCTGCATCCCTGTCCCCTGCTCCTTGTTGGTGCCTCTTTGGCTTCTGGCCCCAATAAGGAGCTGAGTGTTCTCTCCACCTCTGACCTCCAGGTCATCTGTGCCACATTAAATGTAGGCATGCACAGCATGCCATGGCTGCCATCCACCCATATTCACCTCACTGTGACCATTCTGGGCAAGGATCTTCCCTGCCAACAGCTGCTGCAGCTGTTGGTTCCAGTCACCAGGCTTTGGGCAGGAGCCTCTGTCCTGTCCCTGCCTATCTTGATGCCTATCAACAGCCTCAAACAGTTGCTGGTGCTCCGCAAGGTGAATTGCCCCAAGTCTGCCCGCTTGTCAGTGGCAGAGATGAAATCTGCCCCTCACTGGATGTGACTTTGTCCCTCACACTGATCCCGTTACCACCCACCTGGGACAGGCTGACGGTCATCGCTGTCTTCCCCTCTGGCTGGGGCGCGGTTTTGTTTGTGTCCTTCTCTCGACAGGAATCACAGGAGCTCCAGTGGAGTTAGGTGGAAGTGTGGAGCTTGGCATCTGAGTACTTCACAGTCCCACCCTGCCATTCTTCCCATTTCCTATTCCATTTTCATCCCACCCTCTGTCCTAACCCAAAGGAACCCCAGACCTGCCCATTCACATCTCAGGGTCTTCACCTGGGCATGGGGACATGGCCAAAGAGGGCTTTCCCCTGAGGCACTGTGTCAAACACAGCATCTTTCACGAATCCATCCTGGATTGCCCCTACTGGAAATCATTTCTCCCTTCTCTAAAACTTCCTGGTGCTTTATCTGTGGGTAGGGAGCCACAACCTTGCACCTTGCATTCGTCACCTGTGTCCATGCCCTCTCCCCTCCCAGGCTGTGCATTTGCCCAAGGCTCAGTCGCTTCTGATTTATCTCTGTATCACCCAAGGAGCCTAGCAGGGTGCCGTGTGTTAGGTAGGTACAAGCACAGAAGGAAAGAAGGAAGGAAGGAAGGGAGGGAGGGAGGGAAAGAGGGAAGGAGGAAGGGAGGGAATTAAGTAACTATAGCAACAATAGCAACGATGATAATGACAGCAGTGTGTGTCTGCTTATTACTTCCCAGCACTCAGCACTGTGCTAAGTGCTTTACATGTGTTATCTTAGTCAATCCCTGCAGCAACCATGAGGGGTACTAAGGCTTAGAGATGTTAAGTTAGTTGCCCAGGATCTCACAGCTAGAAAATGACAGAGCCAGCATTAGGAGCCAGGTCTTCCAGACTCCAAAGACAATGTTCTAGCCCCACAGGCCTTCATCCATCTAACTCCCTTGCCAAGTGATTACCCATCTTTTCCCTGAATTCCTCCCATGACAGGGAGCTTACTACCTCCTGAGGCAGCGCATTCTGTCTTCAGACAACTCTGACTAATCCAACTCTGGAAGTTCTCTGTGAACAAGTGAATTAGACCTGACAGGTTTGTTTTCAGGGACAGGCTTGGACCCACAAATTGCTTGAAAGTGCAAAGTCCTTTGGAAGGGGGTTTTGTTATATTGCTGGACATGCATCAGCTGGGCAGGCTACCACACACAGGGCTGTCTTTTCTTCTCTCCATCCCTGAGCACTTGAGAAGCCCACCCCAATGACTGTCTGGCCCAGGCCTTTGTTCTGATCTCTGAATGGGGTCAGTAGGAAAGGCGTACAAGGCTGGCCTGGGCATCAGGTTCTTTTAAGGTGAGCATCTCCAGGCTTGGGCTCAGAGCCTCATACTCATTACAGTAAAGAGCAGATGGCCACAGCACAATGCCTAGAGTGGGCAGAGGCCAGGCACCACCAACTGTTGCCGTGGCTCCTGCAGGAGGGCAGGTGCAGACCCTTTTGGTGGAGGCATGTGCCACAACCCTTAGCCCAGGCAGGGAACCTACCATGGACCCAATATGCCAGGAGAGTCCAAGAGCAAGGGAAGAGAAGACACATGCAGCGCCACACTCATTCCTGGGCTTGAGAGGAGCCAGGCACTACCGGTAGAGTCAGGGTCCCTGCCTGTGCCTGCCCAGCCTTGTGGCTCTTCTCTGGAGGAGCAGCCAGACATGTAGCAATTAAGGAGGGGAACAAGCAGAAGCACCCACAGCTTATTGCATAAGTACTTAAAATGCAGTGTTCACCAGGTTCACCTCCCAGATGAGACAACCTTTCATGTGAGGATGTTCGTGGAGGGAAGTCACTGAATGGTTTCAGAATCCTGTTTTTTAATTGAATTGAGGCATCTCTGGTTACTTGAATATAATGTATTTGTCAATTAATTTTTCCATTGATGTCTTAAAACTCACGTTCAAATCTCAGGCCAGCTACCTCAGAAGATGCAGCTCAGTTGAGAGCCCCAGAGGGGATTTGGGAACATCCTGGTTAGGGCTCAGTTGAGGGAAGAAGGAACCAAAGGATTTTCCAGGTAGATCCCAGCAGAGCAGGAGCTATACTCACAGTCTGCCAGGTGCAGTCCTTGCCTGTGAGGCAGGAAGCTGCACCCCAGAGGGGTTAAGGGGCTCACCTGAGTGAGTGTGAGCAGGTGAGTGGGTGAGGGGCAGAGGCAGGATTCCTCCCAGGGCAGCCTGACCACAGAGCAGCACAGAGGGCATGGCAGGTGAACATGTGCAATAAACGTATCCTGAGAAGGTGAGGACCATGTGTCTGATCAGAAGAGAAATGACAGGGCTAAGAAATGGCAGCCACACCTTGAATGAGCTGCCACCACCGAGGACCCTCCCTGACCCCTGCAGAACTCTGACCTGGGGACAGAGTCTTCACAGATGGCCCCTGGACTGGTACTGCGTGCAGTGTCTGCCTTTCTAGGATAGAGGGCACAAACCAGATGAGGCAGATGAGGGTTCAGGGCCTGATGCCACACAGCACTAGACCTTCGGCTCTCCAGAGAGCAGAGGGCGCCCCCCTCAAGCCACAGGCTTTCTGCTGCCTGACTTCGTGGAGCAGCAGGGCCTTTCCCCTGATGTCGCTGCCTTAGAGGAGATGTTTAACCTTGCATCGTTGTTTACTCATTAGTAACAGTGAACGGCGCCAAGGGCTAAAAGAGGATGCAAGTAGCGTACTCACGTTACAGCCCAGAAGATGACGGGGGCCCACCTAGCCCTGAGATTCCATGTCCATACTCTAGAAGATGCCCCATATCAGTTTAGTTCCCTTCTCACCCCTCCCTTCCAGTCATCCTAAAGATGTCATGACCAGATGTGCCCTGGGGTGAGCGTTCCTGGCCCTATGTCTAGACAGACCATGAAGGAACCAAGTGCCTGGTGAGGAATTGAGCCCCAGAGGAGCGGGAGGGCAGGACACAGGGAAGAGGTGGAAAGGAAGACACTCCCAGAGACCTCGTTCTGCCACCTGTGTTCAAGCGTTAAGATCAGATGCATCCATGCGAGCACACATGTACACAGCTGCTATCGGGCCTTGCATGGTCCTCATCAAATTGTGAACTCCAGGAGGGCAAGGACCAGATCTCCCTGTTGACTGAATTCCCCCACTGCAGCTTGCCCAGGGACACCAAGGAGGCACTTAGCCCTTGTTGAATGGGTGAATGAGCACCACCTTTCTCTTTGGTGCCATGAGGGGCAAAGCCTTCCCTCAGGTTGCCCCTTCATGCGTTTCTCAGGTGGCACCCTTCCTAGCTGCCCCTCCCCAGGCAGTCTAACAGTGCTGCCCCCACAGTAGTGTGGCTGCCTCTGGGTCGATGCATGTGGAGCAGACAGCCCCAGCCAGCCAGTGAGGTTCTTCGAGATTGCACTAAGCTCTAGCCTGCTTGTTCCCTCCTCCCGGCCACCTGGTCAGCCCTACTGCAGAGACAGGAGGGCCAGAATCTCAGGGCTAGGTGGGCGCCTGCCATCCTGGTCATCTTCAGGCTTGAGCCATAGCCCCTTTTCTCAGACTTGGCTGAGGGAGAGTCAAGCCCCTGTTTCTTCATCTACTGACCCCACATAGACGCGTCTCTGCCAAGGAGGCAGTGCTGTGTTCTTCACATGGGAGACCTGATTCCCCAATGCCAGAGTGCTGCAGAAATGCTGCCTTGGAAGCCAGGTGAGGGGTGACAGAGCAGAGTGGGTTGAGGTGAGAGCCTGCCTCGCAGAAGGCAGGGCGGGCAGACTCCACAGGGAGGTCCATCGGGTCCCAAATGCCCAAAAGAGCTTGTTTGGCCCAAGCAGAGTGGGTGCATTTCGCTCTCCACCTTAGAGTGTGAGAGCCTGAGAAAGCTGTGTGCGTGTGTGTGTATGCATATGTGTGTGTGTGTGTGTGTGTGTGTGTGTGTGTGTGTGTTGGGGGGTTGGGGGGACTTGCCCAGGCTGCTGTCTGCACCATAAATTAACTCCCTTTCAGCTGAGTGTGGATGGGAAGCCAGGGAGCAGCTGCTCACTTGGGCAGGCTCATACTCGCTCACAGGCACTGCTGCAGCAGACTGCCCAAAGGAGTGTGAGCAGTGCACTGGCTTCCTCCTGCCTCAGGAGTAGATTCCTTCATCCTCTCTGAAGGGGAGATTCATGAGCAATGAGGGCAGCCCAACCCAGTTGGCATTTGTCATCATTGCAGACACAAGAGCCACGCCCCTGACCCCTCTGCCCCTTGTCTACTCTTCACAGACACTCTGTGGCTTCACCTCTCTCTCCATGCATGCTGGGCCCTCTCCTTTTCCCACCACCACACAGATTGTGTGCTTTGGAGAAACTGAAAATGTTCCTGAAGTAGGTTAATAAACATCATCTGAAGAATAATAAAGACAGTGTGAGGTGAGAAGATCCTCTGCTGAGAGCTAGGCTGTTAGCCCAACTGGGTCCCGGCAGCCATGGGCTGTGAGAAAAGTGAGCCAGTGCCACCTGCTGGAGCCCCGGGGTGGTGCAGCTGTGAAGCCTGGAGTCGCAGCCTCCAGGAGGGGCCACCCACCATCACACCACCTTTAGGAACACAGCGGCTGGGAGGGCACAGCAAAAGCCCCTATCCTGCCAAGTGGGAGGCCTGATGACCTGCCAACCTGGTGGCTTTGTGCAGATCTCTTGCTCTTTCTGGTCCTTGGTTCCTCATCTGAAGAGGAAGAATAACCTCACAGGCCCTGAGCCGGTGAGGCTGCCGTGGTAGGCCTGGCTGTGCCGGCAGAGGGGTGCATGTGTGCTCTTCTCTGGCCTGCCTTCATTCCTAAACCGGCAGCACAGCCCCTGCCACGGTTCACACTCCTGCCCTGTGGGAAGCATGTTTCTACCCCTTTCAAAGCTCCCATTCTAGCAAGCGAAAAGCGCTGTTCTCTAGAGCCCAGAAAGCTGAGACAGAGAGAAGTCAGCCAGGGTGAAAGGCCTGTGGAGATCAGAGCAATACTATATATACTCTAAAGCACTGCCTTGAAGAGCCCCTGGCCCTCTGTGGCCGTTCTTCTATGAAGCAGTGAAGGACTAGGTTGTCGTGACAGTGCAGGAAGGTGGATGGCAGAGAGCAGGTTATCCCTCACACTCCAGTGCACACCTGTCAGCCGCTGTGAGCATTCTGCCACCTGGGGCTCAGAGCCCGGGGTGCCTGCTGCCAGCCAGCTGTGACTCTGAGGCCCAAAACCACACCACCACAAGGACATGTATCAGCAGTGCCAACTCTCCCAGGCAGATTACAACACCAGAAAGCTGAGCCTGCACCCTAACTGTCCCCTGCCTGATGCCCACGCAGGGGAAACACAGGAAGGGCTGAGGCTCAGCAGAGGGGTTGAAGGCTTGCCTAGATAGAGGAAATTTTTCATTTCTAAAACTAGAAGTTCTGGTTGGATTGATCATCAGTTAAAAAAAAAAAAAATTAAAAAACAACAACCCTAGAAGAGGCCCTACAAGAATTTTAGCCCAACCCTTTATTTTACCAGCAAGAAAAAGAGGGAAGTAGAAAGTGACATTCCTTGCCAGAGTCACAGCTCTTTGGCGACCTGTGGGTGGTCCACTCCCAGCTGTGAACAGTAAGGCTCAGGGCTAAGGAGCTGACTGCTTTGCTGTTTTGATCTGTTGGGAATATATCTTTATGCAGATCTTTAGGCAGAGGTATCCCAGTAAGATAGCTGCAGTAGGTTGCTTTAACTGTTGCAGTGAGAACAGAAACTACATGTGAAAGGGAACTCACCCCTGCCAGCTCCCAGCAGTCTGCACAAGGCAGCAGCAGCACTAATGATGGTGGAGGCAAGGAAACCTCGGGTCCACCCATGCAACCAGAGAGGGGCTGTGTCCTGCCACATCCTGTCCTCTGAGTCGCAGCCTGACACCTCCCCCCATGTGCACCTCCAGCAGAGGGCTCCCAGGGTTCAAGGGACCATCAGTAGCTCTCAGCCTTGTTTTCCTGCCCGCCATCCCCCCGGCCCCCAACTCCCATTCTCTGCCCCTGAGCATATCACTCCCAGGGCAGTTCCCTAGTGGGGACCAGCCACATGTGGCTGCTGTCAAGGTGGACCAGGGCCACTATCGTGGAGAAACCAGAGGCAGCTGCTGCCTGAAGAGCTACTAAGGAAGAGGCGTGGGCAGGAAGGCAGCACTGGGACCAGCAGATGAAGGCCTGTGAAGGCTGCTGCTGTGGGGCCAGGCGGCTAGCCACAGATGCCTCCTGCTCAGGGAGAAAGTCTTGATGGATTTACTTTGACCTCAAATCATGGTTCAGGTTGGTTGTTTTTTTGGTTTGTTGTTTGTTGTTTCATAATTACTGACTGACTATTTCTAGTCTTTTGTTTTTATTTTGAAAAGGATCTCTCTAGGGACAAGTGCTCCCTGCCGCCCAACTGAATAGCAGCGCAGATTAGAGTGGTATTCTCAAAGGGCTGCCCTGCCTGAATGCAAGGGGCCCCATGGCCAGGTCCTGCTGGGCCCACCGAGACTGGGCTGGCTAGGGTCAGTGCCCAGGAGCTGTTGCTCCAGAGATAGTTGGTCTGTGAGCTGCCAGGTTGCAAAAAGGGCCAGGGTGGGAGGCTGAGAGCCAGCACTTGATGTGGCATCTAGGGGGCAGAGGTCAGCAAGTGTCAATGGGGCACAGGTGGGCTTGGTGGCCTGGAGAGAGCAAAACAAGGTCAAGTTCCAGGCAGGGGGTGCTCAGTTGAGACTCAGAGGGAGAGCCTTCACTGGAGCTTGGGTGCCCTGACCACCCCATTAGGATCTGGTTCTTGAAGAATCTGCACTGCCTGGGTACATACCCAGGTGCCCAGAGGGGGTCTTCCAGGAAATATTCCCAGATCAGACAGGTGCCTTGAATGGCTGCGTTTCCCAGCCCTGGTCAAAGATTCCTGACTGGCTTCCCAACTGAAGTTAGCCCAGGGTGAGGATGGTCTGATCATGGCTACTTTGCAACCCAGCCCTGGGGAGGGGGGAATGTTCTCAGGGGAGGGGTGTAGACACAGGTGGCCTCCTTATGCTCATCCCCTAGGAAAGAACTGGTAGCCTGGGGAGAGGAACTTCCTGATCAGGCAAGCCTGGTTGTTTAAAGAGGTAAGAGGTACTGCTTCTCCCCATATATAACCCCAGAACCTCTGCCCAGGCCCATCTGGCCCACTTTCTTCTTCAGCCTGCATCCCCACTCCTCTGTCCGCATGACTTCTCACACTCACTGCCCCAAGCACCCCAGTCTCTATTTCTCTATGTTGTTCCTCTGTTGGAATGGCCTCCTCCACTTTGTCCAGGCAGGGTACCACCAAATCATCCCTTGTGGCCCGGATCAAATGGTGCTGTCCCAAAGAGGCTTCCCTCATCTCAGCCCGACCAGCAGTGGGAGTCAGCAGCTTGTCCCCGGTGCTGCCCCACCTCCATTGGAACCCAGGGCAAAGGCCTGTGGCCCATGGTGCCTGGCATATCTTGGGCAGTGACATATGTGGGATGGGTTAGCGCCACCGGGCCCCTTAGATGCCTCTGGCACTCATGGCATTTTCAATAAAAAGATGCCACCGCCATTAGCACTTAGGTCCTGGAATCCACAGCCTGGTCTCTGCCCTCCTGCCCCATGCCTGTCTCTAGCTCACACGCCCAAGCCTTACCTGGCTCTCCACGCACTGCAGCCATCCTCCCCAGGACCCACACTCCCTGCCCCTAGGTGACACTGCCCCTGATTGCAGGGCATGAAGCAGTGCCCAAGGTTGGGATTCAAGCTCAGCAGGTCTGTCCACCACTTCTTCAAACATTTTCCTCTTTTGAATTGCTGGCTAGCATCAGACTCCAGCCTTTCCCTGGCACTTCCTTGTGCAGTTCAGCATTGCCAGTAGGGGTGCCCTGCCCAGACCACAAGATGTCCAACCTGACATCTTGTGCTCCTCAGGGAGGGGTCAGATGGGCCGGGTGTTTGGTTCTGATTTGTTGGAGTAAGTAGCCAAGTTTGGGAGCAGGTGAAGGAACTCCTGGGTCTCCCTGGACAGCTGGGGCTGTCCTGAGAACTCCCTAGAGCTGGGGTCTTTCTCTAGTAGGAGCCTTTTTAGTTCAAAGCTAAAGGGCCTTGAGGTTTGTGGAGTGTCCCCATCAGTCATCTTGAGGACCTTGGGCCACAGCATTGTCTGGGGGCATGGCACTCCCCCAGTCACGCCCAGCTGGACTGATCAGACTCAGGAGCCTCAAGTTGGGGTTACCTGAGCCCACAGTCCAGGCCATCATCTAGATTGTGAAACATGAAGTGCACAGGAAGAGGGCACCTAGTGCTCCTGCTGCTGCCCGTCTGCTGTCTGGATGGCAGCCTAGGCTCTTCGGGGCCGTGTTCCCTGTCTGCTGAGAACACGTGTGTGTGGTAACAAACAGTGCCGTGACAGACACCGTGTGTTATGCCAAAGCGTCTCCTCAGGAGAGCAATTTGGTAATCTCTCCTTGAGGGGAGAATTGCTCTTTGCAGTGTATTCTGTGGAATTAAGTGAGCCTCTGAGTGTCACTCCAGGGTTATCTGTGCTTCACTGGCTTTGATGGCAAAGACATGCTGCAGCCCTCATCACTTGTAATTACACGTTTCCAGAGTGAGTGAGGCCAGGGAGCGGACGTGAGTGGGCTCCCTGGCCCTCCAAGTCCTGCTGCTCTGCTTTTCTCTCACAGGCACCAGGCTGGAGGCTGAGGATGCTGAGAGCTTGGCTTGGCACAACCCTAGAATTTAGGTCAAGTGGTGCATTGCTAAGATCACTGGGAGGAGTGGGAGAGAGCTAGGGGTAGAGATCTTACCTGGAAAACACACCGCTGAATCTTTCAAATAATTTATTTTGATGTCACAGCTCCTGGCCTGGACCAGCAGAGAGGAGCAGCCTTCTGTGTTTTTCTTGGGCAACAGTCTAGTTGCTGTCATTACCAGTAGCCAGAGTACCTACTGAACCTCAGCAGTGTATCTGGTTTAAGGCATGGTCTTTGCCCTTAAGGGTCCTAGAATATGTAGCAGAAACTCTTGAACTATGCATAGTGTCTAAATCAAGGTTAAGAGATCACTGATCACTGATGGGGTGTGGTGTCTCACATCTGTAATCCCAACACTTTGGGAGGCCAAGGTGGCAGGATTGCTTGAGCCCAGGAGTTCAAGACCAGCCTGGGTAACACAGTGAGACCCCATCTCTAAAAAAAACAATTACAAATTAGCTTGGTGTCGTGGTACACACCTGTGGACCCAACTCCTCAGGAGGCTGAGGTAGGAGGAGCACTTGAGCCCAGGAGGTTGAGGGTGCAGTGAGCTATGTTTGCACCACAATGCACTCCAGCTTGGGCTACAGAGCAATACCTTGTCTTTTTTTTTTTTTTTTTTTCTTTTTTTAAAGCTATCTCCTTCAGGAAGGATGATACCTTGTCTGTTTCAAAAAAAAAAAGAAAAAAGAAAAAAGAAAAAAATCACCGTCCAATAGTCAGGCATAGAATGTCACCAATGGCTGTGCTGCGGTCACAGTGGCCAGGCCACAGGGCAGGTGCTGAGAGGATGCATGTGGGCAGCTGTTGCTGCATTGGAAAGGGACTAATTTCCCCTCCCTGTACCTCTTCTGCTCATTTGTGCATTTTATCCTCTGTAGGTTCCCAGAGACTATGCCAGTGCCTGGCAGACAGCCAGCGCTTAGGGAAAATTTTCCAAATGAATGAGTGAATGAATGAATGAATCATTGAATGCTGTCATCCCATGTTGGAAGTATGAAACTTGGGGTACTTGGGGTTGAAAATGCTTTAGTATTAATAAAACTATGCCTGGAAACATTGGAACAGAAATTTAAAAGCGAAACAAAACTACACAGCCATACTGAAACCAACCCACTCTGCAGCTGCTGCCTGGTCATAGCATCTTCCAATGAGGCCATGGGGCCAGGGGTTTCTACTGCCTTGCCACAGAGCCCATGCTGGGGCTCAGGTGGGTGCTCAGCGGTTGCTCTGAGCCCAAGGTGGGGGCCAACATGCTCTTTGTCCTGTCTGCAGCCCCCACATGGTAAATTAATTGGCATTGGGGCACTGTCCTCATCAGCTTGGTGGCTGTCGCTGATTCCTAATGGTCCTCACGTTTGCCTGCACACAATTGCTCCACACAGGATGTAATTAAATCCTTTGAACAGCACTTAGGGACATTTGATTATGTAGAAAAACTCCATAGAAATGTAAGCTGTTGTGTGCAGCTGGTTTACCCTGCGGTTTCTGACAGTGCTCACTGTAGTGTGAAAATTACCTGAAAGGACAGAGAAGGGAACGGAGCTGGGAGGGAGGCTGGCGGGGGTGCTGCTGTGAAGCCTCAGCCTGTCTTCCATACAGGGGCATGGCTGGGAGGGCCGGGGTGAGTCTGCCTGTCTGAGTGGCCCTGATTGATCCCTTGGCCCTTCCCTCCCCAGGAGCTGCCAGAGCATGACGAGCCTGTTCAGTAACACTGTGTCACCGAACCAGGACGGGACCTCCTCTCTTCCCAGGAGGCAGAACTCGTTCGCCAAGCCCCCGCTCCGTGCCCTGTATGACCTGCTCATCGCACCCATGGAAGGGGTAAGCACCTCCTGGGAGCACGAGGCTCCTCTGCGTCGAAACACATCGGTTACCAGTCAGTGCCCACATGTATCTTAGACACCAAAATGGGCTCCCGAGACAGCGGAGGCTTTCCAGAACACAAGTCTGCTCTGTCCAGCTTCTCAGTGAGCATTTGAAAAATAAGATGGAGCACAGACTTGGTTGGTTGGTTGGGTGGGTGGTAGGTAGGTAGTGGATGAGGCCTTGAGATTCAAGTTGCAAATCTGGGTTCAAGCCCTAGCTCTGCTCCCTACAAGCCAGGTACATTCAGCCTCAGTGACCTCATGTACAAAATGAAATGATGCTCCCTTCCCAGCCTGTCCAACAGAGTGATGGTGCGGCTCAGGGAGGTACAGGTGCACATCTAAGGAGTTGTCAGTAGGGGCTGTGCATCAGTGTGAGGCTGAGGCTGCCCTTTCCCACCTAGCAGACACCTCGGGGATGTGGCCATGGCTGTGCCCTTCCCAGAGGGCTTCTTTGCACCTTGTGCCCGCACCCTACTAGGAATGAATGCTTCTCCACCTCCCTACCTCTCATCCTAGAATCTTGTCTGAGCAACTTCAAGCCAGGGCTATGCTTTCTGGTGAGATGGAGTCTCAGAGAATCAATTCCCACCTCCCTCTTTCCCTCAGCCTCAGATATTGTTGGGAATCACTGACTCCACCATAGAGTCTAATGTTAAAGACACCCTTGCATAATCTGCCACAGACAGGTTTTCTGTGGTGTGTATTCATCTGCCCTGGTCTTTGCACATCACTTTTTAAATCAGACACGGCCCTCTGACTGAGCGGAGAGTGCCGGAGGGCTCAGGATCTTTGCAAATCCCAATGGTTAGTCCATCAGATGCCTTTGCATAGAGTGTTAGAAAAGCCCAGGGAGCCTGCAGCAGGCGAGCAGGCTGCTGTTAGCCAGGCTGCATGGCCCCTTCTCAGCAGTCTGCAGCCAAGTGGGAGATTTGTCTCACAGCTGTTGGGGTGGCCTTCAGAAGCTCTCTCTTCTGCTCCAGCCAGATGATGGAGGTGAAATGTATCCCCAGGAAACCATATCTGCACAATGATTTCTTTGTCCCCAGAAAATGCCTATACCTTTCCCTGCCTGGCCTTCCAAGGATGTGTCTTGCCTAATATTTGTCAGGAGGCTGCACTACCTGCCAGTGCCCTCTGGACGTTCTCTGGCTTGCGGAGACAGGGTGTGGTGGAAAGCACAGAGCCTTTGGGAACCAGCAGAGCTGGATTTGCATCTGGCCCTGCCCTTTTCTGGCTGGGTGACAGTGGCAAAGCTGCTTCCTCTCCTGGAGTATCTGTTTCCTCATTAGAAAATGAGGATGATAGCACCCAATGCAACAGGTTGGAGCAGGTTAGACAAACGGGTAAAGCACCTGGCCAGGCACAGTGGCTCTTGATTGTAATCCTAGCACTTTGGGAGGCCGAGCTGGGCAATCACTTGAGCCCAGGAGTTCGAGACTAGCCTGGGCAACATAGCGAGACCTCATCTCTACAAAAATTACAAAAATTAGCCAGGCATGATGGTGCACAACTATAGTCCCAGCTACTCAGGAGGCTGAGGTAGGAGGATCTCTTGAGCCTGGGAGATCAAGGTTGCAATGAGCCATGATCGTACCACTGCATTCCAGCCTGGGTGACAGAACTCAACCGTGTCTCAAAAAAAACACAAAGGTGCATAAAGCACCTGAGGCAGCAGCAGCAGTGAATGTGTGCCTGGCGAGCAGTGCCTTCTTGTGCCCAGATCCCTCTTCTGAGTGCCAGGTCACTGCCACTGTCCCTCCAGGCCTTTCCTGTGCTCCTGGGCCTCCCGGATCCGATCGCATCCTTGCATGCACATTCTTGCAGTCCTTGCACGTGCTTGGTTGTCCTTCCCTTGTTAGGGTTATGACCCTCTCCTGCATCCTCCTTTTAATGAGATGACCAAAACTGCAGAGAATTCTCCAGCTTAAAGCTTCTCAGATACCATAATCACTTACCCTGATTTATGTGCCCTACCTTGGAGGAAGAAATACAAACCTAGCTCCCTTGCTTTTCCAAGTTTTCTTTACTGCTATTGACTGTCATGCAAACCATTTTAGTGACTTACTACCGGCCTTCCCTCCTGCTTGCCCTGAGGCCTGCATTTCCCAGGGATCCCCGCTCCTCTGAAGGGTGTTTGGACTCTCCATTCTTTACCCACTTGGGCCTTCTGAGGCCTTTGCCTATCTCCCTTTGCATTTCTCCTTTTGCATTCAGGTCCCCAGATTACTTGCTCCATTAATGTTGCATTGGTGTTTGGGGACCAGGAGGGGAGCAGAGGGTAAAGATGGAGACTGGCTGTGACTGCCACCTCTGCCCCCATAAGGCTTAGGTCATCTGGGGCTGGCAGGCTCCTCTCATCTCTCTGGCCTAGCTGCCGTGTCACCTCCTCTTTGAAACCTTCCTTGCCTCTTTTCCTTACCTTCCTGGACCCCTTCATTCCCCTCCCCACCACTGGGCCCCTGGCATACCTGGATGTTTTTTATGGTACCTAAGACAATCAGCCCTTCATATCCATGGGTTCCTTATCTATGGTTTCAACCACAGATTGAAAACATACATATATATTTTTGAGACAGAGTCTTGCTCTGTCCCCTAGGCTTGAATGCAGTGGCAGTGATCATAGCTCACTGCAGCCTCGACCTCCCAGGCTCAAGCACTCCCCCGACCTCAGCCTCCTGAGTAGCTGGGACTACAGGTGTGCACCACCACGCCCAGCTGATTTTTACATTTTTTGCAGGGACAGAGTTTCACCATGTTGCCCAAGCTATTTTCAAACTCCTGGGCTCAGGCGATCCATTGGCTTTGGCTTCCCAAAGTGGTGGCATTACAGGCGTGAACTACGACGCCCAGTGAAAATATATATTTTTTAATTCCCCAAAGTTATGAAAAGCAAAACTTGAATTTGCTTCATGCTGACTACTACACTGAATCCATGTGAATGAAGTGATATGTAGGCATTCTGTTAGGTAATCTAGATTATAAATAATCTACAGATGATTTAAAGTATACAGGAGGATGTATGAAGGTTAATGGAAACACCATGTCATTTTATACCAAAGACTTAAGCATCTGAGGATTTTGGTATCTGAGGGGTGTCCTGGAATAATCCCCTAGGGATACAGAGAGGCACCTGTGCCTGATTGGACTCAGGACTTAGCTCTGTGCTTGCTGCCCACCCTACAGTCCCTGAAGGCAAGGACTGCCCCTCATCTCTGTGTCCCCAGCAGCTGTCACAGGGCCTGGTACACATTGGTGGTCAGTAAATTTTCTGGAATGGTATGGGGTCCAAAGCGGCATTGCATTTTGGGTCTAGTTTGGCATAGAAAGCAGAAGAGCCAACTTAGAAATCAGCCAATAGGCTTTTCATGGCCACTCTTGGGTTGAACCTGGGGCCTTTCCCAAGAGGATGAAGCAGAAGGAAGGAACTGGGCCTGTTCTCGAGGAGCTTTGAATCTAGTGAGCTCCCTGCCTCTGCCAGCCAGCACAGTGATTTCAGGGTGAGGCATGGTCCAGTCAACACACCTGCAGGCCCCACCCCGAGCATGGTTTCACTGGCCGAGGTGTCCACACTGAGCCAGGTGAAGGCGGCGACTATTGTGGGGGCTCTGTACTTGAGGCAGAAATCGACTTGGTGGAGGCCGCGAAGAGGTGGAGGGCAGGAGGTGGCTCTGCCTTGACCCATCCCAGTGCTTCCCCAGCGCCACAGGTCATCCTGGAAGGGGGTCCTCTGAGTGTATAAAAGCTGTACCATGTGTTTTAGAATTTTTCTCCCTGCGGACTTTCCCATGACTTAAAGAATATAAAGATGCTATCAGGATTAGTGGTAGCTGGCTTTGGGACAACCTAATTTTCCTGTAGGGGTGCTAGGAAGGGGGAAGATTATGGACTTAAGCCTCAAACAAGTTAGAACAATGATCAGAATAATGCCTTTGTACACTAGGAAAAGGAAAAAGACCTGTCACCAGCATTTCAAAAAATGAAATGCTGCCAGCAGCACCCTGAGTTTCTGCTGCCTTCAGAGCTGTTTGTGTGGAGAATGCGATGGGGCCCCTGAACCCACCCGCAGGCTGCAGTCTTATCTTGAGGTGAGGCATGCAGTTGGAAAGCACATCCTTAGTTCCTGATATCTACAAATACAATCTTTTGTAAGTCAGGTATTTGAACGCAGGGGAAGGAGTTTGGCTGCTTTACATGAGACAGAGTGAAACCTTTTTAAAGGTATTAAAGTAAATCATCAGAGCAAGCACTGTTCCTTTTCTAACTAAAATGATCCATTGTGTATCAGTAAAAACACTTAACTGAAAAGTTGAAGTCTAATTAGGAGTCGTCTCCATCCCAGTTTTATTCATTCATTCAACAGATATTTACTGACTTGTGCCAGGCACACACTGTCCTAAACCTGGGGAAGACAGGTGAAAATCTGGGCCAGGGGCCAGTGTTCTCATGTCTGGTCACTCACAGACTGCTAAGGGTGGTGATGGAGGCCAGCACCCGAGCCAGTGGGCCATGCTGAATTGTGGCAGGTCAGCCTCAGTGACCCTGTCATCTCTGGAGGGCCTGGCACACATCACCTGCACTGCCCAGGTGGAGGAGGAGGCCTGGATCATTTTCCTGCTTCTGGTGGCAAGCACCCCCACACTGCTCCAGAGGCCACAAGAGGGCGATATGATACCGCCAGCCGGCTCCAGATCTGCCGCTGTCAGCTGCCAGGCAGAGTAAAACCCTTCTCCACATTTTCAGCAAGAATACACATCAAAGCCAGAAGTCCAGGGTTGTGAATCACTGACACTTCAAGACTAAAACGATTAGCCTCTTCACATGGGGCATATAATTATTTGAACAACTGCCTTTGTTTAGCCGCAGTCCTAGTGCTATGGGACTAGGTCAGTCAGTATGAAAAGTGGAACAGAATAATATTTTACCATAGGCCTTACACCAGTATGTGATTTAATTTGGCTTAAGGGAAACATTGTTGTGGCTGTTTCCTGGAACCACGCTGTTCTTTGCTGTCAGGATGGGGCGAGCATGTCCACTTATCTTTGAGGAGGGCCCAGTTGCATTTGCACATGAGCCATCATCAAACATTAAATCAGATCCTATGTGGTCCCCAAAGGAGAAAATGTCATGAAAGAAAAGTTACAAGTGTTTAGCATGAAAGGGACTACTGGGACGTGTTTGTGTCTGTGGCATTAGTTTTTAATTAAATTAGAGTGAAGGATAGTAACCCATGTCTCTGACCTGGACTTCCCTGCTTCTTGCCCTGGACTGATCTGGACCAGTCCTGTCCCCACCACCCCAAGGCACAAGGCTGCCTCAGAGTTCTCTCCAGTGTCCTTCCCTCAGCAGCAAACTTGTGGCAGGACTCGGCAGAGCTGCTGTAGGCAAAGCCACTCGTCCACTCAGATCCCAAATCACCCCTCAGTTTTCAGTTGGGGCCTTCGTCCAGAGCCAGCAGCTGCTATAATCAAGGAACCAGATTTGAGGAATACCTTAGGTTTGGTCAAGTTACTCTTCAAAGGTTCAGATTTGGGGATCTTTTTGGATCCTTGGAGTTTGCTCTAGTTATAGAGTCTCTGTTATCCTTATTTTTATTTCCCTTTATTTAAATTCCCTGTTTCCTATATTTAAATTTAAAAACCAAGGTTCTAGGGCAGGTAGCAAGAGCAAATGACTTTGATCAGATAAAAAAGGACATCTCATTCACCTTGGCTTGTGATTCACAAAGTGTGGAGTCACCTGTTTATAATCCTAGAAACTTATTCAAAACTTCTTTATGTCTGTTAGCTTGCTGAACTGCTTTCCAAGCACTGGAGCTCAGTGCTTGGAGCTGAGACTTCTCATCTAAGAGTGAAAGCAGGCATCTAGCTCTGCCGAGGGCTCTGCCATGAGAGTGGCTTGGCCTTGGTTGGGCCATGACTGTAATCACTGCCCTAGGGGAAAGGACTCCCTTGTGTTTTGTAAAATATCCCTTGCAAAATCAGGTAGCAGGATAAGTCGGCTTCTCCTAGAACAGATGCAACAGGAATGAGACTGACCACGTGGCTGCCTGTTTTCTAAATAGATTGGGGGGCTTGGGTATAGCCAGGGAATTTTTGTCTTTAGAAACAATCAGACCTAGATTCCAGTATGAGGTAGAGGATGAGGCCCTTGAGACTGGCAGCCCCACCACCAGGCTGTCTAATTGATTTCTGATTGAGACATCTGTAGTGATATTCAAATGAGGACAGACGTCACCCAAGGACAACAAGCATTTTCACAACTGATTAGGAGGAGGAAAAATGGAGGCAATTACTTGCAAGCTGTCTGTATGACTAAAACCAGTGGTGGCAGCACCCAGGATAACCAGCAAGCTCTTACGTGGTAAGTGGCATTCTCACCTGGATGGCTGCTGTTACGTGAGTGTCATCTGGGTGCTGGCTCTATTCTAGCTGGTGTTTAACAAGCAGCCATCTTAGCCTTACCCTGGCAGGTTCCAGGCAGGTCAGGGTCTTCTGCCACTAATGGTGGAGGGATCATTTTTACCAGGTCAGCCAAGATAGAGAGAGAGGCTCCCCTCCGCCCCTCCAACCCTGCCCACTGTACAGAGGCTCCTGCAGCTTGAACAGTCACTTCAAGCTGATTTGGCTGATGTTGGACCCTGGGTTTCAGGCAAGCCCTTCTGGCTCTTGCTGGCCATTGGGTCACGTTTCTCCAATACCTTCTTAGGTTCTTCAGGCAAACAAGTGGGCTGTTGTTTGGCCAAAGCATACAGTTGAATGGGTTGAATGTTCACTTTTCTATTTCTGGCTGGAATACAGTATCTACAGTCTTGGTAGGCTTCAGTCATGGTTGAGGGTGATTTCCAGGAGGTGTGTGATCTTTGCCGAAACTGTATGTATCTACCCATGATGACAGGATTTCCCAGAAGCATCACAGAAAGGGTTCCTCTACCTTAAACAGTTCTGTTTGATAAATTTATTCCATCAAAAATATGAGTCAGAAAAAAATTTGAAGCCCTATACACAGTTCTGGGGTATCTGGATACCCTGCAGCCCTTTGCCTCTGGAATCCTTACTGTAGACAGTAAAGTCCATTTCATCCCAAATCTAATCAGTCTGAAAGCTCATGGACCCAGGCATTTTCTTTCTCTCCCCCATGGTGATCAGAGATTTTCATTCCTCTGGCCTTTGATACTGTGAACCCCTGAGAGGTCTGCTGTGTCTGCCAGTAAAAAGGAAACTCCCCGGTGCCCTGTGGGGGTCACCTGTAGATCCTCTAACCTTGGCGATACACAGGGAGCACGTCTTTCTTAAACTCCAGATTAGGACATGATCAACATAACATTCACTATGAGTGCTTTCTGAAGAGCTCAAGACCTGTACTCACCAGGGCATATACACAGGGTCCCCACTGACCGAAACGGCAATCCAATTAGAATTCACCACCCAGTGACACATTCGGGATCCATTGGGGGTTGCCTGGGAGAACTGTGGGCTTGGAAACTGGACTTCAGGGTAACTGCTTGGTGGTGGTTCAGTAAGTAGGTGTGGATGATAGCCTTAGTGACGTGGAGATGAGGTGAGGGGAATGTGACAACATCTGTCTCTCATAGTTTCTGGGTTAAAATTCGGAGCTGGATGTTCCAGAGAAACCATTTGTCTGTTTTAGCCACAGAATGTTTGTAAACACCAGAGAGAAAGGGAATGAGTAATACTGGAAAAATGATTATGGACCAGAAGAAAAGAATAGTATAAATAATAGGGGCGGTGTCACCTTATTCCAAGCACTGAAGACAGTTGTCAATTCGCATTTGACCAATATGTCTGGAGTGCACACCAGTGCCAGGCATGGGGCTAGATGCTTTACCCACTGTGCAGCTACCTTGGCCTCATAGGCCTGTGAGGAATGGATGTTAGTGCTGTCCTGTGGTTTGGAAACCAAGGTGCAGAGAGGTTAGTGTCTTCTTGGAGTGCTCAGATCCCCTACCCCCAACCCTACTGGTTTCTCACCCCTCGCCTCCTATCTAGCAGTTCCAGATGCTGGGAGCACCCTGACTTGGCAGGCTGCCCCAGACTCTGTGGCAGGGCCTCCCCTCAGAACCCTTATTCTTTCCCCAGCATGCAGCATCCCTTCCCGGGCCACTGGACACAGCTTTTCATCCTCTGGGTCCATCTGGAGACAGAAACCACAACGTTCAGTATAGAGAGCTATTACCTATGAGAAGCAAGTAATTGTAAGATATAGGGAAGCTGTGTGGTTCTCTAGGGCTGAGGGAGTGTACCCAGTAAAGAATGAACATGGGAGGAGGTGTGGTTCAGCCCACAGGACACAGAGATATGTCCACTGTTTGACCAGGCCAGAGCCAGTCTGGAATTGCTGGCAAGTGGTAGCCCCCTGAGTGTGGGCAGGAGAGCAGCCATCAGCTTCCAGCGGTGATGGGTGCCAGGGAGTCTAGGCACCTGCCCAGGCAGGAGGTCTTGGGAGTGTGGGGGCTCTGGTTTCCATGTAGAGAAGGATGTGGGAAGATCATCACCAGGCCGAGACTGCAAGGTGGCAACGGGACAGTGCTCTGGGCCCGTGGCTGGGCAGGCCTCTGGATGTCCTCAGCCATCACTGACCCAGGAGGTCTCCTGCCTCCTCAGTGCCCCTCAGTGCACTCCACTGACACAGCTCAGCACCCTGCATATCGTGGGAGAAACAGCCGAAGGAATGCAGCGTGTCTCAGTGTGGATAGTGACAAGGGCTTCAGGACCTGAGAGACAGTAAACTGACAATAGATGTGCAAAGCCACCTCCAGTGTACTCACTGCCCACCCTGTCAGAAGGAACAACCCTCTCCTTGTACAAAGACTGCACCTTCACGGTACCCCATCATCACCGTGCCCCGGGGCAGCCCCGCGATACTGTGCGTGGTGGCCTGCCTGCCCAGCACTGTGTCTTCCCCCTTTTCTCTCACCTGGCCTGGCACACAGTAGGTTCTCAAGCATCATTTGCTGCCTGGACTCACATTGCCACAGTCAGGGTCACAGCCCCTTGGTGAGAGCGCAGGGCGGCACCCCTGGGGAAGGGACAGATTCTAGTGCACCTGGCCCTGTCATCTTCTGCTTTCAGAAATCCCATTACTAGAAACTGCAAAGGTCAGAACATCTGAGTCTTTGATAGAATCTGTTGGAGATTCTGGTAGTTGCTGCTATAAGGCTGGTGCATGAGCCACTTTATTGTTCAACCCTAAGCCTTAAGAGGCCAGCAGACGCCCTTTCCGAGGCTGACAGGCCCAGGTGCTGAGTAGTGTTTCCTTGAATGTCTCTCCTTTGTAGGCTGACTGATGATATGTAAGCTGAATAGAGATGTCACTTGCTTTCCCCTTTTCAAGTTCACATTGGATTATAGCTAATCTTTCAGTGCAAGGACAGCACGCATACACCAGAGGCAGAGCTCACAAGTTTCCTGGGCATTGTCTCTAGCATGTCCAATCAGTTTCCCCCTTTGAACAGGAGCTGTCAGCCTGCTGTTCTACCCGTCTCCCCACAAGCCTACACGTTTCAGAGAACAGCTGTGGCTGTCACCTGCCTCATTTCACACAGTTTGGACAGGGGTCCCATTTGGGGGCCTTCACCCAGGGTTGTATGCATGTGCCAAGCTCGGTACCAGCTCCTAGGCATGATGCAGGGAGGACCCAGACTTCCAAATTGGGATATGAGGTTCAGAGAACAGTCTGCCTATCTCCCAGCCTGGATTTCAGACTTCTCCTCACCCGCTAAGGTCACTCTCACTGAGTCCCAGCAAGTCTCCTTGTCTCCTCTCTCGGTGGGCATGCCCTGGTCTGAATTACTCCCGGGCATAGCCCCTCTCCCTCAGGCAGGCTGCCTGCCTCTCAATGTTTTGCAGGGCTCAGCTTGAGAAGGCATGGCAGGTCCTGACAGCCAACAAGAACCACACTTTCTTGCCTGATCTTCAGCGCCCCCACAGTCTGGCTTCCATGTTCCTCTCTAGCCTTGTGCTCACCTGGCAACAGCATCTGACCAGGCCAGGCCTTCCCCAGTTCTCACGGACCAGAGCAGCCTCCTGGGTGGGCCCAGTGTCAGCCTGGATAGGCTCTCCCAGTTCTGGGGTTGCCATGCTGCCATGAGGCTGTTACATTTGATAATACCAAGTTTCACTCAGCAATGGCCTCTTGTGTGCATTTTAGTTTTCTAAGTACATCATCATAAGTTTGCAAGCAGGGACCATGTCCTAAATTTATCTGACTTCCCTACAGTCCCCAGTAGGCACATGACAGACACCACTCAGTGGCTGATGGGAAAGCCGAGGCCCAGCTTGGGAGACTTCTGACAACAGGGCCACAGGAGATACCCCCCACCCCTGGTGGAGTGTTGGAGAAGACAGACAAGCTGCCTTCAAGGACATGCATTCTCTGATCATTAGGCTTGTGCCACAGATGAGGTTTTGTGGGTAGAGTTAGCAGGGTTCTACAAAGAAGTGCTGCCAGTGAATGTTTGCTCTGCGTGGATTCCAGCCTGACTTCTCCTTTTTTCAGCTTGCCAAGCTTCCGTCCGGTTCGCACAGTTAGGTGCTGTCATTAGGGACTTGTCTATGAGTGGCGTGTGTCCTGGTGAAGACAGTAGCCTGTGGTATGACATCTGACAGAAACTTACTGTGGTTTGGGCCTGGGTGGCAGGAGCCCAGGGAGGACCTGTGGGGCTGGGGCTGGCATCTTGTCACAACAAAGCCCTGTGACTCTGTAACAGTGGAGGGTGGGTCCAGTTTTACACATGGCAAGTGGCTCAAGCCCCACCCTACCCATTCTCAGGCAGCACAGTTCTCACTGAGCAGCAGGTGGCCATCACTGTCACAGCCGCTGACCCTGTCACCAGGGTCAGGGCAGCATCAGCTGTGCCACTGCGGCTGGTTTGAGGTTCACTGGCATACCTCCCCGGTGTGGTGGCACTCCCCTCCAGAGCAGCCCCCTGAGCCACCTCTACCTACGGAGCCAGCCGGGGAGCTCAGGTGTGGCCCATGGCAGACCATGGGGCCCAGGTGCCTACAGCTGTTTCTCCTCCCTGTGCTGAGCTCATCCATAGACAGTGTCGGGGTCGCTGTGACACACCCCTACTTCTTCCTGCCTAGGTTGCACAATTGCACAGTGATTAATTTACCTCCTCTTGGGAAACACTGTAGCTCTTTTTTTGTTGTCGTTGTTTTTGAGACACAGTCTCGCTCTGCCCCCGAGGCTGGAGTACACTGGTGTTTGGCCCACTACAACCTTCGCCTCCTGGGTTCAAGCAATTCTCCTGCCTCAGCCTCCTGAGTAGTTGGGACTACAGATGCATGCCACCATACCCGGCTAATTTTGTATTTTTAGTAGAGACGGAGTTTCACCATGTTGCATTCCTGACCTCATAATCCGCCCGCCTTGGGCTCCCAAAGTGCTGGGATTACAGGCATGAGCCACCGTGCCTGGCTCATACTGTAGCTCTTACAGCAAACAAACGAAAAACAAATTGGCCTAATAATTTTTATTTCTGCTTTCGCTAGATGGAGCTAGACATTTTTTTTTTAAAGAAAGAAAGAAAACCCCATAGGAGTTTACAGAGACTGAACGTCCCGCCAGGCATGTGTCACTTTGGGTTAGCTGAGTGCCCTGCCACCCTCAGCCAAGTGCCCACGGCAGCACATCAGACGGGTCAAGCAAGCACATTTGCTTCCCCAGGCACAAGCGAGTGGCACCCTGGTGGGTGTCTGCTTGTCAGCCACTCCTCAGCAGACGGGGTTGGGGGCAGGCCAGCCCCGCCCCTGGCACCCAGTGTTGCGCAGGCTCTGTGGACCTGGGACCTTCTTGGCAGGCTCTGGACTGCAGCAGCAGCTTCCACACCACCTCTTTGTTCACCTCAGTCTGTGTGAACCCAGCTTCCAGGATTGTTGCCTGCTGCTCTAAGATGCCCGTGGCCTTAGCCTTGTTCTGCAATGAATGGGAATGAGCCTATGTCTCCTGTGGCCCTGTGCACACCCTGCCTTGGGTCCTCATGCCCAGCCTGTCAAGAGGGATGGGAGTCATCCATGCGTTGGGTCCCCTGACATCCCCAGAGGGAACAAGTGGGGACAGCACCTCCCGAGCCCAGAGCCAAGGGGCCACTCTTCCCTTAGAGGAAGTCACAAAAGGTCCTAGAACCCAGCCCATCCCCTTCTCCAGGGACTGTCATGCCAGCCCCCAGACCTCCCGTCCTCCCTCTGATTTTCTAGCCTCTTGTCCATTGAAATGGAAAACAGATCTTGTTTTGGGAGGGGCCTTTCCCACCCCTTCTCAGGGTGCCTGTGCAGTACAGGCCGGTCTCCCGCCCACTCCAGGTTCTTATGAACTTCAAGAAACTGTCCTCTAACCTTCTCAGGACTGTGAGGCAGATGGACGCTGCCAGGCCAGCCCTTGCCAGTCCACGAGCAAGCATGCCAGTTGGTGACGCTCCTGCAGGGCTGCAGCTCAGCCTATGCCCCGTGGCGCCTCACACCCCACGGCACCCCACACCCCCGCAGGCCTCACCTGCTCATACTTGTATCGTCCAGGCTATGGCTCAGGGTTGTCCTGGTGCCTGAAACCCCTGCCTCCTGGGCCTCCCATGTCAGCCTCTCCGTGCTTGCTCCACAGGGCCTGATGCACTCCAGCGGCCCTGTGGGCCGGCACCGGCAGCTCATCCTGGTTCTAGAGGGGGAGCTCTACCTCATTCCTTTCGCCCTCCTGAAGGGAAGCTCCTCCAACGAGTACCTCTACGAGCGCTTCGGCCTCCTTGCTGTCCCTTCCATCCGCTCCCTTAGCGTGCAGTCCAAGGTAAGGCTCACACACATGGTGGGGGACCAAGGGCTTGTTCTCGGGTCTCGAGGCACTGTCTATCTGGTCGGACTGGGCTGTGTTACTAAGGCATAGCGGTGATCTCCTCAAAAGTGTTGATTTTATGATTTGCATGCAGGTAGCATAACTTTAGAGTAGCTCTGTCCAAAAGTGGGGCTCGGCCCTCATGACCCCTGGCCATTCTTTGCTGCCTCGGGAAGCCACAATTTGTGTCATGTCTAAGTTTCTTTGCTGTGACATTAGGGTTCTGAGCTGCTCTGAGGTACACAGTGAAGCTTGAGGCCTGACTGAGCACCTCAGGGGGCTGGTCACCCACCATCCACACGATGCCCAGTGGGCAGAGCAGAGCCACCCAATTCACCTGGCCTTTGAGCTGACTGTTGTCTGGGCCCCAAGCAGGGAAGGCAGACAAGCAAGAGTGGAGTCGAGTAGAAAACAGCCCAACAGGCCAATGGAACTAAAAACAAGTCAGGTGGCTTTCAGGGGACAGGCAGGGACTCAGGTCTCATTGAGCAAGAATAATCAGTTTGGAAAGAAACACCCAAAATCAAGAGAGTAACAGTGGGCCACCCTGAGTCATGGGTCTCACCCCACTGCCACCCTTGGCCCTGCCCACCTGATTAGAAACTTTTGAGCCAAACTTTAATCTTCTTCCCCTTCTCCGAACTCTCAGAGACCCCAAAATCCTGGCTTCCCTCTGACCCCTCCACAGTCCCACAGGGCTCCGCACCTGCCTCGCACTCCACTTGCAGCATCCCTGCCTGCTCAGCTGCAGGACTGTCTTTACCACAAGGGCTTGCATTGCTCCATCCTCCAACTCCGGATGCCCTCGAGCTGCCAGCTGCTCTCAGAGCCCTCAGACCCCATCTGCCCTAATACCCCATGGCGGGTGGGACAGGTCTTACCCAGATGGTCCTCTTTACAGTGGTGGAAAGCATAGGCGGGGTTAGGAACCAAGGCTGGGCCCTGTGCATGGGTGGCCCCCACAGGACCTGTCTTGGCCGCTTTGATGACTTGCTCATTGGTGTGGCCTAAGTGGGGTCAGTTTCTGCCTCATGGGTTTTTGCAGATCTGAATTTTGACCATTTTTGTAGCTGGATAATACTTTTCTTATGAAGCAAAGAATCAGTTCAAAGTGAAAGAAGTTATTTTCTCTAGGTTTCTGAAGTTTCCATGGCTGATTCTGAATCCCAGATAGGAATCGAGCTGGCCTTCTCGACACTCCTGCCACCCAGTGGCCCACTGCCCTGGCTGATAGCAGCACTCTGGGTATCAGATGCCTCCACCTTCAGAAAACTTTTATTTTGATAACAACAGCCAGCTAGCTGTTTGTAGCTTAACCAGAGACCCGGAAGAGGCCATCTCCTGACAGGCATCTGGTGTTTCTCTTACCCAGAGTTTAAGGCATCACCAAGCAGAGGCACCAAAAAATTATTTTGAAGTAACTTCATACTTAATGTTTCCCAAAAAGTACCAAAAATCATCATAGGGGAAACTCAGGCAGACATCATTGGGCTTCTTTATGCTGATTTTCTCATTCAGTGATACTTTCTACTTTGCAGCATATAAGGCAGAAGGGAACTAGAATCTTGTCAGTATGTAGAGCTTCTTAAAGGACTTAGTTTAGCCCTGTCTCCCCAAGACTGACTTGCTTGTTTGCACGATTTAAACAAAATCACTCTTCAAAGTCCCTGACTTCTCAGGAGTGGGTTTCCTCTTATTTAGGAGCCACACAGGGAGGTCTGTGGGGATGAGGATTATGGAGCAGGCTGGCCATCCTGGGTTCCATGGGCTCTGTCCACTCTGTCATATCAGGGCCTCCTCCCCAGTCCTCTCAGGACCCCTACCATCCAATCCTGACGATTTTCTTTTTTTTTTTTTTTTGAGACGGAGTCTGGCTCTGTCACCCAGGCTGGAGTGCAGTGGCCGGATCTCAGCTCACTGCAAGCTCCGCCTCCCGGGTTCACACCATTCTCCAGCCTCAGCCTCCCGAGTAGCTGGGACTACAGGCGCCCACCACCTCGCCCGGCTAGTTTTTTTGTATTTTTTTTTTAGTAGAGACGGGGTTTCACCGTGTTAGCCAGGATGGTCTCGATCTCCTGACCTCGTGATCTGCCCGTCTCGGCCTCCCAAAGTGCTGGGATTACAGGCTTGAGCCACCGCGCCCGGCCCAATCCTGATGATTTTCAGGGGCTCATCACAGCAGGCGTGATTCTCAGTAAGTTAGGCACCTGTGTCAAAAAGATGTTGAAAAATAAGAGTTAATGAGGTGACTGGGGAAACAGGTGGATTCAAGCTCAACCAGCAGAGAGCTGGTCATCCCTGTGCTCACCTGACCACTGCCGGGCAGCCTGGCTGTTCTGTCTGACGGGTGGTCTGCTTTGTCCCCTCCCCTCCTAGTCTCACTTACGGAAGAACCCGCCCACATACTCCAGCTCCACATCCATGGCGGCTGTCATCGGCAACCCCAAGCTCCCATCAGCCGTGATGGACAGGTGGCTGTGGGGGCCCATGCCGTCGGCTGAGGAAGAGGCCTACATGGTGTCCGAGCTGCTGGGCTGCCAGCCCCTAGTGGGCAGTGTAGCCACCAAGGAGAGGGTCATGAGCGCCCTGACCCAGGCTGAGTGTGTCCACTTTGCCACTCACATCTCCTGGAAGCTGTCGGCCTTGGTCCTCACGCCCAGCATGGACGGCAACCCTGCCAGCAGCAAGAGCTCCTTTGGCCACCCCTACACGATCCCTGAGTCCTTGCGGGTGCAGGACGACGCCAGTGACGGGGAAAGCATCTCGGACTGCCCGCCCCTGCAGGAGCTGCTGCTCACGGCCGCCGATGTCCTGGACCTGCAGCTGCCCGTGAAGCTGGTGGTGCTTGGCTCCTCCCAGGAGTCCAACAGCAAAGTCACAGCCGACGGAGTCATCGCGCTGACAAGGGCCTTCCTGGCTGCCGGCGCTCAGTGTGTCCTCGTGTCTCTGTGGCCTGTGCCAGTGGCTGCTTCTAAGATGTTCATCCATGCCTTCTACTCATCCCTGCTGAATGGCCTGAAAGCCAGCGCCGCCCTGGGGGAGGCCATGAAGGTGGTGCAGAGCAGCAAGGCCTTCTCGCACCCCTCCAACTGGGCAGGTGGGAGTTCAGCCGGCTGCAGGTGCCTGTCAAGGCCTGGGGCTCAGTCCTCACAGCCCCCTGACTTTATTCTGCAAGTGGGGTTAGGGAGGGGAGGGGAGGGCAGGGCAGGGCCAGCTGCAGAAGACTCAGGGAGAGAGCCTGTGTGCTGAGTTTTCCTTCTGCCAAATGAGTTTTTCCTACTATTAAGATCATCTTTGGACCAGGCAGCAACTGAACCATTTGCCATGGGAGTGTGAATGTGAAACTCCTCCTGATGTCAGTGTACACTGGATGACCCATTCCATTGCACCCTCACTTAAACCATGACTGTAGAAAGGAGTGTGTGGTAGAAAGACTTAGGATGGATCTAGCTCCATGTCCTGGCTGTGTGGCCTGAGATAGGTTACTTACGCTCTCTGAAGCTGTGTCCTCAGCGGTAACAAGGGGATGATGGTGGTGCTGATGACACCACCCGGTCCACATTTGAGAAGATCTGTAAGGAGTGTACTGAATATTTTGTGAAGCTTCAGGCCCTGCATGTTCTAGAATACATTCTCTTAGTGGGCCTGCCTGGAGGGTCTAGGGAGTAAAGAGAGAATGTTCCTGTGACATCTGGTCACAGGGGAGGTGGGAAGGCAGGCACGTACAGAGCTGCCTCTCAGCTCTAGGCAACAACCTGCTTCCCCTGGGGTCCCTGTGGAAAGCTGCCCACAGCAGCCACTCAGAGGGCTCTGCTGTGCAGAAGACCCTGCCAGGCCAAGACTCACAGAGTACAAACCAAACCCTGGGCCTATTCCCTCACTGGCCTCTCAGCCAGCCGGGACTGTTTTACCCACATGCGTCATGATGCGTCAGCCTGTGGTCTTCTCTCAGCATTGGGCCCCGAAACTCCCCAGGGTGTTACGAAAATTTAGAGCAAAGCAAAAGTCCCCCGCCCCCCATGGGTGACATCAGCCGTAACTGCAAAGCAGAGTGTCTGAAAGTGTCTCAAACTTTGGGAAAAAGAGGAATACCGAAAATCCTGTTTTCTTAACATAAATCCAGTTGACACATCCTGATACTGCTGGTGTCATTTTCCAAAGGTGGGTCAGCCCTGGGGTGGAGCCACAGCACTGCCAGGCCCTGTCAGCCAGCAAACAACACAGCTGCAGGGGTGGCTGCCTGGCAGCCCCAGGTGCTGGTGTCAGGCGTTTGGTCATGCTGTTGAAAGATGGAAACATTTTGCTTACTTTACAAACACAACTGGAGTATTTTTCAAAGAGCTATTCAAAAAACAAAATAGAATTGTTCCTGTTTCTTCAAGCGGCTGAAAAGCATTTAGTTGGTCCAACAGGCACATACCCCACCCTGCCTACTCACCTCACGGCCATCCCTTGGTTCTGCCAGGCGGAGCATGCACAGGCAGGCACGGAGGGCTGCTCACCTGCTTCTCCTGCTCTTAGGAGACACAGAAAGTAGAGGTGACCCCTGTGGCTTCCATTATTGTCCTCATCACACAAGTCCTGGCAGTCAGAAGGGGCTTTGGGCCCCACAGCATCCCACAAAACCTAATGCAGGGCTTGTGGGGACCTGGCCCCTTTCCTGTCTCTGCAGGTCTGTCCAGTGTGCTTACGGGCATGGCATTTTGAAAAGGGTCTTTGTTTGTTTAGTTTTGTTGATAGATAATATAAGTCACAACTTTGTTCCAGATGAAACCATTTTTAGTGATGCTCTCCTATTACCTTTAAAAACAGCTCATTTTCTTAGAAAACCCTTTCCCTACATGATTTGGGGGCAGGCTGGTCCTAAAGTTGCCCGTGGGCTTGAGAAACCTGCTCCCCCAGGCCCTGTTTTGGAAGGCAATGTGGAAAGGAACAGTGGGATGCTGTGCTCCTCAGCCCAGTTGGTCTTTCCCAGCCGAGCTTGTTTGCTGGTTTAGAAATGGAGGAGTAGCCGCTCCCTGCCTCCCCGTGGCCCCACGGAGGAGATACGTGCACCTCCCCTGTCCTGGCATGTCCCCTCCTAAAGGCCTGAGGATAGACACAGATGAATTTCACGAAAAAAAAGGCAGGTTTTCCCACTGTACTTCCCTTGGCTCCTTTCTGCAAAACAGCAGGCCCCACTTACCTGAACAGCTAAGCAATATTGATTATTAAAAGGAAGGGGGCAAAGGGGTGCCACATCACCATCCAGTGAGTCAGATGCCCCAGTCTAGCCTGTGAGCTGCTCCCCTGCCAGGCCCTGCTCTTTCTGCTGGGTTAACCTTGAGGCATAAGTGAGCCCTAGAAGCCGGGGTGGGGCTGGGGTCTCTAGCCGCTCTGCTGAGGGTGTCCTCCTTTGCTCTCTGCAGGGTTCATGCTCATCGGGAGTGATGTTAAGCTGAACAGCCCCTCATCACTCATCGGCCAGGCCCTCACAGAGATCCTGCAGCACCCAGAGCGCGCGCGGGATGCCCTGCGAGTGCTGCTGCACCTGGTAAGGGGGTCGGGCACCCTGCACTCAACAAGAGCTGGCAGTGCTGTGCAAGAAGGAGAAGGCAAGGGTTTCCTTACATCGGGATGTGAGCAGGTGGAGAGGACATCATGACTGGGGCCATGTCCAGGACGGCACTGACCGGCTTCCGCAGACGTCCCTGGGATAAGCCTGCTTGGGAGACCCATGTCCCAGCAAAGCGTGATGCACAAAGTGGGCAGCATCCCCAGGGTGCTTCTGCAGACGTCCCCGGGATGAGCCCACTGGCTTGAGGGGTGGGCACGGTGGGTGATGCCATACAGGCGGCTGTAGTAGCAGTACTCGCCAGGACCCTGGGGGAAGGGCAGCCAATGACAGTGACCCATACCCTAGCAGCTTCCAGGTCATGTGGCTTTGGGCAAGTCACTTTGGCTCTCCGAGCCTCAGTGCTCTCATCTGGAAAGAGTGGTAACAGTTGAATATTTCAAGGTTATCATGAGGATTTGAGAAAATGCGAGTACTCGCCGCACAGTAGAGTCCTATTTTACCATCAGATGACTCCAGTCTGCCCCTAATGAGTCCAAGTTTGATCGTGCCCTTGACCAGCCTGCCCCAACTTCTGTGGAGCCCAGGCAAGAGCACAAATGGAGGGCCCACATCTACAGGTGTAAATGTTATCAATTGAGTCAAGAAGCAGTGACATCAAACTTGTTTCATCCTTCTACCTTTGGAACAACCTGGAAGGCCGTTTCAAATCATTTAGAGTGCTGTGCCAGAAAGACCAGCCCTAGCCCACCCCACATCTTCCTAGCCCAGTGCCAGCCTGGGGCCCATGCAGTGTGGGTGAACAGCCATGCCACAGCCAAGCTCCTTCCAAATCTGCCACAGACCCCAGGGCCTCCTTGCAGGCTGGTTGCTGCACAGCCTGGCTCCGTCCATGGTTAAGATGGAGGACTTAAGGCAGTGTCCACGCAGGCCTGGGAGCGAGCATGTCTCCTGGGCTATGCAAACTTCTTGCCCGTGGGTTGGGTCTGATCAGGTCCCTCTGTTCAGACCTGTGGCACCTGGGCCTGTGCGTGGTAGCTCTCCATGCACTTCTGAGGATAGAGTCACACACATTTCTTAAGCTTAGGGTCTCCTCAGGCCTGAAAGTAATCAGTATGTGAACACTGTGACGAGCAAGCCCCCAGCATTCCCCTAGTTGGCTCGAGGCCAACGCCCAGGGTGCTGGGAGGCCCTCTCCATTGTTACCCCGTATCTGGAAACTGCCTAGAGCCTTTCAGTTCTCAGGTCCCGTCACCCGCAAAGTCCCTCTGTCCTTGCTGCCACTGCACACTGCTTTTTTGGGGTAGTGGAACTGCCTTCTCTACCCATTAGCCGCCTCCTCCCAGGCCAGGCCTCTTAGCTGCCCCCACATGGCCTTGAGGCCCCTCAGGCCCATTTAAGGGTTTCCTCTTTTTCCTTGGTATTATCTCCTGGGGTGGATGCAGGAGTGTGGGGGCCATGGGTCAAGTTCCCCAGCCCCTACCTTCTAACACCTCCTGGATATTCCTTGATCCAGTAGGCAGTGTCTTGGAGGCCCGCCCTGCCTGAGTGACAGCCAGGGCTGATCTTCTGTCCTCCCGGGCAGGCTTGTTTCCTCCTGGCTGATGTGAGTACACACTTCCTCCTGTCTGGACGCCTGTGCTCCGGCATCCCAGTGTTTACTGTTTAAAAAAAAAAGCCTCAGGTCATCTTGGACCACCCATGCCCCTCCATTGAGGGGACATGTGCCTCACAGGGCACCAACATCCCAGAGTGGACAGGGGTTTCCACTAGAGAGAGGCCCAGGGAGGCCCGATGAAAACTGTTTGCACTACTGTTATTTGGTGTTTTTTTGGGGGGGACGGGGTATAGAGCTGGGGTCTCGCTATGTTGCTCTGGCTTGTCTTGAACTCCTGAACTCAAGTGATCTACCCATCTTGGCCTCCTAAAGTGTTAGGATTACAGGTGTGAGCCACTGCGCCTCTCAGCTGTCCCCACTTAGCCTTGAGACCCTGCACTACTGTTAAAACACTCACTCATGTAGTTTATGCAGCAGTGACTTGGGTGACCAGCGTAGAAGTGCCAGGCAACTGTTCAGGCCCTGGATGACAGGAGGACACTTCCTGGTGGAGGGAGGTATAGGCTGCAGAGGCCAGTGCGGAGGGACGAAGGCTGAGTGGGAGGAATGGGGAAGAAGGGCATTGCCAGCCAAGACCCCATGATGGGGCTGGGCTGTGGGCAGCGAGGGGGGTCCTGAAGGGCCTGAGGGTTTATCCCTAGTGGGCAGGAGCCATTACAGGGTTTGAGGCAGGCCCCTGTGTGTTCAGACACGTTGCTTTACTGTCTGTGGAGTGTGTGCAAGGGGTTGGTTTAGGGGAGGGACAGAATCCTTCTGTTGTACCAGCCCTCGAGGGCTCTGATTGTAAAATCCTTCCCTTCTGTGCCCTCCCTCGCAAGATGCCTGGTCAGTGCCCCACTGTCACATCCTCAGGCCTGGCCATGTGGGCCACGTGGGGTTGCAGCAGTCAGCCTTGCTTCACCCCTGGGGCTTTGTGTACCCTCAAAGCCATGTGGACAGAAACCAGGGCTTGCCTGGGTCTCTGACTCACCCCCAATTTCCCCCCAGGTGGAAAAGTCCCTGCAGCGCATCCAGAACGGGCAGCGCAATGCCATGTACACATCCCAGCAGAGCGTGGAGAACAAAGTGGGCGGCATCCCTGGCTGGCAGGCCCTCCTCACCGCTGTGGGCTTCCGGCTGGACCCCCCAACCAGCGGCCTGCCAGCAGCTGTCTTCTTCCCAACCTCTGACCCGGGTGACCGGCTCCAGCAGTGCAGCAGCACCCTCCAGTCCCTGCTGGGTGAGCTGCGGGTGTAGGGCTGGGGCAACAGGTCTGGCCAACAGCAGGTGGAACAGTTGGTGGCCTTGGGCCCCGAATTCATGAGGATGCTGGATCTCCCAGCTAGGAGCAGGGTGTTCTGAGAAATGGCAAGGGGTCCCAGACACACGTCCAGCTGTGCTGAGCTTCTGAAAAATGCCACCGATGCCGAGGATTTAGGGTTCTTTCCCCTGGGAAGGTTTTTGGGTGCAGAGGCTCTTCCGAATAACTTCTACCCTTTTTCCTTGGTTTAGGTCTGCCCAATCCTGCCCTCCAAGCCCTTTGCAAACTCATCACTGCCTCGGAGACGGGAGAGCAGCTCATCAGCCGGGTAAGTCGAGCCTGGAGGGCTGAGCCAGGGCCTGAGGCCCATGCTGATTTGGAAAGGCAGAGCAATTTGGCCCTAAATAGGAAGCTGTAAGTTAATGCAGTCTCATTGCCTTTGTGATTCGAAGAAGATGAGGGCTGGTAGTAAGAGAATAGCCCTCCCTGGCAAGTGCTGTTTACCTGCTATTTCCATCTATGATGCCAAGGCATCCGTGCCAGCGGTGCTGCCCCTTCCCAGGATGATGGGAGGCCGTGCCAGCAGACACTGGCCACTATTGGCATTGTCAGGTGCACCTGTGGTCCTGATGAAGCTGTGCGGCCAACCCCAGGGTGAAGCTGGGTGCTTGACTCAGCGGGGCACAGAGGGGCAGGTTTGCATAGTGTTTTCACTGGGTGCTGCGCATCAAGGGCCTTCAGAGGATGCTTATGGGGCCCCTGTCACCTGTGGTCTCAGGGCATTTCCTGAAATCTCCATTCAGTGGTCTCCTGAACCTTGTCCTCCTCACCACCAACTTTTTCAGCTGATTGACAAGTGTTACAGCCACCCTCCCCAAGCCACCAGTTGTGGGGCCAGCCTGCCAGGACAGCTGCAGGTGTTCCCATACTTCTTTGATCAAAGTACTTACCATGCTGGAAAAAGATAGTCACTGAGGCAAAGCAGTGAACACAGGAGCAACTCTAATGCAAGATACTGCTTAGCAGATGTGCTTTCTTTTAGGAAAATACAGATCTAGTTCAGGAGTTCAGAGGGTTCCAGTTCTTAGCATCATGTGGGTCCTTTGCAGCTTGGCCTGGGAGCTTCTCAGTACCCATGCTGCACCACTGCATTCTGGCCAGGGAGGGTCTGGACCAAGCCCTAGGGGGACAGCTGTGGGAGCACTTCTGGAGGCTGGAGCAGCCCTTGAAGAGCACAGAGCTGCTTTTCTGGCCATTCTGGAGTGTAACAATTTGAAAAAGTAATATGTGTTGTTGTTAGAGATATTTGCCAGCAAATTTCACTTAAGCAGAAGAAATATTTCTATGGAGAAATAAAGCTGCTCCATCTAGTATTAGCCTCTGAAACTCTGAGTGCTACCTGGGGCTGTTTCCACATGGATTTGGAACTTAGAACCAGCAGTGACCTGTACCCTTGGCTGAGTCCCTGCTCATTTTGTAATAAGTGTGTTATGCCTGCTTGTTGAATAGCATCAGGAAAACACTTCTAGGATATTGCGTATTAAAGCATCCTGAACCCAGGCAGTCTAGAGGTCTGTGTTCTACAAAATCTGAAAGCCAAAATTATATTCCATTTGCAGGGCTGTGCTGAGAGGCCAAAAAACCCAGTTGCTTAATTTCTTTGCTTTTAATGGGAACACAGGGACTTTCTGCCTGATATGCTGTCGGGCCCTAGGGATGTGTCCCGAGGCTGCCCCCAGTGGTGGCAGCTGGTGGATCTTTCCTGGGTCACTCGGGAACCAGGGACTTTGGTTTCCTGAGCTGGCTACAAACGCCCGCTGTGCTCTTTCCCCTCCTGAGCCTCTACTGGCTGGGAAGGGAGGCCTGGCTGCTGCTGCCCCTGAGCCCCTGGATCCGCACGCGGCTGGCCTGGGTGTGGCTGTCGGTTCTCCTGTGTGTCCCCTGCTGACTCTTGCTCCTCTCCCCTCCCAGTCAGAGCCGCGGGCCTGGTGTGGCGCTTCCTAAACAGTGATCAGCTCATGTTGCATAACAGCCTGTGCTTGAGTCTAAACTCTCTTCTTTCTCTCTCTTTTTCTTTCTTTTTCTTGTAATCTGCTGGCCGAAGGCTGTTAAAAATATGGTTGGAATGGTGAGTACTACTTAAAGTAGCAACTGTTGTCAGGTGAGCCCCTCAACCCACCCACCCCCGAGTTCCCCTGGGCAGGCTCTGAGCTCGGGGTGCACGTGCTGTCAAACGGAGCCACACAGGCTGTGGCGCTCCAGGCAGGTGCCCACTGCCGCTGGCTCCGGCGGCCTGTCCCCTCCTCTGCTCTGGCTCCCCTCTTCCTGCTCCACCCTTCTTGTGTCCTTGATTGACCTCTTAAGGTCCACCACAACAGCAGGAGCAGAACCAGCTTTAAGTGAGTGACACTCTGTGAACCCACACACAGACCCCTGAGGAGAGGCCAGAGACCCTGAAATCTGAAAGGAAGTGGACACTCGAGTGGGCCACGTGGGTTATTCCTCAAGCTGTGAGGCTCTAAGATGTAACCAGGTTCCTCTTCGCCATCCACCTCAAGATCCCAAAGATGACTTAAGAAAGAGGGAGGTGGCCGGTCCCAACTCACCCCTTCTACTCTCCATGGCCTCTCCTGTGAGGCTCTCCCACACCTGAGGGAAGACATGAGGCTGGAAGCAGAACCCGGCCCCAGCCCCAGGAGGCCACACAGCCTCTCCTGCCCCACACAGCCTCTTGCCCCACTGCCCCATCAGCTTCCCACAGAGAGGACAGCAGGACAGCAGGTATGAATGCACCTGGAAAAGAATCTCAAATGCTACACTCGCGAGGGTCATTAGCGATGCCAGTGACAGGTGACATAAGAATAACGGGTCAAGTCTTGAGGAGGGCTGGAGGGGAAGGAGACACAGGGTGCTCACATTGTCCTCCCTTCCTCAGCTCCACCAGGTGCTTGTTCAGCTCCAGGCTGGCGAGAAGGAGCAGGACTTGGCATCAGCTCCCATTCAGGTCTCCATCAGCGTCCAGCTGTGGCGGCTCCCGGGATGCCACGAGTTCCTGGCAGCTCTAGGTAGGCAGAGCATCCTTGACTTAGTGGGTTCTTTAATTCCATCTTTTAAATCACTGCTTTTCCTCCTGGTTTCTATTGGGCAAAGTATCTCAGTGTCTTCTTAAATATTATTTAAAAATAGTTAACTCAGGCTGGGTACAGTGGCTCACGCATGTAATCCTAGCACTTTGGGAGGCTGAGGTGCGAGGGTCACTTGAAGCCAGGAGTTTGAGTCCAGCCTGGGCAACATAGGGAGACCCCATCTCTACAAAAATAAAAAAAAAAAATTAGCCGAGCATAGTGGTGCATACCTGTAGTCCCAGCTACTCAGGAGGACTGAGGCAGGAGGATCTCTTTTTTTTTTTTTTTTCTCTTTCAAAAAAAAAAGTTAACTTAGATTGTAGTGGTTTAGCAGGATTTCCAAATGGCACAAATGGCTTTGTGCCATCTCCTCTGCACTGTGATTTCATCTCTCTCATTTGTGCCCATTACCTTAAGATGAACCTGCTAGACTCTAGTATTATTGGAGGTCAAGTGTTATTAGGAGCTAAAGAAAACTAAAATTAGAGTCATAAGATAATAATGGTTTCAATGTTGTCCTCTGTCCCTGGGTACTCAAAACTGGCAGGAAAACAGTACTATCGAAACCACCTCGGGCCGGGCGCGGTGGCTCACGCCTGTAATCCCAGCACTTTGGGAGGCCGAGGTGGGTGGATCTGAATCCCCTTGGATTAGAAGCTTGGCATCCTTTACAGGTTGCATTACTTGGTTTTTTATTTTTTTCTAACTTTTTTTGTAGAGATGGGGTTTCACCATGTTGCCCAGGATGGTCTTAAACTCCTGGGTTCAAGCAGCCCTTCCATGCAGCTTCCCAGAGTGCTGGGATTCAGGCGTGAGCCACCACTCCTGGCCTACATGCTTTTCTTCTGTGGGTTTAAAGCATCATTTTCCTGGCATAAACATAGTAAATATCTATGTAGGCAGCAGCAGATGGAGGCTAGACTGAGAAGGGTCAGGTTCCCATCCGGATGCTTCTCTTGTCACTTCTGTGAGAAGCTGTAGGGCAAGCCTTGGGGGCATTGCCACAAGTAAGTCCGCAAGACGAAGGCACAACCACAACATTTTTTTTTTTTTTTTTTTTGGAGACAGTCTTACTCTATTACCCAGGCTGGGGTGCTGGAGTGCAGTGGCACGAGCTCAGCTCACTGCAATCTCCGCCTCACAAGTAGCTGGGACTTCAGGCATGCACCACCCACGCCCAGCTAATTTTTGTATTTTTTGTAGACACAGGGGTTTGCCATGGTACCCAGGCTGTTCTCCATCTCCTGAGCTCAAGTGATCTGCCTGCCTCAGCCTCCCAAAGTGTTGGGATTACAGGCGTGAGCCACCGCATCTGGCCAAGAGCTCGCTTTATAAAGGAAAAGCTCTCTTCCTCGTGGAGCCTGAGCTTCTCTTTGGTGTGGGGGTGGTGGAGCCAGCCTTCCTCCTCTGCGCACTTGCTGCTTTTGAGGTCCCTTTGCCAGATACATTAAGAATAGTACAGAAGGAAACATGGAAAATCTTAACACGGGTTGTCTCTGGTGTTGGGATTATGGGAGATGTTAGTCAATGTTCCAGTTATTCTCCGTATTTTCCAAGAGCCACTGATACTCAAGGGGCGAGTCAGCCTGCATGCATTTGCGACCTTTACGGCCTTTTGACTACAGCTCGGGGAGGACAGTGGTGTCTGGCAGGCCTGTCATCTGGAGAGAGGTGGCTGGCTCGCTCCCAGGGCTCCAAGGCTCCAAGAAATGCCCCCTTTCCAGTCCTCAGCAGTAAGCACACACCTTCACAACCCAGCATGGGCTGCCAGAGATGGCGAGGACCCAGTTCTCAGCAACCCCATTTGAATCATTTTGGTAAAAGTAGAGGTTTCTCATGCAAGCATTACATTGATACTATTCATTATTTGTTTTTAATGCTGAGTTCTCTGAGCATGTCTTCCTGTTGCTTTCAGGGATTGCTATCTACTTTCAAATTCAGAGAGGAAAACGTCCCATAGAGACCAGAATGCTCCTCTAGTGAACCTAATTCCTAAGGGAATGATAGTCTCCAAATCTCCGAGTACAAGTAAAAAGGCTGGCTGGCTAGGCAGATGAGAGAGGGAGGGGTTTCTCCTTTGGTGAATGTGCTGTGGCTGAGTCATGACACGCACAGCATGCTGACAGTAGCATCGTGTACTACAGGCCCCTTTACTTTATCATTGTGAGGTCAGAGGAGAGGGTGTGGCATTGTAGGTACTCAGCACTTTGCAGTGTTTTAAGGGGAGCTCAGTGATCTACCCAGGGACCAGGCACTAGGGATCCTGAGTGAAAATTTTCAATGCTGAAGACTCTTCAGGCCTTAAATTCTTGCTTTGTGGTCCCCATCTGTATTAGTCTGTTCTTACATTGGTATAAAGATACTACCTGAGACTGGGTAATTCATAAAGAAAGGTTTAATTGACTCACAGTTCTGCATTGCTAGGGAGGCCTCAGGAAACTTACAATCATGGCAGAAGGCGAAGGAGAAGCAGGCACTTTCTTCACAAGGTGGCAGGAGAGACAGCACAGGAGAAATGCCAGACACTTATCAAACAACCAGATCTCGTGAGAACTCCCTATCACGAACCGATCCAATCACCTCCCACCAGGTCTCCCCTCAACATCCAGGGATTACAATTTAAGATGAGATCTGGGTGGGGACACAGGGCCAAACCACATCATCTGTGGCCATAGCATCTGCGCTTGGCTTCTCCCCAGGGAGACATACTTGCTGGTGTCCCTATAATGTCTCTTAATCGTCCACAGCTTGTTAGCCAGCCTCTTGCTCAGGAAGCTCCACGCCCTGTGTTACACCTGCTCTGAGTCTCATTAGAATCCTTAGAATTAGGGAGCAGCACCCCTGGGCTTTGGCAGAGGCAGAGAAGTCACTGCAGATTCCCCTTGTCAGCACTCATTTCAAAGCCCACGGGGGCAGACACTGAACATGCATGAAGGCATTGTCTTTGCCCTTGAGAAACTTCACCTTACCATGCACCAGCTGTAAATACTGCTCTCAATGCTGAATGGAGTGGCCAGTTTTTGTCCTGGACAGTCTTTATATAGACTGTACTTCTGTGAAAAAAATAGAAAAAAACATGTGAGTGAGCCTTACTCAGTTCTGGTCCATAGTGCTTTCCGTGAAGGGACAGAGGAGAGCCAGGCAGTGAGAGCCACACACACGCCAAATGGGGGCTGTGTAGAGTGGATGTTCCGGGTGGGGCAGCCCGACCCCTCTGCCACATGACCAACCTCTGTGCAGACAGGGGAAGCCCCAGGCCCAAATGCTTCCTGAAGGGCCTTGCAGGCACTCCATGAAGTTGCACAAGGAGCCCTACAGCGCTCCTGTTCAAGATCTGGAATCTTCCCAAAGGAAGCAGATGCTTATCTTCTTTGTTCCTTTAGGTTTTGATCTCTGTGAAGTTGGTCAGGAGGAAGTAATCCTGAAAACCGGGAAGCAAGCTAATCGACGGACTGTGCACTTCGCGCTGCAGTCCCTGCTGTCTCTGTTCGGTAAGAGCCTGCCCTCAGACCAGCTCTCCACCAGGGCCTGCCACGCTCTCCCTGGGGGCCAACACCAGCACATACATTTTGGGAAGCAGAAGAAAAGTGAATAAACATTTTTTGTGATGTTAGGGAACAGTTAGGGACTGTTCAGGAGCAGGAAACAAAAACTCCCTGCTCTCATGGCACTTGGAATGTATGAGGTGCTGGCAAGTGCTCAAGCAGGGCAAGGGACTGGAAAGCAAGAGGGTGGCGGCAAAGCAGACGGGAACGTGGCGACAGGTGTGCCTGTCTTCTGTGGGGCCACAGGGCCTGATGGGAGTAGACCCTCAGGTCACGTGGGCCCGGGAGGAGATTTCCAGGCTCTGGGGACACACCCAGCCTGACTGATGTTCTTAAGGGCCGAGCTGGCTACAGTGGGAAGAACAAATGCTGGCTTGGGAGGTGGTTATGGTTTGCAGGTGGAACCAACGGGGTCTGCTGAAGGTCATGACAGATGGGTCACAGTGATATCCTGTTTTTTTTTGGAAGAACTGCCAAAATGGGATTGCCCTCTGCTGAGGTCGGGAAAGTGGCAGGAGGAATGGGCTTGAGTTCCATCTGGGACACATTCAGTTTGGGGATATCCATTAGGCACCCATGCAGGCAGATGGTATGTGAGTTTGGAGTTCAGGGAGAGGTCTGCATGGAGACAGAAACGTGCATGGCGTCACCCGGGGTGCGTGAGGGTCAGAGGGGAAGAGGATTGTGTCCTGTGGGCATTCCAGGTCTCAGAGTGACAAGGATGAGGAGGGGCCTATGGAGGAGGGAGGGGGTGGTGAGGGCAGGGTGTATCCCACTGCAGAACTGAGCAATGGACTCTGGATTTGGCACTGTGGACCTCATTGGCGACTTTATAAGAATGACAGGGACAAAAACCTGAATGGAGTAAGTTGAGAGAATGGGGGAGAAGCAGTGTGGAGAGCGAGTGTAGATGATGCCAGAGGGACTTGCTGGGATGGAGCTGGAAAGGAGGGCAGGAGATGTCACAGACTGCTCACATGCCCCAGCTGAGCAAAGGGCCCCCACCCCAGGAGCACAGCCAGCCCTCCTCAGAGGAAGGTGGATACAAGGTCGTGTTGCTTACCCTGACCCCACATGTGACAGGGAGCAGAGTGGAGATGGGCCATGGTGGTGGGGGTCTGGGGGGGTGTGGGTGTGGCTGTGAGCTCTCCTAGAGTGATTTTGTCCCTATGTTAGATTTACTTTTTCTAACAGGACCATGTTTTTGAGGATTGTAAGATTAATTCAAGTGGTGTATATAAGTAGCTCTTGCATAATTCTTTGCTAGCTTCTATGCATATAAGGATGTTGTAAATTTTGGGAAAAAAAAATCAAAACCATATAGAATTCTAATTGCCCTTTGGGCCTTTGTGTTTTGTGCTTAGATTCTACTGAGCTACCCAAGCGCCTCAGCCTCGACAGCTCCTCCTCCCTGGAGTCTCTTGCTTCTGCTCAGTCTGTTTCCAATGCTCTGCCCTTGGGCTACCAGCATCCCCCCTTCTCTCCCACCGGTGCCGACAGCATTGCCTCAGACGCCATCTCTGTGTACAGTCTGAGCTCCATTGCCTCCTCAATGAGCTTTGTCTCCAAACCTGAGGGTGGGTCAGAGGGTGGAGGCCCCGGAGGACGACAGGACAATGACCGGTCCAAGAACGCTTACCTGCAGAGATCCACCCTGCCTCGGAGCCAGCTGCCTCCCCAGACCCGCCCTGCAGGCAACAAAGATGAAGAAGAATATGAAGGGTTTTCTATCATCAGTAACGAGCCCTTGGCGACCTACCAAGAAAACCAAAACATGTGCTTCTCACCAGACCACAAACAACCCCGACCTGGGACAGCCGGAGGCTTGAGAGTCTCAGTGAGCTCCAAAGGGAGCATCAGCACTCCAAATTCTCCAGTGAAAATGACTCTGATTCCCAGCCCCAACTCACCCTTCCAAAAGGTGGGAAAACTAGCAAGCTCAGATACAGGAGAATCAGACCAGTCTAGCACAGAAACGGACAGTACCGTGAAATCCCAAGAAGAAAGCAATCCAAAACTTGATCCACAAGAATTAGCCCAGAAAATTCTAGAGGAGACACAGAGTCATCTCATTGCGGTGGAGCGTCTTCAGAGGAGCGGCGGCCAGGTGAGCAAGAGTAATAACCCTGAAGACGGCGTTCAGGCGCCCAGCAGCGCTGCCGTCTTCAGAGCATCAGAAACCAGCGCGTTCAGCAGGCCTGTCCTCTCCCATCAGAAGAGTCAGCCATCGCCAGTCACTGTTAAACCAAAGCCCCCAGCCAGGAGCTCCTCCCTGCCTAAGGTGAGTTCTGGATATAGCAGCCCCACCACCTCGGAGACATCCATCAAAGACAGCCCGAGCCAGAACAGTGGCCGGCCATCGCCTGGCTCCGACTCACAGACTTCCCAGCTGGACCAGCCTCTCTTTAAACTGAAGTACCCCAGCTCTCCTTACAGCGCTCACATTTCCAAATCACCAAGGAACATGTCCCCAAGCTCCGGCCACCAGTCTCCTGCTGGCAGTGCACCTTCCCCAGCTCTCTCCTACTCCTCAGCTGGATCCGCTCGCTCGAGTCCAGCAGACGCTCCTGACATAGACAAACTGAAAATGGCAGCCATTGACGAAAAGGTGCAGGCTGTCCATAACCTGAAGATGTTCTGGCAGAGCACACCCCAGCATTCCACAGGGCCAATGAAGATCTTCCGGGGGGCTCCTGGCACGATGACTTCTAAGAGAGATGTCCTCAGTCTGTTGAATTTGTCACCACGGCACAATAAGAAGGAGGAGGGAGTGGATAAGCTTGAACTGAAGGAGCTGTCCCTGCAGCAGCATGAGGGAACGCCACCAAAAGCCCCTCCCAACGGACACTGGCGCACCGAGACCACCTCGCTGGGCGCACTGCCGCTGTCCGCCGGCCCTCCTGCCGCAGCCCCCGCGCGCCCTTTGAGACTGCCTTCTGGAAATGGCTACAAGTTCCTGTCCCCAGGAAGATTTTTCCCTTCTTCCAAATGCTAAAGCATCTTTTATACCCACTGACTCTGAGCAGCCGGCAGATGGGGGCCTGGCGTTTGCTTCAGCCGTTCCGAGTGCAGTCCCCTCACAGCCACCAGCACCCTCGTGATGCTGTGCTCTCCGGGCAAGGGGCATGACCACGTCCAAAGGCTGTCACACACACTGGTGGCTTTTCTGGGCCACATTCACCAAAAGCCAGGACTTCTATGGGGCTGGTACAGGAGGCTCATGGAATTTCCTATACACTTCACCAAATGTTTACCTTTGAACTCCCTGCTTCTCATCTTTGATATGATTCTTCACTAGGATTTTGTACAAAAATGATCATGGTTCTGGGGTAGGGAGAGGAAAGGGAGCACATATTTTGCTAAGAGGTATATATGCAGTACCTTTTATACACAGAAATACAAATAGAGCTTTTTCTAAGGCTTTCGGGTGCTGGTTGGGGGTGAGATCTATGAAATTTCTCTCAGTTGAATTCTACAGGAAAGTGTTATATTAGCCAAAAATGGAATAATGGTTTTTAAAATGCCAATGATTTGTAATTAAATTGTAGCAATTTTGGTCTCATGATAGTGTAATATCTCAGCAACAATGCAATAATTCACATTGAAACAGCGCTTCCATTCTGAACTCTCCTCTGCAAATGTCCTTTGGGTCCCGCTGTCAACCAAACTTGAATTTTCTTAAAAAAACTTCTGTAACTTTTATCCAGGCATTTTAGAACTATGCAATTGTGATTTAAAATGCAACTTTGTGCTTTTAAAACAGTATTGACCTTTTTTGTATATGGATAAACAACTTGGTTTTATTATCAATAGTACTTTGCATTTATAGCTATTATTTTTAAAAGCTCAGAAAGTTTTTTAAAATGTCAAATTTTGAATAGTCATCAATAAGTAATTATCAAGTTTGGAAGGAAAGGTTGAAATGACTCAGTTTCCTTATAAGCAAAAAAAAAAAAAAAAAAAAAAATTTCCAAGGCTAACTAGATTTATCCCGCCTTCCAGCTCCTGTTCCCTTTTATTAGCTGTTGAATTTTATTCTCTTTTCCCAACTCCAGGTCCCTCAGTTGTCTTATATCTAAATCTGTTGCCAGGTCCCCACAATTCCAGCACCTGCCTCTGTGAGCTGCCCCCCAAAACCCTCACCTTGGCCCTGGCCAGCCTCCTGTGCTCCTACTGTCTGAAGGACTGGCCCCTCCCCCACCACTGAAGCCACACGTCCAGTTCCTCAGCAGCAGGGCCCTCCCGGATTATGGCCAACCAGGGGGAAAGAGATACATCTTAAAAAGTGAAGGTGGACTTCTTTTCCTACAGCTCTGACGGTAACTTAAATTGTTGCCAGCTTGAGGCAAGACAAGGGAATCATCTATTTAGGGGTAACCATTAATTTATTTTAATAAAGAAAGGAAATGCTGAAAGTCGTATTAGTACTTAGTTGGAGAATTTAGATAAGTATCTTTCAGGTAATTCTAAAATAAAAATCCTACCCACCTCACTACGGGGTTCCTCATGAAGGTGGGCAGCCACCTGGCCCTGGGCCACCAGCAGCACATGGAGCAGACCTGAGGGGCCTGGCAGGGGGCACTGACCTCAGGATCCCCAAGTGGGGGTTTTAACCATGGGTAGGATCTCAGCTTCTGAGCATACACTGACAGTCTCACCTGTTCCTCAGTGTACTCCTCTGAAAAGAAGAAGAATATTTATCCAGTCTGTGTTCTCCTGAGCTCCATCCTAGGGGTTTTTAATTTAACCAGCAGCCATGTTGACAAAAGGCAACAATAAGCATGTCACATTCTAGCCCTGATCCCAACACTGAAAGCAAAGTACTTTATAAAGCAGCCAGCAATTATGAGGGTTTCTTTATGTTAGTAGGGGAAAAAATGGTAATAAAAGTACCAGTGTAGCAAGTGAAGACCAAATTTATAGCACTGTGCATTAGACAGCAAAATCAGGTTCTTAACAATGAAAAGTAAACCTCAAGTTTCTAAATCCATATGCAGATGGTTAGGCTGTCCCTCTCTTAGCAAATCTCTCAGCCTCTTTCTTTCCCAAGTGCCAAGGATCCCTGGAGTAAAGCTCTGGGGTCTGTGCTCTCCTTCCATGAGGGGAAGGGTGCCACCCTACTTGCCCCTCTCTAGCAAACACCCCCACCACCCTGCCACTTCCTGTGGTTATTGAGCCAGTTAGGAGGACTCATGGACTCTAACCTGGTTTTAGTCCCATGTACATTATTGTTTTAGGTTTCATATTGAAGAGCCAAATGGTTTATGTGGTTTTATTCTGTCTTAGATATAAGTTTCAAGGAAGGGAAAACAAAAGTGATAAAATGATAGACCAGTCTAGAGGCCACTGTAGAGTCACCGCCACTTTATGTGTATGTCCGTCTTGGTGTTCCTATATGAGTAAAACGGATGTAAAATCATAAAATCAAAGTGAACGTTTCAGGCTACACTGAAAAAAGTATGCACTTAGAATTAAGGGAAATTGCGTAATTCACCAAGATTTCTTTTTTTTTTTTTTTTTTTTTTTTTTTTTGAGACGGAGTCTCGCTCTGTCGCCCAGGCTGGAGTGCAGTGGCGCGATCTCGGCTCACTGCAAGCTCCGCCTCCCGGGTTCACGCCATTCTCCTGCCTCAGCCTCCCGAGTAGCTGGGACTACAGGCGCCCACAACTGCGCCCGGCTAATTTTTTTTTTTGTATTTTTAGTAGAGACGGGGTTTCACCGTGGTCTTGATCTCCTGACCTTGTGATCCGCCCGCCTCGGCCTCCCAAAGTGCTGGGATTACAGGCGTGAGCCACCGCGCCCGGCCAATTCACCAAGATTTCTTTGTGTACATCAGGAGTTGGCAACTATGACCCACAGGCTAAGTCTGGTCAGCGGTATGGTTTTTCACAGCCATGAGCTAAGTTACCTTTTTAAAGGGTTATATAAGTAATTACATAATATTCTTGATTTTGCCTTTGGCCCACACCACATAAAATATTTAATACCTGGCTTTTTTTTTTTTTTGAGACAGAGTCTCACTCTGTCGCCCAGGCTAGAGTGCAATGGCGCAATTTCGGCTCACTGCAACCTCTTCCTCCTGGGTTCAAGCGATTCTCCCTGCCTCAGCCTCCTGAGTAGCTGGGATTACAGGCACCCACTACCATGACCTGCTAATTTTTATATTTTTAGTAGAGACGGGGTTTCACCATGTTGGCCAGGCTGGTCTCGAACTCATGACCTCAGGTGATCCACCCGCCTCGGCCTCCCAAAGTGCTGGGATTACAGGTGTGAGCTACCGCACCCGGCCAATACCTGGCCTTTTAATAAGTTTGCTGATTCCTGGTATAGATGACAGAAAATGGAATAATGTTTTGTTTCTCCAGTCTAGGAAGAGCAAGTCAGGTAGTGGATAGACTGACTGGCGTCCGGGAAGCCCGGGTATGTAAGGGCCACGTGCATGAAGCAAATGCCTCCTGCATAGCCCTTGGTTCTTTGTCCCACTTGGGAGGAGTCCCTGGATGTGGGTAATATTTACAAAACAATTTTTGGCTTACCATTTGCAGAAAGCATTGCATATATTTAAACTGGCATGTCCCACCCTCTGCTACTCCATCAGATGTAAATACAATGACGATAAGCCGTACAACTCCCCTCTCTTAGAAACCTCAGCAGGACCACAGAGCAAGGGAGTCAAAGCTTTCTTAATTCTCTCCAGTAAATGACTCAACTAATTTGATTTTTTAATTAAGTCAAAATACCAAGAGAAAAATTGCTACTAAAACTTACATTTTGAGCCACACTGATGTGCAGCACAAAATGAAATAGTTTTCACCTCCATTCCATTTTTTAAAAATTCACGGTCCACACTGAAACTTGCTGGGTTTTAGCAGGAGACGAAGGTGCCACCCACGCTGTCCTGATCCTGCTTTCTCCAACCCAGTGACCTCCAGCACATGATCACTGCAGCCAGTCCCGGCCATGCCGATCCCGCCACCTCCCGGCCACACACACTTGCAGACCCACAAAAAGAACTGTAGCCTTGAGAATTTCAGTTCAGGTTGGAAAAATGCCATGCAATAATCTGGTTTGCTTTCAGTAAGTAGGCAACAAGTGGAAACTGTATAATTTTCATCACCTATTCTGCTGTTCTATCTGAGTGTACCTTTGGTTTGTGAACTGGGCCCTTGTTTGTGCCACATCCTTCAAAGATGTTTCCTGTCAGGACACCTGTGGTCCCGCCCCTCCTCAGATACCTTCCCAGTGGCATTCACGTTCCTTATATGCAGTGTTAGCCATCTTTGGCCTACGTGGACTTTTTTTGTAAATTACACGGTTTCCAGACATTAAACTTTTTATATTATGAAATTTACCATGTAAAAAGAACTTCATATTTTTATTGAGATTGCTAAGGCACTTGGCCTTGCTCCTTTGTGATTTTCAGTGTCTATTAAAGCATGAGTTCTCTCGGTTTTAAGTGCTGTATCTGGATCACTTTCTCACCCTTTCCACACTGTCTAGATTTCTTTGCAGCACATGGAGTGGCCGTGTGTCATTACTGAGCACGTATCTCTCTAGTTTTATCCCCATCTCTACACCATAGCCTCACATCCACCAAGCAGAGAGCACAACCGTGCATGCAGCAGAGCTGTCCCGCATGTCTCTGGTCTGGGGACACTGTTGGTGGGGGGTGATTTAGACGCTACTAATAGTTGGAGGGCCAGAAAGTTCTACAGTTGAATACATATTTCAACAAACAAAAACAGTTCATCACCACCAGATCCCTATATCATCTAACGAAACTTCCAAGGTAGTATTTCAGAAAGAAGGAAGATAATTCTATATGCAAAAGTGTAAGAAGCATGAAGGAATAGTGAAGAACTGGGTAAATGTGAATAAATGAACACAAATATTGCCTTTATAAAAAGAGTAATGTCTCATTTGGATAACAAGAAATACTAGACAATAATATGTAAAACAAGGGAGTTAAAGTGCTGTAAGTTTAGGAACAAATTGTAGATTACTTTTAGAGTAAGCTAAATATATGTAGTTCCACACACAAATCGAAGTAGAGGGTTATACTTCCAAACTAGTTAGTGGAAGAGAAACAGATTCATTTTGTAAAACCCTGGTTGATGTAAAGGAATAGAAAAAGGAAGGAACAGGCCCGGCACGGTGGCTCAAGCCTGTAATCCCAGCACTTTGGGAGGCCGAGACGGGCGGATCACAGGGTCAGGAGATCGAGACCATCCTGGCTAACACGGTGAAACCCCGTCTCTACTAAAAAATACAAAAAACCTAGCCGGGCGAGGTGGCGGGCGCCTGTAGTCCCAGCTACTCGGGAGGCTGAGGCAGGAGAATGGCGTGAACCCGGGAGGCGGAGCTTGCAGTGAGCCGAGATCCGGCCACTGCTCTCCAGCCTGGGTGACAGAGCGAGACTGCGTCTCAAAAAAAAAAAAAAAAGAAAAAGGAAGGAACAACAAAAGCCATCTAAAAGGACAAATATAAGATGAACTTGTACATTTTCAAATAACTAAAAGTATAATTGGTTTGTTAGTAACACAAAGGATAAATGCTTGAGGGGATGGACACCCCATTCTCCACGATGTGATTATTATGCATTGCACGCCTGGATCAAAACATCTCACATGCCCCATAAATATATACATCTTCTATGTTCCCACAAAAATTAAAATAAAAAAAGACAAAAGTAAAATATCAGTAATCATTATAAATGTAAGTGAACTAAACAATTAAGCAGTAGATTGACAGATGATGGCAATAAGCCACATGCTCTTTAAAAAGCTATATGCTATTTGAAAAGAAAATCACCAAAGCATAAAGGCCCCAAATGGCTGATAGTAAAAGGCTTGGCAAACTAGATATTAAAATAAGAGGCACTAATAAAAACCAAGATCCACCTCCTAATGATAAACTTAGCAAAAGGGCAAAATTCTAAATTTGTATGCAGCTAACTATATAGCCTCCAAATTCATGAAGAAAATTTGTTTTACAAGTTTGAAAAAACATTATCATAATGGGAGGTTTTAAGCCACTACTCTCAATAATTGATAGATCAAGCAGACGAAAAGTTAGAAAGCATGTGGCAGGTTTAAACAACTCTGTGAACAGGCTTCTGAAATGCAGTTATGGAGAACCCAGTCTCGGATAGTGAATCCACTGTCTTCACTTGCACATATGGACTATGTCATGAAAATAGACCATGCACAGGCCACATAGCAAGTCTCAGCAAATATTGAAGAATTACTACCACATAATCAGAGCACAATACAATTAAGTCAGGCATCAATAACAAGAGGATAACTAAAAAGCAGCCAATCACTTAGACATTTTAAAATGGACCACATAGCAGACAACCCATGGAAGAACTCAAAATAGAAATGGGAAAATACAACATATCAAAACAGATGGATACCTCCAGACCTACAGGACAGTGGTGTTTATTTTTTCTATACTCGCCTAGAATTTGCACAGTGGATTAGAAACATTATCACTTTCACCCAATAAAATAAAATTACAATTATTTTTATTTCTGCGTACATGGTATTTTCAGAAAATGTATACATTATATGTGTAAAGAATAAAATTATAATTCCATAAAACTAGTAGAATACAACATATTAAAGAAAGATGTATAGCCCCAAATGTTTATATTCAAGGGTAATATTTAAATTATGTAACTACAAGAACCCCAAGCGACCAAGAAGGACACTGGTGCTGTGACACTAGAGTACCGAGGTATGCTAGGAAAGAACAAAAACTACTTACTGAGCTAGGTGACCCAGAAGTTAGAAAAAGAATAACAGAGAAAATAAAAGAGGAAATAAGAAAGGCCAGAAATAAAAGAAGACAATATAGAAGAAATAAAAGAAGACAATATAGAAGTTTAAGAAGGGCAAAGTTTGCCAAAAAGACAACTACACTGATTTCTAGGAACAGTAATCGTGTATGCGCATGTGTGTGGGCGTGCGTGCCTTTGAGTCAGAAAGAGGGAAAAGGAAGGAAAATGGGCTATAACTAAAGATGCAGCCGAGATCAAAGAATAAGAAAACGCTACGAACGATTTTATGCCAATATATATGAATGTACAAAATATCGCCTTTCAGGGTCCAGGTGCATACATGCAGTGGAGGTATCTAGAAATGCTGGGAATGAGGGCTCTCAAAGGCGGAGTGGTATTAGCGTTAAAGTGAGTCATTTGAAGCGGAGTGGTATTAGCGTCAAATTCTCAAAGGCGGTAGAATTAGCGTCAGGAGCGGGATGTGGGCGACTGTGACTTACAATTCGTTTATATATCTGAACTACTTCATAACAAATTTAAGAACAAGTGAAAAATATAGCCATTACACAATAATTAGATTATACAAACTTTTAGAAAAAGATATTAAAAGTTTTGAAAAAAGATAAAATGCCAAAATTGATGTAAGAAGGAAAAGAAACTTAAACTAAAATGGTAATCATTTTAGCCTTATTTTTGCCCTTATCCAACTCTCCAAAAAATAGCAGGCCCAAGCGGTTTTATGTGTATTTCACCAAACTTTTAGGAGTTTTTTTCAGTTAGTCTCTCTTTTCAAAATGAACTGTTTAGAAAATATAAAACAATGTCCAAATCATTTCATAGATGACATCCTTAATTCTGAAACCAATGAATAGTATAGGAAAACAATAGGACCATTCCATGTGTGAACCTAAACATAAAAATCCTAAAGAAAATATTGGCCATTAAATCTCTGCATTTTATTTTATTATTTATTTACTTATAGATATGGGGCTCTCACTATGTAGCCTAGGCTGACCTCAAACTCCTTGGCTCAAGCAATCCTCTTGCCTCAGCCTCCTGGATCAGCTGAGACCTCAGGCACGCACCACACCCCCCAGCAAACCTCTGTATTTGAAACCTAAGAAAACACAAACTGAAAAGTAGATCTATGTGTTAGTGACTTGGGAGTGTTGGTCTTTGCTAATATACACAAAACTGGTATTCCTAAGAGACCAGAGCTCTGGCCCTAAAGGGATACCTATAAACACATTCATATGCAGAAAACCTTATATTAGGCATGAAATTCTGGAGAACATTTTGACCCTGAGAACTGGGGTGGATGAGTTCTATGGTTTATACTATAGTTATACAAGAGGCAAAATCTATTATCTTCCCATTATAAGAAAATAAAATTTGTATGTCAATGTAAAGGGAATTCCAAGTGGTTCTACCATTTCTTAAGACACAGTATAAGAACTATACCCTGCCATTGGTGTTAAAGTAGACTTTTACTTTAGTATAATACAATCATCTACAGATTACATCTAAGTATGAAAGGTTAATGAGGCATAATGCAAGGATTTATGAGCACAATAGTGTGGGCCCCAATTCTTTAGGAAATCCAATTTATGTTCCCTGTTACTGCTAAAGAATTTGTATATTCCACTGTAGAATACATATTTTGTTGGACACGTCCTTTGAAGGAGAGAATGGCCCTTAATGAAGATTTGATTCTGTGCTTCGGGATCTGAGTTGACAGCTAATACGAAAGATGGTTACAAGTAGGACTGCTCTTAGCTATTGCAGCTACTTTTAGGATTCTAATGCTTGATTTATAGTCACTTTGTTGTCTTGCTTTTAACCTTAGATGTTCTGGACAGGGGCCGCAGCTCGGTACCTTCCTCTATTTAAAGCCTTTCTCTAACTTTCCCAATGAGCATGCATGCTTACAGCCTCTAATACTCCTAAATAATGGCAAACAGCAGGGAACTGACAGGCTAATGCTGCATCCACTCCAGCAAATGAGGCCAAACATCTGGAGCCAAACACATTAAAGGGACACATTGGCATTAAGGAATCATTTTGCTTTTCAAATGCATTTCATCCAATCTCAAGATATTTATTAAATTTGTAGCAGTTATGCATTTGGGCTTCAGGGAATAATAATATTCTTAAGTATATAAATATTGTCAATATATTTACTTAAAAGAAAAAGTTTTAAGCTTTAAATCCCAGGAGCAGAACTCAAAGTCTATACTTTTAGACTTTTGGTTAATTAAGATAGGTAAAGGAATTTGAATTCTGATTTGCCTGGCAGCATTTTGCCAACAGTCTAATTTTTTTTTTTTTCCCTGTACAGATCTTCTTGAAGTATAGCCATTTCATTCTAAACCAAAAATGCAAAAGATAAAATTAATATGTGGTCAAAATGAAAAAGGCAGTTCTTATCTATTATTTCAAAAGCCATTCATTCCACAAATATTTGCGCAGAGTTTATAAGTAGAATGCAGCCAATAAAAAATAAGCAGAAAGTTAAAACAGGTGTTAGAAAGTCCATAAAACAGGCCAAGCACAATGGCTCATACCTTAATCTCAGAACTTTGGGAGGCCAAAAAGGGGGGAATTGCTTGAGCCCAGGAGTTCGAGACCAGACTGGGCAACATGGTGAAACTCTGTCTCCACAAAAAATACAAAAATAAGCCAGGCATGGTAGCCTGCTCCTGTAGTCCCAGCTACTTGGGAGGCTTTTAGGTGGGAGGATCACTAAAGCCTGGGAGGTTAAGGCTGCAGTGAGCCATGATGATGCCACCACACCCCAGACTGGGTGACAGAGCAAGACCGTGTTTCCAAAAAAATAAAAGAGAAAAACAAGTCAATAAAATACAGCTTATGCACTTCACTTACATGCCATTGTCTTCATGATACAATTTAAACAGCTTGGTGAATGAAAACACCACCACTGTGCCCCTACCCACCCACTCACCACCCCTCCCTAGAACTGCCTCAGCCCAGCCTAGGGAGCTGTGAACCCAAGCAGTTGTGTTTCCTACTGGAGGACTCTACTCCCCCAGCTGCAGCTGACTAGGCAAGAGCAGGAAACAGCCTGCACGGCCCAGCCAACCCTGTGACAGGTCAGAAAACCCCCCCGTGCCCCATGAACTGGCCAACCAGATTCCTTTTCACATGAATTCAATCCAGAACATCTTGACAAGATCCGGTCTTTGCAGCTGAAGCAAGACCCAAAAGCTGGTGATGTAAACTGAGGTCAGTGGACCACCATGACCACGAGCAGCCCGGGGTGACAGAGGTGCAAAAGCCACGCATAAGCAGAGAGAGGAGAAGCGAAGACGAAGACAGAACAGATGCAAAGACACTAGGAGGGAGACCAATAAAGTCCCCAAAGTAGCCAAGTTGCAGGCCATGCTAGTTTCAGGATTAGCTACTTCCAAGTTAGGGTAACTTACATGGCAGTCTTTTTTTTTTTCTTTTGTAATTTCATGGCCTTAGTTGTGGATGTTTGAATCTATGGCATAAATAGAAGCAAGTTAGAAATGGGGCGGGGAGGAAGGCTGTAGAGTCTGGCAAACTGAGACAGAAATGCCAGCAAAGGAAGAAGAGCTATACGTAGGTCATAAAAGTGCACACATGAAGGTCTGGGGCCTTACAGTGAAGGCCACTACAGTACTGTACAGTCTTGGACAGTATGACATGAAATAAACAGAGAAGTCCCATATCCCTTCTTAGCAGCTTATGCTCTGCCTTCCCTCCTATTATTGTGGGCAGAGCCTCTGGGTCCCTCTCCATGGCCAACATGTCCACTAGCCCAGACCCACTCACTGTCCCTTGCCTATTGAGGACCAGTGCTTTAATAATCCTCCTGTCTCTCTCCTGCATTGTCAGGCTTTCCCTCTCAGATGAATCATTCCTACCAGCATATAAATATGCTATAGCTCTCCAACTCAGTACTAAATCCCCATCCAGTTAACACTCCATTTCTCTGTTCTTCTTTCAATACAAAGCTCCCAACTGGTCTATACTTGGTGTCTCCAACTCCACTCTTTCCCTTCTTTCTTGAACTACCCCCTCAAATGAGGTTTTTGGCCCCACATAAGACCAATAGCTACATCCGTCGTGCAAAATCTAGTGGTTAATTCTTAGTTCTTTGTAATGCAATATAAAGGGTACAGCATCACCTAAGGTAGTCTTGAAATAAAAGTTTAATCTGGATCTAAGTAAGCTTTTGGATATATATGTATAACTTCCAATTTTCTATAAATACAGGGATTATTTGAATGAATTACACAACACCATAAGAGAACAGTGAAGCAAATCCAGAAGGTGGGGCCACCCCACCACTCCACACAGTGCTTTTCAATAGAACTATCTGCAATAATGAAAATTTGTGCTGTGCAATACAGTAGCCACTAGGTACATTTGACTGCTGAGCAACTAAAATGAGGTTAGTGTGATCAAGGAAAATTTTAATGTTAATTTTATGTACATGGATATGGCCATATGCGCCTAATGGCCACTGTAATAAACAATGCAATAAGACCACTGACCTGATTGCTTCAACACATCAATGTCATGAAGAAATAGAGGATATTTACTGTAAAAAAAGAGTAAAAAAAATGAAGAGACATCACATCCGATGGTGATTGCAATTTTTTTATATACTAACAATAAATACTGGAAAATAAAATGCAAACCAATTCTGTTTACCATTGCATCAATAAACATAAATGAATTTATTAAAAACACAAACTGTATACTTAAAATGAGAGCATTTGTAAATTACTATGTAAATTATACCTCAAAGTTGATAAAATATATACATAATATAAATTTAATAAACGACATGCAAGATTTCTACTTTGAAAACTATAAAATGATGCTGAGAAAAATTAAAGACATACATAGAGAGATATACTATGTTCATGGATAGAACACTCAATATTGTTAAGCTGTTAGTTCTTCCCAAATTGATCTACAGATTCAACACAATTGCAATCAAAATATTAGCAGGAAAAAGCAGATTTTTCACTAGAAACTAACAAGTTAAATCTAAAATTTATTCAGAAATGCAAAAGATCTAGAAAAGTCAAAACAAACTTGCAAAAGAGGATGACTTCAAGACTTACTCTAAAGTATGTCTGTCTTTAGAGTATGTAAATGCTATGTGGTTCTGGCATATAGTCAAATATTTTAGGGGACAGAATAGAGTCCAGACTATGTGGAGAGAACAGACTGCAAACATACAGTCAACTGATTTTCAACAGAGGGTTCCAAGGCAATTCAATGCGGGAAAGAATATTTTCAACAAATAGCACTAAAATAACTACATATCATTTAGAAAAAGATAAACCTTAACAATTACCTCAAATAATACTAAAACATGTGTTCAAGGTGGATCATAAACCTAGATGTAAAAGCTGAAACTATAAAGCTTCAGGCAGGGAAATATGTCTTTGCTCTTGAGTCGGGCAAAGATTTCTTAAGACATGAAATGCACTAACCATGAAAGAATTTAATAAATGGAAATCTATCAAAATTAAAACTGTCTTCTCTTCAAAAGATGTTAAGAAAAATGAAAAGGAAAGCACAGCTTAGAAGACAAAATGTGTGCTACATTTTTGTGATACCTTTCCCTGACAAAAGACCTGTATCTCGAATATATATGAAACTCCTTCAACAATAAAACATCAAACAATAAAATAAAGGCAAAAGATTTGAACAAAAACTTCACAGAGGAAGATATACAAATGATCAACAAGCACTGAAAATGTGCTCAGACTAATAAGTTATCAGGGAATGCAAATTAAAACCACAATGAAAAAAACACTTCACACCTTGAGAATGGCTAAATTAAAAAGACTGACTATATCAAATGTTGATGAGTATATAGAGCTACTAGAATTCACACATATTGTTAGTAGGAGTGTTAAATGATGCAACCGCCTTGGAAAACAGCTGGATAGTTTCTTATCAAATTGAACATACACCCACTCTATCACCCAATCCAATTCTACACCTAAGAATTCACTCAAGAGAAATGACAAGAGATGTCCACAAAGAGACTCATCCAAGAATGTTCATAGTTGCCTTATCAATAGCAGCCACAAACTGGAAAAAACCAAAATGCCTAAGGTAAATGGATAAACAAATTTTGGTATAGTCATACAATGGAATACTCAACAACAAAAAGGAATGAACTGACATACCCACCAACATGAGTGAATATAAAACACCGTATGTTGAGCAAAATAAGTAAAAAAACAAGAGTTCGTAATTATACAGAGTCCTAGAATAGTCGAAACCTACTTTTACGATGACAGAAATCTTTCAAAAGAGTGGTTGCCTCTAGTAGGAAATGGGGATTGACTGGAAAGGAGCATGAGGGAACATTCTAGAGTGATGACTCTGTTCTAGATCTTAACTAAAGTGTTGACTACATGGGTGCAGACATTTGCCAAAACTCATTAAATTGTACCCTTAATATTTCTGCATTTTATTATGCATAAATGATATTAAAAGCCTCAGCAGTGTTTTGTTTGTTTTTGGCAGAAATCAACAAGCTGATTCTAAATGTATATGGAAATGCAGAAGCGCCAAGTATATCCAAGGCAGTCAGTCTAGAAGAACAACAAGGCTGGAGAAGTTACATTGCCAGAAACTAAGCTCTAGTATAAAGCTATGATAATTAAGACAGTAGAACTGGTGCAAGGATAAAAAAAAAAACAGATGAATGAAACACAACAGGAAGTTCTGAAGCAGACCCATGCATATGTGGTCACCTGACCTGTAACAAAGATGACAGTGCTGTCCAGTGGGGAAATAATACACTTTGCAAGAAATGGAGCTTGGTTAGCCAAATATACATTTTTAAAAATTAATATTTACCTCTATATCATACCTTACATAAAAAACCAGTTCTTGCCAGGCACGGTGGCTCATGTCTGTAATCCCAGCACTTTGGGAGGCCGAGGCGGGCAGATCACAAGGTCAAGAGATCAAGACCATCCTGGCCAACATGGTGAAACCCTGTCTCTACTAAAAATACAAAAATTAGCCAGGTGTGGTGGCATGCGCCTGTAGTCGCAGTTATTTGGGAGGCTGAGGCAGGAGAATCAATTGAACCTGGGAGACGGAGTTTGCAGTAAGCTGAGATAGCACCGCTGCACTCCAGTCTGGGCAACAGAGCGAGACTCCATCTCAAAAAAAAAAAATCAATTATTGGTGTATTATATATATAAATATAAAAGATAAGGTGAAAAGGCAGAAAAATCTAGGAAAACTGTTTAGAAAAAAACACAAGAGACTACCTACCATCATAATCTTAAGGTAGCAAACATTTCTTAAATGGGACATAAAAAGTGGTAACTATAAAGAAAACATTTGAGAAAACGGACTATCGCCTATTGTGTAAGCTAATGACAGTGTATTTACACAACAGAATACATTATGGCAATGTGCAACAACATGGATGAATACCTCAAATAAAGTGTTGGTTGGCCTCGGTACTGGGGACAGCTGAGTTTTTCGGAGATTTTTCTGTGGTGTCTCCATCTTCCCATCTCTCAGAAAGTCAGAAGCAAACCTGAGAAGTAGCCATTACTTTCCCGCATCTTCCTTCCTGCCCATGGTTTGGTCACATTGAGTCCAGTCTTGCTTGACATACTTAGAGAGGTTTGTTTTCCTGACTAGACCCTGGCTGATTCCAACGTTATGGTAAATAAGATAATGTGGTAATTATTAGCCCAGGAAATCAGGCTAATAGCTCCAGAATTAGACACACATGTGTATGTCAAGTTGATATTTGCACATCAGTGGGAAAAATATGGTTATTCAATAAATAATGTGGAGAACCATTTCATACGAAATATTCATTTCAAAAGAAGAAATGAATTTATATATGGTACTTCTTACTATATATAAAAAAGTTGAATTAAAGCCTTAAATATGAAAAATAAAGCTTTTATGATTTTTCAAAGTAAGATTTCTTAAATACACACACAAACCATAAATAAGATGAACTTCTGTTTATCAAAAGGCACTTCCTCTACTCCTTCCCAAAACATTCAGAACAAAGCCCTCAGATGGCTATGAGCAAGGCAGGCGGCTGAGTTGTGGGGGAGCTGTGGTGGCCTGGGAGGGATGATGGAGGCTGGCCAGGGTGAGGAGGGCATCCTTTGAGGGTAGGGAAGGCGGTGCAGGACGTCAGAGCACAGTCAGGGTGAGAAGAACACTCATGTGGAGGAGTGACAGTGGCCTACACCCGTGTGTGGTGTGGGAGCCTGAGCGGGGTGAGGGAGGGTCCTCACAGGGCAGTGGTGGTGGCAATGGGGATGGATTACACACAGGAGACTGCTCAAATACACAAATCTATGATGCATCATGGGAGTGAGGCTTCTCACTGTTGGAGGCGTTACAAATGTTGAGAACTAGAATGAACCCTATATGGGGTGTATTAGAATTGGAAATATTGATGCAAGCTTGTGGTTTGCATCAATCAATCAATCAATCTAGACATACAGATATGTTCCCTAGCTCTGACAGGGAGGGCCTGGCAGCAGTAACACCCCAATAATAAGAAAGCACCCAATACCCAGAACTTGGCTTCTAAAAACCGTTCTCCACTAAACGGAACCAGGGCTCCTTGGAAAAATGACTGGTTTCAGGCAGAGCTGGAACACCTTGCATATCAGAAGGTGAAGTACTCAAAGAATGACTGGGCCATGTCAAAAGGGCGCAGGTAACAATTTGAAGGTGCTCCCACTGGCCAAATCAGGTACAATTTGAGTATCAAAATAAATAATGTTAGTAACAAATTATAACCCATCAAATAAAGTAGGAAACTGGTCCATACTGACAAATGAATTGAAGGTTGGGTGAGGAACAGGATAGTGTCCATCTGCGGAAACTATATTTGGGTCTTTGAACCCTATTTCCATGGTTCCTGTCCTGCTCCTCCGCCACCTGGAACACATGATACGTATTTATAGTTGTCTTTCTAATGCCAAGGTCTCCATCATCTGTGCCGTTTCCATCAGTTTGGAATGCATTTTTCTCCTCCTTCAGGCTCATATGTTCCTACTTTTTTGAAACTCTAGCAATTATTGACTAGATGCTGGGCACGGTGACTTTTAAATTGCAGGCTGCAGGGTTTTTGATTTTTTGTATCCTTTCAAGTATTTCTGTGCTTTATTCTAGGACATTGCTAAGTTCCAGTTTGATCTTGCAGGGCTTTCTTGTAAGCTTTGCTAGGTGGGACCAGCTGGTGCAGCCTTTAGCCCGGACTAAGCCAGCCCCTGCACTGAGATGAGCCGTTCTGGGAACCCTGTCTAACACCACGTATCATTAGATTTCTCCACTCTGGCTGTCGGGAACATGAACTATCCCCATCCCTGTGTGTTGCACAGATTGTCCTGCCTGCACCTCTACGGCAGCTCTTTGTTTGGCCTCAGGTGGTCTCCTTACATGCCTGCTGAAGCCCCAGGAGGGTCCTCTGCATTGTCTTCTCCTCTCTGGTCCTTCTCCTGTTAATTCTTGCCACCTTGACCTCCCCAAATCCTCAACCTCAACACAATTGCAAGCTCAGTCTCGTCTCCCTCCCAGCGCTGAGGCCTGAACACTCCAGGGGGTAAGCGGGGGCATTCCTGGGGCTCACTCACCTCATTCACTTCCCCCACTCAGGGCACCATACCTGGCGGTGCCCAGCCTCCAGTGTCCGCAAACTGCTGTGTCCTATTCCTCAGTGGATTTTTTGTTACTGTTTAAGACAGTAGGATAAATCTGGTCCCTGTAATTCCCTCATGGCTAGAAGTGGATGTGAAAAATGGGATTTTATATTGTTTCAACGTGCCTCTCCAGAAAATACTTATTACCGAGAGAAAAAGAGTAACTTTACATAGGAGCCTGGCAGATGGCATTTTAATGAAGTTACTAAAATAAACATCATCAGAAAGGGGACAAATTGGAATCATGTGCCAATTTTATAATAAAGGTCCTTCCTGGATGCACTGAGTAGATGGCAGCTTTATTGCTGTGATATTTCTGCTAAAGATGTACAACCTGAATCTAATCATAAGGAAATATCAGACAAACCCAGATTGAAAGACATCCTGAAACATGACTTAACCTGTGAACTGGGGAGACACTTTGGAAAGTAACCGATAACTATGGAAGATGTTTATACCCTATGACTCATCAGTTCAACTCCTAAGTACACAGTCTAAAGAAAAGCACCTATGTGCACAAGAGACCTACTGGAATGTCCATGGTGGTATCATTTACTCCAGCAAAATGTTAAAATCAAGTTAAATACCAAGAATAGAATGACAAAATGTACAGTGGTGAAAATGGATGAACTAGAACCACACATCCACTCAACAATGACCAGTAAAAAGAATCTATCACAGATTATGCATGAGAAGGATAATAGCACATTTACATAACGGGTGGGTCTGGGGACAGAAGGCAACCTGGGAGGACTATACCAAGAGTTTCTATTGTATTTATAATGTTTCATTTCCTAGAGTAGATGGTAGACACATGGGTTTTCATTGTTATTCTCTGTACCTTTATGTCTGAAATACTTTGGTTAAAAAATGCTAATTATCTGTGCTGAAAATGTTCCATCCAAAATGGTTAAAATAAAAACTTTGCTAAAATAGTTTTGTTTTAGCACACCCTTGGTTTTCTGAGAAATGTACCCATAAGGAGGTCCTATGAAGGGAATGTCAGGTAAACTTTCATTGTATTAACAAATAATTTTTCCAAAACGTTTGGCTAATTCTGATAGTGTAGCAAGGCTATCAGTTTTGTCTGGGGCTGGGTGCAGTGACTCATGCCTGTAATCCCAGCACTTTGGGAGGCCAAGGCAGGCAAGTGGCTTGAGCTCAGGAGTTTGAGACCAGCCTGGGCAACATGGTGAAACCCCATCTCTACAAAAATTACAAGAATTCGCCAGGCATGGTGGCGTGCACCTGTAGTACCAGCTACTCAGGAGGCTGAGGTGGGAGGACCAATTGAGCCTGGGAGGTGGTTGAGGCTGCATTGAGCCATAATCATGCCATTGCATTCCAGCCTGGGCAACAGGGTGAGATACCCTGTCTCAAGAAAATAAAAATGTGTCTGGAACCTGACCAAGTTGTTGATTAGTCATTTGAGTAACCGATGAAGCTTTTCTTTTTTTTCCAGATACAGTCTTGTTCTGTGGCCCAGGTTGGAGTGCAGTAGTGTGATCTCAACTCACTGCAACTTCTGCCTCCCAACTCACTGCAACTTCTGCCTCCCAGATTCCAGTGATTCTCATGTCTTAGCCTCCAGGGTAGCTGGGATTATAGGTGTGTGCCACCATGTCCGGCTAATTTTTGTATTTTTAGTAGAGATGGCGTTTTGCTATGTTGGCCAGGTTGGTCTCGAACTCCTGACCTCAAGTGATCTGCCTGCTTTGGCCTCCCAAAGTGTTGGAATTACAGGCATAAGCTACCATGACTGGCCTGATGACGCTTTCATCATCCTGAAAGACTGGGTAGTATAACCCTATCGAGCAGCCTTGGCTGGTAATAAGTACACAGGCTATTTACCATGGAGTTGTAGACAGCTATACACGGCCAACTGCATCAAAGAAAATTAGCTCACCAACCTTATTGTTTTTCTAACCTTGAGAAGTGAAAAATTCCTTTAGGCTGACTATGGAAGCTAAAGAATGGTTACTTTGACTTTAATTTTAAAAACTCAGTAAAAGTGGTGATGTGCACAGGGTTCTAAAATGCCTCAACTGATCAAGCAGACACAGGCTTTCCTGAGGTCATGCCCATGCCCAGCCCTCTGAATCCTGACACTTACACAGTTGCAAATGTGACTTTTCAAACTTTTAGAATTCAAAGAAGAAAGCTGCAGTTCCTAGAGAAGGATGTGTTTTTGATACATCTTCCTGTTCACAAAAGAACCTCTGGCATTTCGCACATTATTTTTGAAGAGTAAATGCAAACAATGGCTTTATTTTCTTTGGAAAACTTGTAATCAAATAATAATAATTATTTCTTTTTGAGATGGAGTCTTTGTTTTTTTTTTTTTTTTTGAGACAGAGTCTCGCTCTGTTGCCCAGGCTGGAGTGCAGTGCCTGGATCTCAGCTCACTGCAACCTCTGCCTCGCGGGCTCAAGCAATTCTCCTGCCTCAGCCTCACTGGTAGTTGGGATTACAGGCACCCGCCACCATGCCCGGCTAATTTTTGTATTTTTAGTAGAGACAGAGTTTCACCATGTTGGCCAGGCTGGTCTCGAATTCCTGACCTCAGGTGATCTGCCCGCCTTGACCTCCCAAAGTGCTGGGATTACAGGTGCAAGCCACTGCACCTAGCCTCAAAGAATTATTTTAAAAGAAAAATCACATGCAACAGGACTTGCATAATGCTTTCCATAAGTCATGAAAAAAAACCTATGTTTATTTGTAAATTCAGATATTCTTGTTACACTAATACATGCAGAAATAGATATACACATATGTTCTTCAACTTCCATAAAGGTTTTAAGGAGCTCAAAATAAAAGCACAGTGTAAAACCCACAAAAACAAGAATAAAATGAGTCAAGTATTGAAAGGGCAAAGGAAGACAATAACTGAGTTACTTACACTAGGGTTTTTTTTTTATCAGACTGTGTTCCATGATCAACCACACAGCTGCTCCCCCATGCATCCAAGGCGCCCCTGAGTAGGGATGGTGTCAGTGACAGAGCGTGGCACTCTTCTTGCTGGCAAGCTCTGAGTCCACACCAGCCACAAGTGGCATCCATTCTCTGTGCTCAGACTTGGCCTGGGGTCCACACCCAGCTCTGTCTAGACAATAGAGGCTTCCAGCAGCTGTCCCAGACATCAAGGAACTGTCAACTGACTCCTCCCACACAAAGGACCAGAACCCTTAAGGTTGCTCTATTTTTTTAGTCATTCTTTTCTTTCAACTACTAAGGCAGCTTTGGGATGACTTCAAGAAAACACATCTGGGTTGTCTCTGCGTATCTTGAGACCACAAATTAGGGACTGAGTTCTTGTAAAGAAGACTTCCCACAGCCAAATCCTGCTGGTGCCAGCAGTGCCCTGAGTCCTGGACATTAGTCACGAGCCCAAGGTTCAGGAGGTTACTGAACATTTCCCACTTACTGCTTTCTGGATTTTGTTTTAGCTTTTTCTCTTCTCCCTTGCTGTGCTCTGAACTCCAGGCAGAGGATTTTATGTTTATTGTAGAATGAATTGATGAAGGGAAATGGTGGAACTGAGAAGGCTTTCTGTTAACATGACTCATAAACTTTAATGGTTTATTACCCTGAAAGACATCCAATTACCACGGCTCTAATATCTTGCTAATCTTGTATTAAAAAGTTTTTTAAAGGGCAAAATGCCAATAAATAGTATCTGTACTTTCCATTTTCTGAAAATGAAGCCAAACTATAAAGCTATATCTACTGAGATAGAAAGGTAAATTTTTTAATTCATCAGGATTTTAATATGGTTAACAGATAAATATTTCCCTACTTCTATTTTCCAAATAAGCTTAGAATCCCTTTCAGAGAATGTCACAGAATACTTTGCAGACAAGAACATTCAGCATGACTTACAAAAAGATCCGGGCTATTCCTGGTTCCCTAACTTGAGATTTGCTGGCCTAGTTTCTACAGTTCACATAAAGCAGACATTTTATACCTGACTTGATAAATTTTCCTCAATTGATCATGAAAAGGAGATAGCATTGTCCTTCAATAATTGACTCCTTCTGTGAGTCAAATTATATTCATAAATGCTTATATAGACAAACAAAACAACAAAACTAACCAAATCAAAATGACGTTACCTTAAGTCTTATTTTCATCAACTCTCTAATCCTAATAAAGTCATTATGCCTGAAAATTGACAGTAGAAAATGAAAACCGATAATTTTTAAATAAAACTTCTGTAGAACAATCAAGCACAAAGTAGTGGTAGGATTTACCATATCTAAATATGTAAAGGTTGGATTTATCATAACCGAATGAGAGAAATTTGGCATATCCCTCAGTTTTTCCTAAAGGTAAAGAATGAGAGCTCAATTTTATAATAATCTCTAGGTCTGTTTTTTTAACATAGTGCACTGGCCCACTGAATTGGCAACCCCTACTAACACCTAAAAGAAAATTGCTTCTCATTTTGAAAAAGAGATTGTTTTTAAATGTACAGAGTTTTGAATTACGAATATCCAGACTCCTTAAAATAGAGAAACAAAAACAAACATTTTAGGGCAGGAAAACTCTCACTGAGCTGCTATCTTATCAAATTAGAGGTCATGTAACTGGGTTTAATTTTCCACTAAAAGATGAACTTTGAATACAGAGAAATAGGTTCTTGTATATGTTCTTCTTCAGGATTAACTCTATGTAAAAATTTTTCTATTTATACACAATACATAAACATACAGAGAAGAAAGAAAATCACTCCAAATCCCACCCCACCCAGAGAAAACTACTTTTAACATTTGCTGAGTATTTTTCCAGGCATTGTTTTTTACTGTGGTGAATTTTTAAAAAATTGTTAAGTGTAAAATTCAGTGGCATTAAGTGCACGCACTGTAATGCAACCATTACCACCACATATTTCCAGAATGTTTTCATCATCCCAAAGAGAATCTCTGTGCCTATTTGTTATGGGTTAAAGTGCATTCCACACACAAAAAGATATGTTGAAGTCCTAACTCCTAAGTACCTCAGGATCTTAAAACAGTCTTTGCAGATGTAGTCACATGGAGATCAGCAGGTAGGCAGGTAGGCCCTAATCTGATCTGATTTGTGTCGTTACAAGGAAATTTGGATGCAGACACAGACGTACTCAGAGGGAAGACACACAGGGAGAACCCTGCGGGAAGATGGAGGATTAGAGTGATGCATCTGCAAGTCAGATTTTTGGCATTTGCACCCAAGATTACCTGCCAACTACCAGAAGTGAGGAAGAGGCAAGGGGAATTCCCCTGCAGGTTGCGGACCATGGCCCTTTTGTCACCTTGGTTTTGGATCTCTACTCTCCAGAACTGTGAGACAATAAATCCCTAGATTTTAAATAACCCATTTGTGGTGCTTTATGGCAGGCCCAGGAAATGAACACACCATGAAACAATTACTCCCTCAATGCCCCCTGGTAACTTGTAGTCTGCTTTCTGTCTCTATGAATTTACCTATTCCACGTCCTCATAGAAGTGTAATTAGACAGTATTTGTCTACTGTGGCTTATTCCACTAGCATAATGTTCTCAAGGTTCATCCAAGTTGCAGCATTTATCAGAATGCTATTTCTTTTATGAATAATATTTCACTGTATAATGTATAGATCACATTTTCTCTACCCATTCATCTGTTGATGGACATCTGGGCTACTTCCATCTTTGGCTGTTATGAACAATGCTGCTATGACATTGGTGTGAAAGTATCTGAGTCTCTTCTTTCAGGCATTTTGGGTATATACCGAAGAGTGGAATTGCTGGGTATGAAGTTTAATTTGCTACTTTTTTTCTTTTATGAATTGTGCTTTGGGATCCTCTCTCAGGAATCATTGCCTTAAGGAAAGTTGAAAAACTTTCTCCTATGTTTTCTTCTACAAGTTGTATAGTTTTAGCTCTTACATTTAGGCCTATGAATAATCCTTTTGAAATTTATTTTAATGCATGATGCCAAGTAAGGGTCTAAGTTCTCTTTTCTTTCCTTTTCCTTCCTTTGCATATGGATATCAAATTGTTCTACCACCATCTGTTGGAAAGACCAGCTTTTCCCCTTTGAATTACTTTGTCAGATTTGAGAAGAGAATCACGTGCTTCCAGCCAACGTGGAGTAACAGGTAACCACATTTACAGTCTTGCCTGAAATCAGAGAACACACAAAATACATGGAACGACAGTTTTCAAGACATGAGGTATATCAGGCAACAAAGGTCAGTAACCCTGAGAGACGGGAAAGATATGAAGTGAGCTCTCCAACTGCCCTAGTTTACTGCCTGGATAGTTTCCAAGACCTGGCACAGGAGGGAAACCTTTTGGAGTACAGAGGATTCCCGGAGTTGAGGAGACAAAGCTGAGGGTGAGAGGAACTAAGTGACTTATACGAAGGGCAGAATGCCAGAGAGAAGGGAGCTGCCCAGGGAGAGACACTGAGACGTCGGCAGAGTCACTCGTGATCTGTATATGTACATCAGGAAGCTACCCGAAGCCTGGGGAAGAACCACCCGAAAGGATTAGACATCACAGCACTCACACAGGGGCAAGAAAAGTGCCTGTTTTCCCACCAGCAGCCAGACTCATGTTCCATGAGGCACCAGGTGAAGTAAACAACAGTCTTGCCTCAATAGTGGGCAGTAATTAGCCCAAGGCTGACAACAGCTCAGTCCTGCCTAACAGATCTCAAAAACAAGACCCAAAAGGATGAAACTGTTTCCTAGTATTTTACGTGTGTCCCAGAACAAGCTCAAGAATATGTTAGGAATATAAAAATATCCAGCACCCAAAAAGGTAAAAATCACTATGTATAACATCCAACAAAAAGCGATCAGGCATGCAAAGAAACATGAAATTATGACCTGTGATGAGGAGAGAATCATCCTGTCTTGTTCCCAATCTTAGGGGCAAAGCATTCAGTCTTTCACCATTAAGTATCATGCTGGCTTCAGGGTTTTTGAAGATGCCTCTATTATATTAAGGCAATTCCCTTCTATTTCTAGTTTGCTAATAATTTTTATCAAACATGAAAGCTAGATTTTGTCAAACGAGGCCGGGTGCGACGGCTCACGCTTGTAATCCCAGCACTGTGGGAGGCCCAAGTGGGCGGATCACAAGGTCAGGAGATGGAGACCAGCCTGGCCAACATGGTGGCCAGGCAATGCACCACCACACCCAGCTACTTTTTTGTATTTTTAGTAGAGATGGGGTTTCGCCATGTTGGCCAAGTTGGTCTTAAACTCCTGGCCTCAAAGGATCCACCCACCTCAGCCTCCCAAAGTGCTGGGATTACAGGTGTGAGCCACTGTACCTGGCCAGGATTATTACAATTCCAGGTGAGATTTAAGTGGGGACACAGCCAAACCATATCGGATCCTTTGATATTTTATTTGGGTTTTTACTGAATTATGGGAGTTTAAGTATTAAAAATACAAATCCCTTATCAAACGTAAATCTTTCCTCCCACTCTATAGGTTGTCTTTTCATTTTCTTGATGGATTTTGAAGCAAAGGAGTTTTTAATTAGATAAAGTCCAATTCTTTTTTTCTTCTGTTGCTTGTGCTTTTGGTATCATCTCTCAGAAACCACCATTGTGACCACCAGGTCCCAGTGATTTATGCCTATGTTTTAAGAGTTTTATAATTTTGGCTAACATCATCAGTAATCCATTTTTAGTTAATTTTTGAGTATGTGTGAGGTAGGGTGCCCAAATTCATTCTTCTGCATCCTTGTTTTGGCACCCATTTTGAAAATCAACTGACTGTATATGTATGGGTTTATTTCCGGATTCTCAGTTGAATTCCATTGGTCCGTATGTCTATCTTTATGCCAGCACCACCCTGTCTTCCTTACTGTAACTTTGTAGTAAGCTTTGAAATCAGGATGTGTGAGACCCCCAAGGTTCTTTTGCAACATTGTTTCAGCTATTCTGGGCCCTCTGAATTTCCATGTGAATTTTTTTTTTGAGACGGAGTCTGGCTCTGTTGCCCAGGCTGGAGTGCAGTGGCCGGATCTCAGTTCACTGCAAGTTCCGCCTCCCGGGTTTACGCCATTCTCCTGCCTCAGCTTCCCGAGTAGCTGGGACTACAGGCGCCCGCCACCTCGCCCGGCCTAGTTTTTTGTATTTTTTAGTAGAGACGGGGTTTCACCGGGTTAGCCAGGATGGTCTCGATCTCCTGACCTCGTGATCCGCCCGTCTCGGCCTCCCAAAGTGCTGGGATTACAGGCTTGAGCCACCGCGCCCAGCCTCCATGTGAATTTTAAGAATAGCTTGTCAATTTGTTAAAAGAAGCCAGTTGAAATTTTGATAGTGAATCTTAGATCAGTTTACAGAGTACTGTCATCTCAAAATGAATCTTCTGATCGATGAATGTAGAATGTCTTTCCATTCATTTAAGTTTCATTTCTAAGTTTTGTACTTTCACAAATTTTTATAATATAATGATGGAGCAAAACACATTTACTTATGGTACTTTAGTGGTTTCTTCTGCTTTTAAAAAATTAAACCTGTTCCAGTCACACGGTTTTAAGTACTGCAGTTTTATAGTACATTCTAATATCTTACAGGACAAGTCCTCATGCTGCCGCTTCAAGATTTTGAAGGTTTTTTTTTTTTTGAGATGGAGTCTCACTCTGTCACCCAGGCTGGAGTGCAGTGGCACGATCTCAGCTCACTACAACCTCCTCTGCCTCCTGGGTTCAAGCAACTCACTGCCTCAGCCTCCCGAGTAGCTGGGATTACAGGCACCTGCCACCAGGCCTCGTTAATTTTTGTGTTTTTAGTAGAGATGGGGTTTCACCTTGAACTCCTGACCTTGTGATCCACCAGCTTTGGCCTCCCATAGTGCTGGGATTACAGACGTCAGTCACCGTGCCCAGCCAGTTCTTCCTTCTTGATGAACTTCAAAATAAATGTGTTAAGCTAAAAATCCTATTTAATTTAGAAAAAAAAATTCAAAAAAAAAATTTTTTTTTTTTTTAAGACAGGCTTGCCCTGTCACCTAAGCTGAAGTGCAGTGGTGCAATTATGGCTCACTGCAGCCTCAACTCCCCCAGTTACAAGCGATCCTCCCACCTCAGCCTCCTCTGTGGCTGGGACTACAGGTGTGCACTACCACATCCAACTAATTTTTAATTTCTTTTTTGTACAGATAGGTCTCACTATGTTTCCCAGGCTGGTCTCAAACTCCTGGGCTTCAGCAATCTTCCCACTTTGGCCTCGAAATAAACTCTTAAACTTCCAAATAGTCCTGTTTCTATTCTTATTGGAATTGCATTAAATATAAATGTTATTTAAGGAAAGTTTGATGATACTGTCTTCTTATTCATCTCTCCATTTATTCAAATGTTTCTCATTTCCTTTATTAAATTTTTATAATGTTCTTCAAATACATCCTTGTATATTTCTTATTAAATGTATTCCTAGGTATTTTATAGTTTTGTTGTGATTTAAAAGGGACATTTTCCCCATTGTATTTTCTAAACTGTTATTTCTAGCATACAGAAAAACTAATTAAAATATTTGCTTATATTAGGCTATATTCCTGCTTTTTCTATTCTTTTGGATTTTCAAAATACCCATAAAATATTTGTGTTTAATATGTTGCAATATGACCTAAGCAAGTGGTGAGATAAAGCATAAAAGGAGACAATATGCTGAGTAGGAGGTTAAAAGCTATATCATAATGTCAGGCCAGCACTTAAGAGTGTTTATGAAAATAACCTTTGCTTCATGAGAATGTATGGGAAACTCAGAAAAGTAAATAACTGTGGTCTAAGAGGGGCATATTGCTGAAAGCAATTTAGTGAATATAATTGTGAATGGTTTTATAGATACCGTGACATTATAAACTAATGCTGGAGTATTTAATGTTATTTTGAGTATTTTAATATTCAAATGCAAAGCCAAAATTCTAGCATTGAAAGTTTACAGTATGCTATGCCCTTGTTTGGGAAGAAAATATAAATTCTCTTGATGCTAACTTATACATCTAAGGTAGTTTTAATTTAAAAAATAAGCTTCTAGGTCAGGCACGGTGGCTCAGACCTATAATCCTAGCACTTTGGGAGGCCAAGGTGGGCAAATCACCTGAGGTCAGGAGTTTGAGACCAGCCTGGCCAACATAGTGAAACCCCATCTCTACTAAAAAAAAAAAAAAAAAATTAGCCAGTCATGGTGGTATGCGCCTGTGGTCCCAGCTACTAGGGAGGCTGAGGCAGAAGAATTGCTTGAACCCAGGTGGTGGAGGTTGCAGTGAGCCGAGATCACGCTACTGTACTCTATAGCCTGGGCAACAGAGTGAGACTCTGTCTCAAATAATAATAATAAGCTTCTGGATAGTATTGAGTTTTGGAGGGTTTTATTTTTTTTTTTTTTTTTTTTTTTTTTTTTTTTTTTTGAGACGGAGTCTCACGCTGTTGCCCAGGCTGGAGTGCAGTGGCGCGATCTCGGCTCACTGCAAGCTCCGCCTCCCGGGTTCCCGCCATTCTCCTGCCTCAGCCTCCTGAGTAGCTGGGACTACAGGCGCCCGCCACCGCGCCCGGCTAATTTTTTGTATTTTTAGTAGAGACGGGGTTTCACTGTGGTCTCGATCTCCTGACCTTGTGATCCGCCCGCCTCGGCCTCCCAAAGTGCTGGGATTACAGGCTTGAGCCACCGCGCCCGGCCTGGAGGGTTTTATTGTTGCTGAACTAGACAGGGTAACTCTAAAGTTCATTTGGAAACACAAAATGTAGATCTATAAAAACTCTCAAGGGGAAAAATAACTATAACAGGGGGATTAGGCAAAACAAAAAGCAAAAGCCTCAATTAAGAAAGCTGGTACTAGCATGTAAGAGGCAGACCAATGAAATGAAAGAACAGAAACAGATTCTAATAAACAGAAAGTTAATATAGGGTAAAGATGGTATATCAAATCACTATTCTAGGATTTGGACAACTCACTACTTTAAAACAATAATAAAGCTGGATCTATATCTTACACTGTACATCAAAATCTATTCCATATGAACCAAGAGTTCAATGTGAAAATAAAATCATACTAGAAGGAAATGGAGCAAAGTTCTTTAATAACTTTAGGCTGGGAATGGCCTTTTTAACTGACCTCAAAATCCACAAACCACACAAAAAAAGATATTTAACATAAGAAAAATAAAAATAGGCAGGGTGCAGTGGTGTGTGCCTGTAATCTCAGCACTTTGGGAGGCCGAGGCAGGAGGATCCCCTGAGCCCAGGAGTTCATGACCAGCCTGGGCAACATAGTGAGACCTCATCTCTACAAAAAAATTAAAAAATTAGCTGGGTCTGGTGGCGTACACCTGTAGTTGCAGCTACTTGGGAGGCTGAAGTGGGAGGATGGCTTGAGCCTGGGAGGTGGAGGTTCCAACGAGCTATGATCGTGTCACTGCACTCCAGCCTACACAACAGAGTGAGACCCTAACTTGAAAGAAAAAATACAGAAAAATAAAACACTCAACCGTAACAAATGACAAAGTGGGAAAAATATTTGCAACCCGTATCGCAAAGGACAAATCTTCCTACTATATAGAACTGACCAAAGGTTAAAACTAAAATAAGATTTTGGTCAAAATCCAAAATCTTGATAACATGTTGGCAATGCTGAGGGGAAACTGGCACTCTCAGACATCACTGGTTAAGAGTGCAAATGGCTACAAACCCTGTTGATGGCCATCTGTCAATACCCTTCAAAATCACACATATACCTTCCATTTTACTAGGCAATACTAATTCTTAGAATGTATCCTATAGATGTAGTATACATACACGAGATAATAAACATAATGATTCTGCCTTGCAGCATCCTTTGTAATAGAAAAAGAGTAAACAATCTTATGTACACTATAAGGTTACATAAAAAATTATGTACTCAGTGAAATATACTCTAGACCGTTAATTTTAAAAAATCTTAACTCCCTACTCCCCTGAAAGAAAACTCAGAGAGAGGCTGATTTTCATGTACTGATATGTAAAAATCTCTGAGATATCAGAAGTGAAGGAAACAAATCATGGAATGGTGTGTAGAGCAGGCATCTGCGTAAAAGGGGGAAGGAGAAGAATGTTCACTTCTACTTGCATGTATATGCATTAAACAAAATCTTCATAGCACACTCAACAACAATAGTAGTCTCTTATTTTGTGGGATGAGGTAGGACATAGACAGCAATAAAAGTAGAATAGACTAGAAAAAGAATAGATAGGCCAATGGATAAATGCATATGTAATTTTGTTAGATATTATTAAATTCCTCTAGATAAGGATTGTGACATTTCGCACATAAGCAAACTCAAAACACAATTGACAAAGTGGCAAAAATATTTGCCACTCATATGAAAAAGGACAGATCTCCCTAACACATATATATCCACCAGCAATGTATGATAGAGCCTGTTTCTCCACTGCATCTCCAACAGTGCTGTGAACTTTTCAATTTTTGCTAAGCTACATGTAAGAAATGGTATCATAGTGTGGCTTTTGACTGTTTAAAAATTTAGGTTTATTTCCAAACAAACAGTGATAGAAAGAAAAAACTCAGGTTTACTGAGGTATAATTTACATACAATACATTCACCTTTTTGGGGTGTATAGTCCAATGAGTTTAGATAAACACATATTCATGTAACCACCACAACCAAGACACAGAACATGTTCATCAACCCAGTTTCCTCATGTCCTATCTCACTATTTCTGGTCCCCGTCAACCACTGATTTCTGGCCTATAGCCTTTTTCAGAATGTCATATCAGGTATCTTTCACATAAGATTATATTGGCATCAGCAATTGCTGAGTAGTATTTCACTGCATGATATCATAGTGTAGCTTTAATTTGAACTTCCTTATGAGTGGGATTGAGCATTTTTTCATATGTTCGAATGCCATTTGTCTCTTTCTGTGAACTGAATGTTCAAGTTTCTGAGTTTTTATCTTTCTTCTCACATTGTGAGAGCTCCTTGTATGTTATTGTACGTTACTGAGATTAAGAATATTGTATGTTATTGTAGGTTACTGAGATTATCTTCTTGTGACACAAGTAAGTCAGGCACAGAAAGACAAATGGCAAATGCTTTACACGTTTACTCCTTAAAGTATTTGGATACAAATGTTCTTTAATGTTTGTGTAGTCACATTTATTAACCTTTTCTTTAATGTATTAGACTGAGTCAGAGTTAGAAAGGCTTTTGATCTGGGCAATGGGTTTTTGGATAGGACCCCAAAAGCACAGGCAATGAAAGCAAAAATAAACAAGTGGGGTTACATTAAACTAAGTAACTTCTGCACAGCAAATGAAACAATCAGCAGAGTGAAGAGGCAAGCTATAGGAGAAACATGTGCAAACCATACATCTGACAAGGAGTTAATATAAAAAAGTATATAAAGAACTCAAACAACTCAATAGCAAGAAAACAACCCAATTTAAAAATGGGCAAAAGGCCAGGCAGAGTGACTCACATTCATGCCTGTAATCCCAGCATTTTGGGAGGTTGAGATAAGAGGACTGATTGAGCCCAGGAGTTCAACAACAGCATGGGCAACACAGCAAGACTACAAAACATTTTTTAAAAAGCCGCGCCTGGTGCGGACCTGTGGTCCCAGCTACTTGGGAGCCTGAGGCAGGGGGATTACTTGAGCCTGGGAGGTTGAGGTTGCCGTGAGCTGTGATCACACCACTGCGCTCCAGCCTAAGTGACAGAGAGATCCTGTCTTCTAAAAAAATGGGCAAAGGACCTGAATAAAAACATTTCTCAAAAGAAAACATACAAATGGCTAACAGGTATATATATATATATTTTTTTATTATTATTATACTTTAAATTCTAGGGTACATGTGCATAACGTGCAGGTTACGTATGTATACTTGTGCCATGTTGGTGTACTGCACCCATCAACTCATCAGTACCCATCAACTCATCATTTACATCAGGTATAACTCCCAATGCAATCCCTCCCCACTTCTCCCTCCACCCTCCCCATAATAGGCCCCGGTGTGTGATGTTCCCCTTCCCGAGTCCAAGTGATCTCATTGTTCAGTTCCTACCTATGAGTGAGAATATGCGGTGTTTGGTTTTCTGTTCTTGCGATAGTTTGCTGAGAATGATGGTTTCCAGCTGCATCCATGTCCCTACAAAGGACAAAAACTCATCCTTTTTTATGGCTGCATAGTATTCCATGGTGTATATGTGCCACATTTTCTTAATCCAGTCTGTCACTGATGGACATTTGGGTTGATTCCAAGTCTTTGCTATTGTGAATAGTGCTGCAATGAACATACGTGTGCATGTGTCTTTATAGCGGCATGATTTATAATCCTTTGGGTATATACCCAGTAATGGGATGGCTGGGTCATATGGTACTTCTGGTTCTAGATCCTTGAGGAATCGCCATACTGTTTTCCATAATGGTTGAACTAGTTTACAATCCCACCAACAGTGTAAAAGTGTTCCTATTTCTCCACATTCTCTCCAGCACCTGGCTATCAGGTATATTTAAAAATGCTCAGCATTATTTATCATCAGGGAAATACAAATTAAAACCGCAATGAGCCATTACCTCACACCTGTTAGAATGGCTATTACTTAAAAGATGAACAGTAAGTGCTGGAGGCGATGTGGAGAAAGGGGAACCCCTGCACACTGCTGGCGGGAATGTAAATTAGTACAGCCATTACGGAAAACAGTAGGGAGGTTCCACAAAAAAAATTAAAAATGGAGCTATCATATGATCTAGCATTCCTATTACCGAGTATACATCCCAAGAAAATGAAATCAGTATGCCAAAGAGTTATCTGCACTCCCATGCTCATTGTATCACTATTCGCAATAGCCAAGATATGGAATCAACCTAAGTGTCTACCAAATGGATAGAGAAAATGTGGTATATATACACAATGGAATTCAGCCATTTACGTGACAACGTCAGTGGAATAAACTAGGCAGAAAAAGACAAATACTGCATGATATCACTAATATGTGGAATCTAAAAAAGTTAAACTCACAAAAGCAGAGAGTAAGATTATCAGGGGCTGGAGGTACGGACTGGGAGATGCTGCTCAAGTGATACAAAATTTCAGTTAGAAAGAATAAATTCAAGAGATCTAGTGTGCAACATGGTGACTGTAGTTAGTAACAATGTATACTTGAATATTGCTAAAAGAGATTTTAAGTGTTCTCACCACAAATAAATGACAAATACGTGTTTTTTTAAGGTTTTTGACACTCCCTGGTTATAAAGGATTCTTCCGTTTTTTTCCTTTTAGTTCTTATATGGTTTCATTTTTTGTATTATCTCTCTGACCTACTTGAATTTATTTTGGCATACAATATGAGGTTTACATTCAATTTTTTTTTTTCAAATTGCTATACAGTGATCTCAATACTGCTTATTAAATAAGTCCATTTTTCTCCAGTGATTTGAGATGGCCATATCTATATGCCAAATTTCTATTAGTATGTGGTTCAGTTTTGGAATTTCTATTGTTTCATTGACTTGTCTATAATGTGACCACATTACTCTCTTCTAGTTATGGAGGCTTTCAGAGTTATGTCTTAACATCTGCTAGGGCTAGCCACACTTGACTCATTATCATTGTTTTTCAGGGATTTCTTGGTTATTCTTGCTTATTTATACGTGCCTTTATAATTAAGCTATCTCCTGGAAAAAAAAAAAGTGGTATTTTTACTGGGACTATGTTTATTTTTTAACATGGGGAGAAAATGACATTTTTTTGTGGTACTGAAACATTCTTTTCAAGAACATAGATATCTTTCCATTTGTTCAAGTCTACATTTGTGTGTTTTTCAGGAATGGTACAAGGTTATTTTTATATAACTTTAAAGTATGTGCATTAACTCCATTCCTAGGTATTTCCTTCTATTAGTATTAAAAATGATAATTTATTTAGTACTTATTATCTTATATACTTATCATTTATTTTTGGTGAGTAAAATCTAGTCTTTTAGCAATATTCAAGTACACATTGTTTTTAACTACAGCTACCATGTTGTACAATAGATCTCTTGAGTTTATTCTAACTGAAATTGTATCTTCTAGGTTCTCACTGATTGTATATACATGTAGGTTACAGATTTTCGTGTGTTCATTTGAAGAAAACACTTTCAATTGCACAATCTATAGTAGTTTGATCTCAAACTAGATTAAAAATTGTTGGATTCAAAAGCATTTTACATTTCAGTTCAAAGCAAATTTAGAGATTTGGTCTTATTCTCTGTAGAAAGTATTCATATCACAAAATTCACTTACACTACCTCACATTCTATTAATTTTAGGAAGAGGCAAAGGTCAAAATAAACCTAAATGATAAAACTAGACATTTTTTCTTCAAGGTGATCTTTTGAGGTTAAAATTAATGTATAATAGAGGAGAACCTTTACATCAGTATCTGGAAAAAGAACTTTAGAAGCAAGCATGTTAATACTGCCACTTTGAAAAAACATGAAAGGGACTTAAAATTAGTGGAAAGGAGCACTCAATGTTTCTTATATATGACTAAGCGACTAATAAGGATATGTGAATTAAGATCTGTCTTAAGGTAAACTGATGCGGGAAGTTTAAAGGTTATACAAACAACCAACCTCAAAATGTTTTCATCTATTAATATTAGTCTTGCTATAGACCAGTTACAGAAATAAAGACATAGAAATCCAATGGAAAATATTAAAACACATGAAAGAATAAAGAATACATGTCATAAGTTCATTGTTCATGTATACAATAGCAACACTTTACTATGTATCCAGTTTTGTAAAATAGAACATATTTTCATTGGCTATGATTTTGTATTACCAACCACAAAAGACGACATAGTTTTTTCCTCTTCCTTCACCCTGTTTTTTGTTTAACGTGGTAGCTGTGCTATCAGGGTACACTGGTGTTGCCAATACAGGCCTAATGATTATTTATTGACTGCCTCCTAACCACTTTGCATAATTTAATGACAAATCTTTAAAATTTTTGACACTGTTTCAAAATAGCATATATTCTGGAACCTCTCAGTGCTACTCCTTAACCTTATGAGAAGTGAATGTTAAGAAAAACTAGCAGAGAAACCAGAAAACTTTATTTATTATGAATGGCAAGGAAAGAACTTAAAAGTCACTGTACTATGCCAGTTTGCCAAAATATTCCCTCTAGCACCAAGTCTTATCTCTAATAGATAATATGTGAGAAGATTCTACACAAGTGAAAACAGAAAATGCAATTACATTTTATTGCAAGAAATTTGGAAAACGTATTTTTAACAGTGTTAGCTATTCAAAAGTGTTACCTTAGGCTGTCTCTTAATAGCTCCTTTTCACAAGTGTGAAATTTAATGAAGGCAACAGCATTTACAAGCAAGACCAAAATGGTATCTTAATTACTAGCTGCATTTTCTTAGGCAACAAGAGATTAAATGGAAAGAGAAATTAGTTTTACAAATGGCATCATACATCTTTGTTACACCCCCCTCCATCAAGTCACAGATGGTTATGTATTTTGAACTTCCTAATATTGTAGGCAATTTTCTTTTCCTTGGGCACACCCAAATCCATCACTACTTTAAATTATATATTATTTTAAAATCATTTACAAGGACTAAAGCTGTTTATCATAATGATTTAACATTTACTGACCACATGAAATAGGCTTTTCTGGTATTCAGCTCTGCATGGATATGAAACCTAAGACTTGTTGAAACATACCGGCACTCTGTGTTTGCAGTGTTTGCATCACATAGTTTGGAGGAATACCTTGACTTGATCTAACTCTAATAGAGGGTTCCTGGTCCAGTTACTACAGCCAAATTTAACAGCCAAACCCCAGGGTAGTCATGGCTAATGTTACTGCTACCTGTCATGTAATTCATGTGTTAAAACAGGGACTCATGAGGACCACTGTCCTCATATGAGTATCTATAAAACTGCATGCATCAAAAAGAACCAAGCGACTTTGCTTCTAATCATGGCTGAGTAGCCACTATCAGAATAATAATTCCACAAATAACAACTATAAACCCTGAAAAAAATAGGAAAACGAAAAACAAAAACCAAAACTACCTAAACGCACAGGAGAGCAATCAAAGGAGGAAGATGTTGCAGGAGAGGGGGCGGAGTTGAGCACTGGAATAAATTCCATTTTCTTCTTTGGGCAGACTCCAATCCATGCCATGCATAGATGTTAAAACTCAGTTTAAAATCCATAGTTTGACTTTCTTGTCCCAGAGGACAGATTTCAGGGCAAATACAGTAGTTAGTTAGGAGGAAAATGCTATTAAGGTAAGAATCAGAGTGGAGTACTCCCAGATTATAAACACTGAAGGGCTGTCTCCAAGTAGCCTAGGTAAGGCTAAAAGAACCGAACTAAAATTTCAGCTGCTGCCCACCGTAGAAGGAATAAGAGGTTCCAGTTCCTCCAACCTAATGACTTAATTTTTTTTTTTTTTGAGACGGTGTTTCGCTCTTGTTGCTCAGGCTGGAGTGCAACGGCGCCATCTCGGCTCAGCGCAACCTCCACCTCCCAGCTTCAAGTGACTCTCCTGCCTCAGCCTTTCAAGTAGCTGGAATTACAGGTGTGTGCCACCATGCCCGGCTAATTTTGTGTTTTTAGTAGAGACAGCTGGTCTCAAACTCCTGATCTCAGGTGATCCGCCCACCTTGGCCTCACAAAGTGTTGGGATTATAGGCGTGAGCCACCATGCCCTGCCGACTTAATTTTTTTAAAAAGGAAAAGTATCAGCACTCTTAGGAAGAAGGTAACACAATCCAAAGTCTTTACAATGCTTCATTCAGAGTATCTAGGATACAATCCAAAAGTATGCCACATAAACAGAAACAGGGAAGTGTGAGCTATGCTCAAGAAACTCTGAATGGATACTTACCCCAGGAGGACCCCCGATGTTGAAATTAACATACAAGGAATTTAAGCAGCTAATACAACTATGTTGAAGGTCATAAAGGAAAACATACTTATGAGGAAGGAAAAGATTTAAAAATCTCAGCAGAGAAACATGCACTATATAAAATGACAAAATGGACATTTCAGATTAGAAAATTATAATATCTGAATAAAAAACCACTGGGTTGGTTTAGTGCAGTTTGAAGAGAGACAATATGTGAACAAGAGACGGCAATAGAAATTAGCCAACTTTAGAAAGAAAAAAATGTATCAAAAGATGAACAGAGCCTCAGGGACTTGATGCAACTATAAACAAAACAAAACCAAAACCAAAAGGTATCACAAACCTGGAGTTCCAGAAAGAGAAGAGAAAAGGTAGTAGAAAAAAATATTTAAAGAAATGAATAATGGCCAAAAACTGACTCAGAATGGTGAACAACATAAACTTGTAAGCTCAGTGAACCCCAAGAAAGATAAATATAAAGAAAACTTTGCCTGGGCACATCATATGCTGGACCAAGGTGGTAAAGCAAGAATTAAAGAGAACAATCGTTAAAGCAGCTGGAGGAAACACACACACATGCATGCACATACATGCTCGCTCGCTCTAACATACAGGGAAGAATGGATGATTCAAAATGTCTTCAGATTTTTATCAGAAACAATAAAAGCCAGAAGACAATGAAACATCTTTAAAAGTTCTACAGGAATTAAAAAAATTAAACCAAAATTTTACATCCAGCAAAAATATCCTCCAAGAGTTAAGGTAAAATAAAGATATCTTCAAATGAAAGAAAACTAAGAAAATTTATTGTCAGTAGACCCGCATTATAAGAAATGCTAAAGGAGGCCAGGTGCAGTGGCTCACCCCTGTAATCCCAGCATGTTGGGAGGCTGAGGCGGGTGGATCACGAGGTCAAGAGATCGAGACCATCCTGGCCAACATGGTGAAACCCCAACTCTACTAAAAATACAAAAACTAGCTGGGTGTGGCAGCATGCGCCCGTAGCCCCAGCTACTTGGGAGGCTGAGGCACGAGAATCGCTTGAACCCGGGAGGTGGAGGTTGCAGTGAACCAAGATCACGCCATTGCACTCCAGCCTGGGCAACAAGAATGAAACTCCCTCTTGGAAAGAAAAAAAAAAAGCCATTTGAGGTCGGGCCACCACACCTCATGGTGATAGTACCACATGGAATAGTAGTATACTCCAATAATGGGATACTTGATAGCAATGAGCATGAATAAACTACTGCAGATGAATCACATGTAGTGCTGAGCAGAAAAAAGCCAGTCATTAAATGTTTATCTTATCATCCCATTTATGTAAGTGTAAAATAAGGAAAAACTAATCTACCATGGAATAGGATAAAACACTGATTAACTTTGGGTGGTAAATACTGGGAAGGCCTAAAAGAAGCAGATCTGGGGTTCTGATAATGCTTTATTTATTTATTTATTTACTTACTTACTTAGGTATGGTTACATGAGTGCTTTTACTATTAGAAATGTACCAAGCATATAACTTTTGTGCTTTTCTGGATGCATGTCATATTTCTGTAAAAACTTTTCTTTAAAAACTAGAGAGAAAACATTGTATTGCCTACGAAGGACTAGGTATTAGATTATTTCAACGAGAGCCAGAAGACAGGACAATGGTATCTTAAACATGTCAAGAGAAAACAAATCTCAACCTAGAATTCTGTATCAAAGAACTTTTTTAAGAATAAGGACAAAATAGAGGCATTTTCACAGAAAAAGATCCCATAGTTTACCACCAAAAGCCCTTCGTGCAAACCCAAAAGTTTAAACCCATTAAACTTTTGAATACAAATTTCAAACAAAATTAACCAAGATGTAAGGGCTGAGATGCAAAAGGGAATGGTGAGCAAATCTAAATATTTATTGTATAAAATATAAAATAAATGTCTAATCTGTTGTATGATACAATATCTCTGATACAGAGATGTCTGATTTCTAAGAGAAAAACAGGATGGGGCCAATATATAGTCCAGGATATTGTTCAAATTGTTGTTCAAGGTTAGAGCATTCTGAGGTCTTTGCATTGTTCACAAGGAGGGTAAAAATAATGTTTTTTAGTCTAAGCATGCATGTGGTCAGGGGTGGTGGCTCACGCCTGTAATCCTACTGCTTTGGGAAGCCAAGGAGGGAGAACTGCTTGAAGCCAGGAGTTCAAGACCAGACGGGGCAACATAGAGAGACTCCATCTCTAAAAAAATAAAAAAATAAAAAATTAGCTGGGCATGGTGGTGCATGCCTATAGTCCCAGCTACTCAGGAGGCCACTGCACTACAACCTGGGTGACAGAGAGATACCCCATCTCTAAAAATTAAAAAAAGAAGGCTGGGTATGGTGGCTTTAGTCCGTAACCCCAGCGCTTTGGGAGGCTGACATGGGAGTACAGCTTGAAGTCAGGAGTTTGAGAACAGCCTGGGTAACACAGTGAGATCCCATCTCAACAAAAATTTTTAGATCGGGTGTGGGGGCTCATGCATGTAGTCCCAGCACTTTGGGAAGCTGAGGTGGATAAACTGCTTAAGACCAGGAATTTGAGATCAGCCTGGGTAACATACTGAGATCCTATCTCAACAAAAATTTTTACACTGGGTGTGGGGGCTCAGGCCTGTAATCCCAGCACTTTGGGAGGCCGAGGCAGACAAATTACTTAAGCTCAGGAGTTTGAGACCAGCCTGGGCAACATGGCAAACCCTGTCTCTATGGAAAAAAAAAAAAAAAAAAAAAAAAAAATTAGTTGGGCATGGTGGTACCCAACTGTAGTCCCGGCTACAAGGGAAGCTGAAGTGGGAGGATCACCTGAGCTCAGGAGGTTGAGGCTGCAGTGAGCCATGACTGTGCCACTGCACTCCAGCCTGGGTGACAGAGTGAGACCCTGTCTCAAAAAAAAAAAAAAAAAAAAAGGGAAGGGGAGGGGAGGAAAAAGGAGAGCGAGCGAGAAAGAGAAAGACAGACAGACTGGCTGGCAGCTAAAGCTAGTATAATAATTTGAAGAATAGACAAAAGCATATAAATTCTAACAAAATAGATAAGCAAAACTGAGTAAGTGGGGTGGGGGAAGAACTCTTAAACCAAAAAGAAACCACAGGGGAACAAAAGGAATACGTGGGATAAACATAAACTTGTATTACATTTCTACAATTTCTATAATACTACATGTATTAATTGTAGAAATAAGCCCATGACAAATGAAATAGACAAACATCAATTAAAAGAATATCAGAACGTATTAAAAAAGGGTAGAAAGTCAATATTAACCATACAATCTGCTTATAATCTGTTAACAGAAGCCACACTTAGAACATAAGGTAAAGTTGAAAGTTAGTAATACCTATAGAAGAAATTACATGACGTTTTGAATTTGCTTTAAAATACCGCCCAGAAGAAATAAATTGGGAGGGAGAATAAACAAGAATGCCAAATTCATACCTGTTAAAGATAGATGATGGACACTTGGGAATTCATTACACTCTTCTAATTTTGCATACGGCAACACTGTTTTTATAATAAACAAGTTTAAAAAGGCGAAGAAAAAGATAACCCAGGAGAATTCTGACCCAAAATAACTTGGTACAGCTCCTTGAATATCAGACATAAGATAAAAACATATCTTGAGATGCATGGCATCTAAGATCAAGTAACCTGAAACATATGAAAGTTCTACTTTTTACACACTAATAGCACAGTCTTGAAAATATACGGCAAAAAATAGAACAAGAATAAAAACCACTGAGAAATGTTAACACATCTCTTTCCGTTACTGTTGTATCAAGTACACACACACACAAAATCACTAAGAAGGTAGAGTATTCAAACACAATTAATAAACTTGACCTAGCAGTTATAGATGGAGTACTGCATTCAAAAATGAGAAAACAGATTTTTCAAAAATAGGAATATTTATAAAAATATCACAGAGAACCTGAAAAAAATTGATATATGTCAAGTTAGTATATTATGTCAGAGGATACACTGTTCAATAAGTAGTGCTAAGACTATTTGTTATACATGTGGGGAAAAAAACACAAAAAGTAAATCCAGATAAAGACCCAAATATAAAATGTGAAACTTAAAACTTTTAGAATGTGGAATATCTTTATGACCTCAGGACACAGACATGTATTACTTCTGTTTGTTTTTGAGACAGTCTTGCTCTGTCACCCAGGCTGGAGTGTAGGGGTGCGATCTCGGCTCACTGCACCCTCTGGCTCCCGGGTTCAAGAGACTCCTGGGCCTCAGTCTCCCAAGTAGCTGGGATTACAGGCACACACCACGACACCTGGCTAATTTTTATATTTTTAGTAGAGATGGGGTTTCGCCATGTTGGCCAGGCTGGTCTCAACCTCCCGGCCTCAAGCAATCTGCCTGCCTCGGCCTCCCAAAGTGCTGAGATTACAGGTGTGAGCCACCACGCCCAGCCAGAGACATATATTAATTTTGAAATGATAATCTAAAATAATTCAGGATTGTGAACCTTGCAGGACGGGGAAGGAAATGGGAGAGAGAGATGCAATCAGGCAGGTAAGCATGGGGCCTTCACTTTTACTGGAAATGTTTTATTTCTTAGCTATTATGCACACAGATTTTAATTATATTAAAATATTTAATTATATTAAAGTCTTTTACCTCTTATGTCAGAAGTAATTCCTCCCCACCCCCCGGCCCCCAGAAACAGGGTCTTGCTCTGTCACCTGGCCTGGAGTGCAGTGGTGCAATCATTGCTTACTGCAGTCTCCCACTCCTTGGCAAACGTGATCCTCCTACCTCAGCCTCTTCAGTAGCTGGATTACAGGTGTGTGCTACCATGCCCAGCTAATTTTGTTTTTATTTGTTGTAGAGACAGGGTCTCACTATGTTGGCCAGGCTGGCCTTGAAGTCCTGGCTTCAAGCAACTCTTCCACCTTGGCCTCCCAAAGTGTTGGAATTACAGGCATGAACCACTGTGTGGGGCCAGTATTCTTAAATGTGAATAAAAAGAGACAGAACAAATATTCATCTTTACTACTGCAATATATACTGTGACAACAGTTCATTCATGAGATTAAGGATTAGGGTGAAATGGATTAGATGGTACCCATGCAAACAGAAAAGAAAGGTGTATGAGAAACTTGACAAAGAAAATCCTAGAGGGAAGAGTTAAGTGGGAGTAATTAACATCTCTTCAGATATGGAACATACGCCAGACACAGTGGCCTACACCTGTAATCCCACCACTTTGGGAGGCTGAGGCCGGCAGATCACCTGAGGCCAGGAGTTTGAGACTGGCCTGGCCAACATGGTATAACCCCATCTCTACTAAAAATATAAAAATTAGCCGCCTGGTGTGGTGGCACACATCTGTAGTCTCAGCTACTTGGGAGGCTGAAGCAGGAGAATCGCTTGAACCTGGGAGGTTGCAGTGACCCTGTCTCCAAAAAAAAAAGATATGGAACATAAAATAATGAGCAGAAAACTAGCTTTCATATGGTGCCTACATATGTTATATATGCTTTTTTTTTTGTTTGGAGACAAGGTCTCATTCTGTCATCCAGGCTGGAGTGCAGTGGCATTATCTCAGCTCAGTGCAACCTCTGCCTCCCGGGTTCAAGCAATTTCTCATGCCTCAGCCTCCCAAGTAGCTGGGGCTACAGGCATGTGCCACCACACCTGGCTAATTTTTTCTGCAATTTTTGGTAGAGACGGGGTTTTACCATCTTGACTAGGCTGGTCTCAAACTCCTGCCCTCAAGTGATCCGCCCGCCTTGGCCTCCCAAGGTGCTGGGAATATGCTTTAAATAACTTAATCTGTAAAGTATATATTATATTATTACTATATCAAAGATAGGTCTCAGATACTATAAATGGTGCAGCCAGTTTTCCTGGCTCCAAAGCCAATATTCTTCCCAGTACTATGTAACATGTGGGTATTAATAGACATAGTCAAGAGGGGGAGCTGATACAGATGCATATATGAGGATGATCACCAGTCTTTAAAAGATGTGTACATACAACAAAAATGACATGGTCTTTGAGTCCAGTCCATGTAAGCCTCATCTAGATCTAGCCACAGAAGCAGCATTAACCACACAGACACAAGATTATGGAGGTTATTCATCCCAGCATAGTCCTTCAGAGAAACAAACAAACAAACAAACAAACCATCTCCAGCTTCTATTCTCTAAGCGTCACTTGTCCCTCTTTGTAAAGTACTACCTGAATTTCACAATACATTACAGTTGATCTCTCTGCCTTCACTCTAGCTTGCTAAGATTCCTCAGGATATTCTAAGTGGCACTGCTCTTCCAAGTTGGGAAAACCCGAAGCAATTATTTCCTACACCCTTTACAGCTTTAAAAATTCTATGATTTTCAGTTAGTATGTCTCAAAGCACACAAATAAATAATTTAGCTATAAAAATTCTGGTCCTGTAAATTATGGAAAGTAATCAAGCTGAACATTTATAGAATTTTGTGGAAGAGAACTGTAAAGAGGATGGGGAATGGAGAAATCCAAGACTGCAGTTCTTTAGAAGGGACTAGGATTCTCAATGTTGGGGAAAGAAGGTGAAGATATAAAAGAGGCTGAGTGAAAAATTATGAGGTCTTAGACTTGAGTTAGAAGTCAGTATAAAGTCATAAGGTACTTTATCTTTAAAAAGGCTATTTTTATATACTTTATAATTTGTATGCTTAGTCTATTTATACACAATATCTATTTATAACAAAATATGTTGTCACATATTTAGAAGATATATACATTTTAGAGTTGACTCTTAGACAACTCTAGCAATAGGGGTGCCAGCCCCTGCGCAGTCGAAAATCCATTTAATATTACTTTTGACTCTCTGCAAACTTAACTATTAACAGCCTACTGCAGACCAGAATCCTTACTGATAATTAACATATATTTTACACATTATATACTGTATTCTTACAATAAAGTTATGTACAGAAAATATTAATAATTTATTGATACCATATGTTTATGTCACAAAATGAAGTATATGTCTGAAATGGTGGGTAACTATAGTTGCAGAGCTCAATCTACAGTACACATCAATCAATTCACCTTTTTCTTATAATGTCACGAGTTTTTCCTGCTTCTTGGGAGCCCTTCCAGCATCACTAGTGGTACTTTGCAATGTGTTACTCAAAGTTTACAGTATCGCACCAAACACGATTAAAAAAAATACTCAAGAACCACAAGGGATAACTTTTTACTATGATATGCAATTCACTGGGACACATTGCTCACACGGAGATGATTAGCGTTACATTTTAAGCAGATACAACACTTGAGCTCACACCAATAGCGATAAGAGGTAGCTACAAAATTGTTACAGTAGCACAGTATGTACTATAGCTAATTTTAGGCAGTTACTATTTATTATTGCATCTTTGTTTACGTTTCTCTCAACTGCAAATGGCATCATGTATGACCTGTGTGTATAAATTTTAATACATCAGCTTTTTATGATAGATTTGTGTGTATCTCTTATGGCAGTAATGACACAATGAATATCCATATTTTATGCATTATGACATACTAAACTTTTTAATTTTTCCAATATTCCTAAGTTACACAGTCTGCAAGTTTTTTGTTGTTGTTGAGACGGAGTTTCGCTGTTGCCCAGGCTAGAGTGCAGTGGTGCCATCTTGGCTCACTGCAAGCTCCGCCTCCGGGTTCAAGGCATTCTCCTGCCTTAGCCTCCCAAGTAGTTGGGACTATAGGCGCCCATCACCATGCCTGACTAATTTTTTTGTATTTTTAGTAGAGACGGGGTTTCACCGTGTTAGCCAGGATGGTCTCGATCTCCTGACCCTGTGATTCGCCCGCCTCGGCCCCCCAAAGTGCTGGGATTACAGGTGTGAGCCACCGCGCCCGGCCAAGTTTTTTTGTTTTTGTTTTTGTTTTTTAATCATTGTGAATCTCCAAAAAAATTTCCAACATATTTATTGAAAAAAGATCCATGTATAAGTGGATCTATGTAGTTCAAATCCATGTTGCTCAAGGGTCAACTGTATTCACATAATACATTAACATACATACAGTTTCTGTCATATTTATATAATCAACATCTCCACGCATTATCTATATATTTAAGTGTACACAATTTTTTCACCCTAGCTACTAAAAAGGCCTAAAAACGATGACAAATCCAGAAGCCAAGACATACCTTACATAAGACTGTGCTCCTGCCAGTAAAAGAAACCCAACTTTCTTGGTAAAATGGCTGATTCCAGTCTGGAATGGCAGAAAATGTATGAGATAAGCTTTTGTGCTAGATCTTGTTATACCAAGGAAGCTGTCAAAGACTACTTACTAGAAACACATCAACAGGATTCAGGAGACAATTTGAAGGGATTCAAATGGCCAAAGATAGAACATTCTGAGCAATAAGAGCAGTAAGTGAAATTGACATTGGTATTTCAAATTTGTTTAAGTCCAAATTAAGAAACAGTAATTGATCACCTTTTGAGGATAACAGGAAACATTTTCATTTTGAGAACTGGTAAATAATGGGACAAAAATCAAGGGTCTATTCTGCCTTTCTTACACAAATTGCACTAGTAAATGATCAGCTTCTCTTTGCAGAAATATTCCAGCCAATATATTAAGAAATGATTAGGAATGTCACCATTTTCCAATCCATAATAAATTAATGGAGCTAAGGATTTAGCAGTAATGGTTGCTATCACCACAAAGAGACAATATACATGTTATTCTTTTTTCAATTTTCCCATTGTCTTGACTGTATACATGTGTTTTCACAGAAGAACCCATTACCACCTATGAAACAAGTTTGCCAAAAATATTCCAAATGGACCTGGTCAAGCCTGTAGATCTGTACTAGTCCGTTTTCATGATGCTGGTAAAGACATACCTGATGCTGGGCAATTTACAAAAGAAAGAGGTTTAATGGACTTACAGCTCCACATGGCTGGGGAGGCCTCACAATCGTGGCGGAAGGCAAAAGGCACCTCTTACATGGTGGCGGCAAGAGAAGAGAGCTCATGTAGGGAAACTCCCCCTTATGAAATCATGATATCTCATGAGACTTACTATCAGAAGAACAGCACGAGAAAGACCCATCCCCATAATTCAATTATCTCCCACCATGTCCCTCCTGCAATATGTGGGAATTTACGATGAGATTTTAGGGGGGACACAGCCAAACCATATCAAGACCTAACAGCAGCAAAATTCAGAGTGCAGAGAATTCTATCAAACAATTCAACTTCCTCAACAAGTTGTATTGTAGGTTGGAGAGTGCGGTGAAAGAACAGGATTACATGTGGGTTAAAAGAAACAAAAAAGAAACTATAGAGTTTAGGAGCTACACAGTAGGGTGATCAAAAGCATGAAGGAAGTGATTCCTGTAAAAGAAGGCAGTTACTTTTTGAGACAGAGTGTCACTCTGTCACCCAGGCTGGAGTGCAGTGGCGCCATCACTGCTCACTGCAGCCTGGACCTCCTGGGCTCAACTCATCCTCCTGTCTCAGGTGGCTGGTACTACAGGCATATGCCACCATGCCCAGCTAATTTTTTTTTATTTTTTGTAGAGATGGGGTCCCACTATGTTGCCCAGGCTAGTCTTGAACTTCTGGGCTGAAGTGATCCTCCCTCTTTGGCTTCCCAAAGTTCTGGGATTACAGACACCAGCCACCATGCCTGGCTAGGCAGTTACTTTTAGAGAAGAAGGAATTGTGACTAGGACAAAGTACATGAAGGACTTATGGAAAGACTGGCAAAGGTCTATTTCTTGATCTGGTGGAGGTAACAACTATTGATCTCCCTACAGTAACTAATTCATTTTATGTAACTTTTTGTATTTGTACAGTAAGAAAACATTTTAAATGGTCAATTTTCAAGGCAAGATAAATCTAAGTATTGGCAGCTAGCCTGCAAATGTGACAAACTGCCTGGCTTATGCACCTAGAAGGTCATAATAAGCAAACAACGTAGAGGAGGGGTCAGCCCATAAAAGGAAAGTTTCGTTATCGGGAAATAAAACTTAAGCAGGGAAAGGGACAGGATATAACCTCATGAGGGGGATAATGAAACTTAGGTGACGTCTTAGAAGATTGTACCCCGTAATACTCAATCAGTGAGGAACTGGTGGAAGGACCTGCACGCTAGGAGATAAATTACCTGTTGTGACTTCCCTGGATGTACCCGCTCAGACACCCGACCTTGCGAGACTGTTATTATAAAGTCTTACTTTTGCTGTTCTTCGTGCCTCTAAGTCCATTCTTTGGGTTTGGACGGGTGAGTATGTTTCTCACAGTACTATACCATACAACCAAAAGGTTTTAAACAATGTTTGAAAATATTATGTTTGAAGAGTTTGGGGAAATGGGTAATCTCATACATTGCTTGTGGAAGTGTATATTGGTACAGTTTAAAGGAAAACAAGACAAAATATGTAAAAACTGCAAGTATACTTACCCTTTAACAATTCCACTTTCAGAAATTTCTCTTATAGTTACACTTATACATTACATGAAATGATCTATGTAAATGAGTATTTATTGCAGGACTCTGATAATAGCAACTATTGAATACAACCTAAGTGGGTACCAAGAGGAGACAATTTAAATCA